>NW_009647680.1:5388754-5423473 GCF_000708025.1 Charadrius vociferus
CTACTTTGGCACGTTCTGGATCGTGAAGATTTTACAACTGTTATTATAAAAGTTACACTTTATTTCTATTCCTGATAAGCCAGAACGAAAGCCTGTCTGAATCCACCAAAAAGGATTCTCCTGTTTCTCCTGGACTTTGAGCCGTTCCTGTAGAAGTTAAAAAAACCAACGTATGAAATCCAAACCAGGGTAGGAGGGCAAGAAACACAGCAAACAATGCCACTTGAAATAGCCTGGAATAAAATAATAAATAATAAAATAATAATAAACAATAGCACGAAATAATCCAGTCTTGCTCGAGATTATAAAAGCCAGTAAGCAAATTGAGCAGATCCCCAGCACTGAGAGGGGAACGTCCTACTTCTTCCTCCCATTCTCTCTGCTGGGGCTCAGTGCTCTCACCTCCTCTTTACCACCTGCACAGTGACTCAAAAATGCTGAAGAAAATGAACTCAAGGAGGAAAAAGAAGTAAATCAAAACTTTGGAGAGCTTTCTGCCAGGTTGGTGAGATAAGGAGATGACTGGAAGGGTGTAGGGGAGAAAGGAGGAAGCCGTCCTCCTTGAGACAGCAACAAGCTGTTGCACCCTGACTGTAGATCTGCTCTTACGTACAGCTGTTTCAGGAATAGCTATACAATGCTTTAAATTCAGAACCTGCCTTAATCCATGCCAGCTTTGGCAGATAAAGGCTCGAGAGTGAGAAAATACTGTTTTGTTCTAGATACACTGGGCCATATTTATACCATCACTCAGGAGGCAAAAAACCTTGCAGAAAAATTTCTAGTGTTTTAGAAAACGCTTGCACTTATTTTCAAGGGTTCAAGAAGTTTTGGCGATGATCAGATGCAGCCAGCTTAAGTGAAAAGCAATGGAAATGCTGGCAGCAGTGCCTATTTGAAGGTTATAAACACACAGAACTGTAGGCTGCTGCGTGTTGACACAGATCAGAAAGTGTGATAAAAATTTGAATAGGAAAAGTTTACAATGACTTTCAGAGAAAAAAAAATCTTACAATGAGACCATTTCCCTTTTCTAAGTCCTCTGGCATGTGACTTAAAATTAGGTCACACAAGACATTATAATGGTAACTGTGTAAACTACCCCCTTTTTTTTTTTTCCCTTTTCCTTCATCAGTACTATTGTATTTCATTATTCTGCATCAAAAATGTGAACATCCAAAATAATTTTATGTGAAAACATTAGGGTAAAGTGTTATAAATATAAATATATATATAATATATAAAATGTTATATTTGAGTTCAAACTAGCAGTAAAAGCAGACTTACATTTAAACCTGAGTTCTACTTAAAAAGATCTGCCCTAACCCTCCAAGGTTCAAACAGTATTTAATCATTCAAACAACAATCCTGGGTTCTCTGGATGCTATTTTTGGGATACAGAAGGGACAAGAAGCTTTGACAGCCTGAGCAATGATATTAAGAAATAAGTAAGAAATGGCAAAAAAACAGTTGTTGGGTTTTTCTCTTTTTTTTTGGAGGGAGTGGGGAGTATGCCTTTGCACATTAGAAACACTCATTTCCCTAGACAGTCTCTTTTTCTTGCCCTTTTTTTTATTCCTTTTTTTTTATTTTTTTTTTTTTAGTAAGTTTGATAAGAACCTAACAAGTATTTATACACATCATTAAGATTCCCTCAGAGCTCTCTCTTCTCCAGGCTAAAGCACCCCAGCACTCTCAGCCTCTCCTTCTATGGGAGATGCTCCAAGCCCTTCATCATCTTTACGGCCTTTCACTCCAGTATGTCCACATGTCTCGTACTGGGAAACCCAGCACCGGACACAACACCACAGATGTGTCTCACCAGGGCCGAGTAGAGGGGAAGGATCATCTCAGTCGACCTGCTGGCAATGCTTCTTCTAGTGCAACCCAAGAGGCTGGTGGCCACCTTTGCTGGCTCACGTTCAGCTTGGTGTCCACCAGGACCCCCAAGTTCTTTTCTGCAAGGTTGCTTTTCAGATGCCCCCAGCATTCACTCATGCCTGGGGTTATTCCTCCTCAGGGGAGGAATAGAATCATTCATAGATTCATAGAATCATTATGGCTGGAAAAGACCTTTAAGATCACCAAGTCCAACCATTATCTAACTCTGCCAGGCCCACTTCTAAACCATGTCCTTGAGCACCACATCTAGATGGCTTTTAAATACATGCAAGGATGGAGATTCAACCATTTCCCTGGGCAGTCTGTTCCAGTGTTTGATAACCCTTTCAGTGTAGAAATTTTTCCTAATGTCCAACCTAAACCTCCCTTGGCACAACTTGAGGCCATTTCCTCTTGTCCTATTGGTGTAACTTGTGAGAAGAGACCAATACCCACCTCTCTACAACCTCCTTTAAGGTACCTGTAGAGAGCAATAAGGTCTCCCCTCAGCCTTCTTTTCTTCAGACTAAACAACCCCAGTTCCCTCAGCCGCTTCTCATAAGACCTATTCTCAAGACCCTTCACCAGCTTTGTTGCCCTTCTCTGGACCCTCTCCAGCACCTCAATGTCCTTCTTAGGACTTCCCTTTGTTGAACCTCATGAGGTTCCTGTCGGCTCATTTCTCCAGCCTGCCGAGGTTCCTCTGGATGGCAGCACAACTGTCAGATGCATCAACTACTCGTCCCAATTTTATTATCACCTGCAAACTTGGTGAGGGTGCAGCCTCCCATCCACTCGTCCAGGTCATTAATGAAGATGCTACTGACCCCAGTATGGACCCCTGGGGTACACCACCAGTGAGTGACTGGCCTCCTGCTAGACTTTGTGCTGCTGGTCACAACCCTTCGAGTCTGTCAGTTCAGCCCAGCCAGTTTCCAGTCCCAATTTTTTGTAAGTGAGAAGTTCAGGGAATATTAGATGGTCAACCAGGCAACTTCTAATTTCCACAACTATACTAGAATAGATTGTTTGAAACAGTCTTTTTATAAACATCTAGATAACAAGTCCATAAGAAACAATCAACACAATAAACAAGTAAATTAAAACTATTGTAATTTTCTTCTTTGACAGATGTTTTAATGAAAGGAACAGGTGTAATTTATCTGAATGTTAACGCACCTTTGTGATCATTGAATATGTTAATTAACTGGGCACAGAGCTGCTCAAGAACACTACAGGAGAAAACTCAAATAGTTAGCAGTTCAATATCAAACTAAAAGGCATTTTAACTGAGGTCACCGAAGAGGTTTTGCTTCCCTCTTCAGTAATGATTTGAATGATGGAACAGAGATTATGTCACAACATCCTTTACAGGCCAGGTCTTCCCGCAAAGTGACCAAATTGCCCAGAGTCAACAAGATGAAATTCAATAAAAACAAATATGAAGCAGCTGGCAGGAAAAATCCAATACATAAAAATCATGGGAAGAAACAACTGTGGAGGCAGTAGAAGTTCCACAGATCACAAATAAATAGGCATCAGCAATGCAATGCTGCCGAAAGCGCTGTGAAGTATTACAGGCTTATTCAAAAGCAGAGGAGGTAAAACACAGCAGCGTATTACACCAATGACCTGGTGCTAGCAACACCCCAAAATACAGCATTGGGCACTACTGTTAAAGAAAAGGCTAGACAGAACACCAGAGTCCAGAAGAGCACGATGAAAATAACAGGCGTGTGGCGTACAACTGGTGGGAAACTGCTTAAACTAAAAAAGAGGTAGCTAATGACAAACATGACAACTATTTTCACGTAATTATGATATACTGACAAACCTGCCTCATCGAGCACCGGAGGAGGAAGACAGAGCTAAATCTACGGTGAAGACAACATAGGTTAGATATTAGGAAGAGGTCTCTCTACAGGGTAGCGATGAACTAGAAATAGCTGTGAGACTGTGGAATCTCCTTTATCAGAGGAATTTCAAATCAGAAGCGCTAAACACCTCCCAGCAACGCTCCGGGCATGTTTGACACTGTCTCTCCCAACAGTTACACCACTGAAGGACAGCAAGAGGTGCTGCTAAAGCAGAATATTTTACATGAAATGCACAGCCCAGTGTGGAAAGCCCAGTGACTGTCCTCTTATCATAGCACCAAGAAACAGAAGGCAAATGGTCACCATGCTCCAAAATTAAGCTACTTTCAAAATAAGCCTTTTTTTCAACTTTTCCCCACTCTATAGAATTTTTTTGTAGCTTCCTCACTACAGTATGCAATACTGATTTTAGATTTAAAAATAAATATACAAGGAAAGAAAAAATACTAAGGCCTACAGAAATATAATTCTAAATATTGAGTGAACGTAAACCTTAAAATCCAGTGAGCAGGAAGTCTCATTTGGGATTTTTCTTGCAGAGCCCATCACTTTTTGATTTACGATACAAGGTCAACAAATTGTGCTCGGCAACACACAGACCTTGAAAGTTTCCAGCTGCAGAAACAGACACAGCAAGCAGACAACCTACATGTTTCTAACCAGAACGATACGCCCCAAATATTTTAACATTTTTAAAGAGATGCACACAGGTTACAAGGAAAAAGCTCTATGTTCCAGGACAGGTTAGCGTATTTGGTGTGTAAGGTGAGCATTGTACTTTAATTGATTACATTATACTTTACTGGAGTATACTAAACCTTAATAAATAAAAAAAATAAAATAAATAAAATAAAATAAATAAATAAAAAGAAAGAAGAAGATGGAATGGGTAATTATTTAAAATTCAGTAATTATCCAGGGGCCTTTTTTTCTCCAGATGTTTTAGCCCAATCTGACTGCAGTTCCAATACACCAGCTAAGAATCTGACTCTCTAGACACAGTGGGTGGTCCAAGAAACCTGTAAAAAAGGCAAGAAGGAGAAGGAGAAGGAGAAGGAGAAGGAGAAGGAGAGGAGAGGAGAGGAGAGGAGAGGAGAGGAGAGAAGAGAAGAGAAGAGAAGAGAAGAGAAGAGAAAGATAAAAGTTGCTGACAGAACTTCAGAGGTACTTTTTCCAGATTTCTGTTGGCTGACAAAGCAAATATTTTATTTTTTTTTTTCCAAGAAAGCTTAGCCCTCATATAAACAGCACAGTGCAAGAAGCGAAGTTCAGCAGTTCCCAGTTCTGAGCACAAAACAAAGAGCTCTGGCTGAAAGCAGTTACCAGCAGCTCCAGTAACACCAGCAGCAGCTCAAGGATGACTTGCCCTTGCAGCCAGATAGAGATCTTGGACCACAGAAAGGAAAAAAAAAAACACCGACAAAAAGTATTAAAATTACTCTCCGATCTCATGTATTCTGAATTTTCGTGCATATTACCTAATCCAAAGGTTACGTGTATTTTCATAGAGCATTTTCATGATAGTCAGATTTCCTGGGGTAAAAAACCTCTGAGCGGGGACTGCTGGTTCTCCCGTACAGTCAGAATAAAGACTAGGGCTGAAGTCTGGAACACAGTAACGCAGATGTTGTAGTTAAAAAGAAAAAAGCCCTGAAGACACACGTAAATCCGTGTAAACGAAGACAGGAGGAGGGAAAGGGACTGACCGGTGCTATCAGCTGCAGAAGCATTCAGAGTGTCAGAGTTACAGTTCAACACTGAATAGTGTTAAACGCGGCTCACAGCAGACCTCAGGCTGTTTCAACCCCCGGCACATCAACACCTGACTTCAAACACATCCACCAGGCCTGAAAAAACATCACCTTCTTGACCAACCACTTCGCAATGTGTGCGAGGGCTATACCTGCACTGGATGATAACAAAATAAAGTTACTACTCCCGGTTCCTGAAGGCTGTGTGCCACAGAAGGAAGAACTGTCACCTAAGGTCTGTCTGAGGAAACTTTTATCAGTAAAAATCATGGAAAATTAAAAAAAAAACTTATTACTTCGGCCAATTTCTTCCAAAAGTTACAAAAAAGAGAAAATGGACTTATCATTATACATTTTTAAATCAATCACTAATGAATAGTGCCACAACTATGGCCATAGTTATAAGGATTTAATACTAATATGTGCTTGCTTTCTCCACTGACTACTTTTTAATACATATTTTCAGTTTTACAAGCATTTTGTGATCTACATACATGTAACTGGGAGCTTTGTATAGTGGTCACAGATTTTTACTCTTGAAATACATGCGCCAGAAAAAAAGAACCATTTCACATCTTTTTTTAATCCTTAAAACAAGTGATTTATCCACAGGAGAGCTTACTGCTCTCTCTGCTGAGAGAGGTTATAAGCACCCTTTCAACTTTATACACCTACTTGATTAGTAGTATGGTAGTTGTAATCTCTGTTACTGTATCAGCTAACATTACCAGGATGAAGGAAGATGCACCATCGGATTTTTGAGTACACAATCCATTCTTCAGATTTACCCCTACTTCAGACACGAGGAAGGATTTTTTTCATGTGCCCAAAAGCCATTTTGTTGTTTTCCATACACACTAATTGGTCTAATAAAAAAACAACCAACCCTAGCTTTAACCATAAATCCACAGAGCTACACAAACAGCACTATAACTATATATTGGTGCAGAAATTTGTCAACTGTTGCTTGTGGTTCCTAAATTTTATTTCAAGACATGTTATTACTACAATAAAAATGCTTTCTACAGCTCTTATCACTAAGATTATCTCTTAAACAAGCTCCCTTCTAATAAAAAAAAAAATAAAATAATGGAAATAGACATGCAGACTAATGTAATGGTCTTATACTCCAAAGTCGAGGAACTAAATGTGCATGGAATATCTCTTTTCTACCTGCATATTACACCAACATAAACTGTAGTGTCCTAATCATGAAACGCCTGTTTAAAACTGGTATGTTGTTCTTTTCCAATAAATATCTGGTTAAAAAGCATAAAGTTTTCTATAATTTTATAGTAGTTAAACGTGACAGAAATCACAGAATCTTTCTGATTAATTAGACAAGATACCACAAGTCGTATAAAAAGAAGTTATGTGAAAACAGGTGCCACATTTCGTTATGTTCAGCCCCTTAAAATCTGACCTATACTTACAAATGTAATCTGACCTTTACTTACTAATCTGATCTGTAGTTACTAATGTAAGTATAGGTATTTTCTATTATTATTTCATGCCCCAGGCAAAAAAAAATATTACAGTAAATAATTACCCGATGGAGTTAGTCACCATTAGCTGACATGGCAGTTCTTTCTATGACAGTTCCATCTTCACGGCTGTGGGACTAAGGGGCAGGACTTCAGCCCTAAACCCACGAGCGGTGAACAGTATCAGCCACACCGCCAGAGTTCACTGCTATAAACAGCACTGAAGCTCTGACTTGGCACAAAGGAAGGCTGTAGCTGCTATTTACTACCAGACAATATCAGCAACGGGCTTGGCATATATTTTTTTTATATATATATATATAAAATGTATACATATATATATGTATAAAACAGAAGAGGCAGCTACAAAGAGCAATTCAATGCCCAGAATACACAACCTGCAATAAAACTGAAGCTGCCACTATCTCAACTCTTTTGGCTTATTCAAGAGAAGACGGGGAAGTAGCTGGAGTATTGTTACAGGAGCCTGGATGGGTAAAGACGATTCCTTAATTTGGTAGAAAAAACAACATACGATGGTCAGAACCTGAAGTCTGTCAAATTGAGACTAGTAAAATGGCACCTTTTTCCTCTGGTTAGTAAGATTAATTTAGCAAATATGATTAGACTGTTTTGTGTACCAAGAGTTGTACACTCAATGTACAAGGTGGTGAGATTCACCGACCAGTCTTCGCCAGTAAATGACTGGATGATTATAATGGTCTCCTGTGGTGTCAGCATTCATCAAAATAGTATTATTCACGTGTGTTTTTTAAATGAATGCACTACATATACTAAAACGTGTATGTGTACACAACTCAGCAAAAGCTTCTGAATCCACTGCTCTTTGTTTAAATCTCACTATTGAATATAACACACACTTTAGATCTGTCAAATGGCCTATTAAGGGTGTAGTGAAAATATAGCAAAGGCTGAAGGGAAAATATACTCCCAAATCCCGCAGCAGCTCCCGCTGTCTCAGTCTCAGGGTGCCTCGGTCCTCTCCCTGTCTTACAGATGGCCCCTCAGAGGACCAGACAGTCCCTTAGTCAGGGCCAGGGTGTTCTGAAGAACTAACCTCTGTTTTTAGCCACAAACTCCTTATATTTCAATCCCCCATGGAAACAGAAGGAGCCAATGGGGAATGCAAAGCATTCTGATTTTCCTCAAGCACATACAGGTCTGGAACGACCAATACTCCGAGTCCAAGGTGTGACACAGATTTAACAAAACACATATACCATAATCAGATATTACTCTCAGTACCTGCTGGGTACAAATATGTACAAAATTTAGCACTCTGGTTACTCTGAAGTCACATATTGCCTCTCTTTTACACATTAATTGAAAAACTGTAATTTTTTTTCAATTACCTTTTAAGTAGTAATCTTTATAATATCCCTTACTTCTCTATCAACAGCACCTTTCAGTTCCGAAGAACTGCAGTGAGCAGCGAAAATGAGCTATTTGATTCTCAGTGTTGCCATTGCTTATTAAAGAAGTCACATACTTCCTGCACAGAAACATAACTTTTAAATTTTTTAAAACAAAGATGTAAAGTTATTTCACGTTGAAAACAGGTCATCTGGTTTTGTACAAAAGCATAGCGACTCATGGAAAATGGTGCCTGTCTTTTATCAAGCTCGAATTTCTTGTGATCCCAAAAGACATACGCCAATTGATAATCCTAGAATGGAACCATCTCTTTCCGGGCATTTCAAATTATGCAATGTTTTACCTTCTTTCTATAGTAAATCCTATTAAATGAAAACCTTTATATCACCTGGTGTCCCTCTCTACTTGAAATCCACCGTATTTGGGGAAAATTTCATGAGCTATCAAAAGTACTGGCGAAAACTATTGTCATAATCTTGGTCATCCACATAATGATTATTTTTCTAGTTTATATCAGGTGACTTCTGAAGAAATGCAACATTGCTGCTGCTTTAAAATTAACAGGTTTCACGAAAATGTAGAAAACAATTTGTCAGATCCTTTTCGGGCACTTGGCCAATTTAGCTACACCTACACCACTTCAGCTGTAAGAGGCTCTGATATTTTTTCTCTGCCAGCAAGCCTCAAGCAATCTCTAAGACCGTCTCTAAGACAGATAAGATCAAAAGAAACACTAGTATGTGTTACTAAACAAGAGATTATATGGATTCATGTTAAAGCACTGTTGTTTGATCCCGATTAAACGATTGCAATTGGCAAATGTAGAAGGCAACTGAGCCAAGACAGGGAGCACCTGCCAGTCTCAGAAGAGCATGAAAGAATAAAAAAGAAAATTAAACCCTTGATTTTCTAGTTCACAAATTCCATATATACACATATAAGCTAAACACTTTGGCACCCTTCACTTGTTTTCTCAAAAAACACTTGTCAAGTCTCTTCCCCTATTTTCGTATGACCTTAAGCACAGCAAACAAATCTAAACCATACTGTAACAGAGCCAGGAAACAGCCTTTCTTAAAGCTCTTGACAGAGTCCACCGCTCTCAAGGATGCCCATGCTTGAGAGACTGAACTATAAAAAAGCAACTGACAAACAAAACCTCAGTACCTTGCTATTATGCCTTCCTAAAAAAGTGAAGAAGAGCTATTTTACAGCATAACACATTGGAAGAGCTGGTCCGGGTTCATTTCTCAAACTAATCAACCCTTTGAAACACAACTGGCGGGCGGCTCCAACACTGAGCAATGGGGACACACCTCCAATCCTATTCTGTATCTTCTGCTGCTCCCAGCTCTCCAAGTCATGTTCCAGGCTATAAAACATAAACCCTCAATTATCAGCCGTAAAAACATCATTCTGTTAGGCGGCCACACAGCCTCCTTCTCATTTCAAACAGTATCTAACTAGAAAAAAAAGCACACACATGAAAATATATATACATAGCAAGTAAGTACAATAACTTAGGGCTACAGAGACATCAAATTATTTGGGAGAGTTGCTCTTTCCTGATTAAAAAAAAACAAAAAACACAACCACCTTGTCTGGCTTAGTAATAATTACAAAAGGAAGAAAAGAGCAGGAGGAAACTCCAGCCAGTATATCACAAGAACAAGAAACCACGTTTCTGAAGCAAAACGCTCGCAATGAATCGCAACAAATATTCTACAGATAACAATTTTTTAAAATCAAGTTTTTCTTCTGTATTGTAAGATGCACTTAAATCAAGGAAATTTCCACACACACACACACACATATCTGGTTGGATAACACTATGGACTCAATTGCTCAATACAGAGACACGCAGAGTATCACATGCATAACCTACAATTAAAGGGCATAGATAGAATTGAAAGACATGACATGTCCTTAAAGACAGCTCATTTTTCAATTATTATTACTCAGTAGTAGGACTAAAATAAAATGCCCCCAAATTAACTGAAGTCAATAAACACATCGCCACTGACAACCAAGACACTGCATCAGAATTAAGGAGGGGGGTGTAAGCATCATCTTTATATTCTCATATATTTATATATCTCAATTGAGATTACATATAGCTTTATATACCTCAAATACTGTGTTCAGTTTGGGGCCCCTCACTACAAGAAAGACATGGAGGTGCTGGAGCGTGTCCAGAGAAGGGCAATGAAGCTGGGGAGGGGTCTGGAGCACAAGTCTTCTGAGGAGCAGCTGAGGGAACTGGGGTTGTTCAGCCTGGAGAAAAGGAGGCTGAGGGGAGACCTTATCGCTCTCTACAACTGCCTGAAAGGAGGTTGGGGAGAGGTGGGGGTCGGTCTCCTCTCCCAAGTAACAAGCGATAGGATGAGAGGACATGGCCTCAAGTTGTGCCAGGCGACATTTAGATTGGATATTAGGAAAAATTTCTTCCCTGAAAGAGTTATCAAGCATTGGAACAGGCTGCCCAGGGAAGGGGGGGAGTCACCATCCCTGGAGGTATTTAAAAGACAGGTATATATGGTGCTGGGGGATATCATTTAGTGGTGACGTTGGCAGTGTCAGGTTTATGGTTGGACTCGATGATCTTAAAGGTCCCTTCCAAGCTAGATGAGTCTATGATTCTGAAAATAACATTCAGATGTATCTTCTTCAACAAAAGCTTTCTGCAGCAGCCTTTTTTCCTTATTTTGCATTTACCAGTGTGGGGGAAAAAAAAAGTATAACAGGTAGGGGCTTGCTGAGGATCATTAGGAGGATCATGCTTGGTGATTCTGCAACGTGTTCCCGCCTGAGGTCTGTGTTCTGCTCCCAATGGCACAGGCGCCCGCACGCACTGCGTCGCACAGCCCAGCACCCGTCTCCGAAAACTATACCTTGATACATGGCAGCCGCACAGCCAAACATCAGGAGAAACACCGCCAAATGGATTGCTGTTGAAAGGTTACACATGGAATTCTGACCAATATGGGAAAAATTAACAGCTTCAGTGATTAGTCCCTACCAGAGAAGATTTTTGCCAAGAGACGTGGTAAATTCACGGTTTACACACCACAAGAAATGTACTAAATGTGACACGGCCGTGTTTTCAGTTCATTTCCCATTTCCTGACATAGCTCAGCTTTAAGCCCCCTCAACCATGACTTTAATACTCAGACAGCTGGAGGTTTGGGGGCTTTTTTGTTTTCTAGATTTGCTTTGTTTTTGGAGGCCTCTTGAGAAAATCAGCACGTCCTCAGTGGGACAAGTCTTGCTACATTAGGCCTGCCTGGGTGGACATGAACTTTGACGACTTCTGAAACCTTGATTTTCATTAACGTGCATTAAGAGAATAACTAACAGCCGTTCAGCAGATTTTGTAGTTCGTTTCTAATTACCGAGGAATATTTGCAGTTATATTGATCACATTTTTCCAATACTCACAAAGGAAGTTATCACAAAGAGAATTTTGCTACAAGTTTTTGAAAGTCAAGAATTAGACTAAGGACACCTTTTTTATAGGAAAAAATAAGTAGTTGAAAGAGAAAACCCCTATCTTAAAAGGTTTCCTATTGCTTCTGAACTAGAAAGTCGCCTTAGAGCTTTTCAAAGTGGGGAATCTAGAAAATTCTCCATAAAACAAATCCAAAATATTTATCACTCAGTAAAAGGGTACCTCCAGCTCTGTTTAAATACCCCCCTTGCCTCTGTCCGAGGACCAGGAGTAAGACAGACACACAGTAAGGCCGGACGCAAGAACAACTCAATCCCTTCCTGCTGTGAGAGTGATTAGACACAAAGTGGAGTCACACGGTCACTTGTAATCCTCCACGGGGCTCGGGCACTCGGAAACTGAAATAGTTCAAATTTCTCTGCCTTTCGGATATAAACAGTCTCTAACTTGTACAAGGCTAATTGTGGTTAAGACTGGTGCAGGAACCTACGGCATTTGAACAAATACTTCAATGATCTCGTAACAAAATAAACCTCCTTCCCAACAAAGGGTGTTCTGAAACTGTGGAGCAAAGCAAAAATTAGGAGAGCATGTTCTTGACTAATACCTCACCAAAAATATTGTGTACAAAGCGAATTGATACAGTTCATGCTTTAATAGGCAATATCGTTGAGAAGAACAGGCTTCATGACACTAGAAATTCATATTTATATATACATAAGGACATGCCAGAGAGCGTCCAGCAAAGAATCAGAAGGGTATGGAGCAGAGGCTGAGATAACTGGGGACGTTCAGTCTGGAGAAGAGAAGACCCAGAGGGAAACTTTAGCAACGTGTATAAATAAATTCTTGGTGGGGGAAATTAGAAGACTGATCTGGACTGTCTGCAGTGGCACCCAGTAACAGGAAATGAGGCAATGGGCACAAGTGGAAAACCATGAAATTATGTTTAAATCTACGAAATAACTTTTGGATTCCAAGAGTTGACAGGCACTGGAATGGGTTGCTCAGTGAAGCCTCCATTCATGGAGGTCCTCAAAAGTCAACTGGACAAAGCCCTGGGCAACCTGCTCCACTGAACCATGCTTTGAGAAGGGAGGTTGGACTAGCTGATGTCCAGAGGTGCCTTCCAACTTCAAGTCTTCTGTGAGTTGGTGAAGTAGTAGATCCTAGAAGAGCTTAGCAAACTGCATTTGCATACAGACTCTACACAGAACTACACTGTACTCAACTACATTAAGTAAAGAAGCATTTTTTTCTCTCTGTAGACGAGAAGACTGAGAGGGGATCTCATCAATGCTTATCAATATCTAAAGCACTGGAATGGGTTGCTCAGTGAAGCCTCCATTCATGGAGGTCCTCAAAAGTCAACTGGAAAAAGCCCTGAGCAACCTGCTCCACTGAACCATGCTTTGAGAAGGGAGGTTGGACTAGCTGATGTCCAGAGGTGCCTTCCAACTTCAAGTCTTCTGTGAGTTGGTGAAGTAGTAGATCCTAGAAGAGCTTAGCAAACTGCATTTGCATACAGACTCTACACAGAACTACACTGTACTCAACTACATTAAGTAAAGAAGCATTTTTTTCTCTCTGTAGACGAGAAGACTGAGAGGGGATCTCATCAATGCTTATCAATATCTAAAGGGCGGGTGTCAGGAGGATGGGGCCAGACTTTTCAGTGGTGCCCAGCGACAGCACAAGGGGCAATGGGCACAAACTGGAACACAGGAAATTCCACCTAAA
The DNA here is from genome assembly GCF_000708025.1 of Charadrius vociferus. Taxonomy (NCBI): domain Eukaryota; kingdom Metazoa; phylum Chordata; class Aves; order Charadriiformes; family Charadriidae; genus Charadrius; species Charadrius vociferus. The sequence continues at coordinate 5,402,331 of NW_009647680.1, forward strand.
CATGAGGAAAAACTTCTTTACTTTGAGGGTGGCAGAGCACTGGAACAAGCTGCCCAGAGAGGTGGTGGAGTCTCCCACTCTGGAGATACTTAAAACCCACTTGGATGAAATCCTGTCCAACCTGCTCTGCGTGAACCTGCTTTGGCAGGGTGTTGGACTAAATGATCTCTGAAAGTCCCTTCCAACCCTGACCATTCTGTGATTCTGTGATTTTCCCCCCGGATTATTAAAAAGACATATCTGTTTGCCTAATGATTTTTCTAAATCAATGATAAATTAACACAGATTATACAGAAAAATAATCAATTACTTGGAAAAAAGAACACCACAAAATGTAACAAATCTAGATATGCATTATGCCCTTAATGCAATAATAAATAGCTTAGACTACTGCCAAAGTAATAAAATTGCAATTCAATCAAGTAGATGTTGGAGTAAATTTAAGAATGCAAACAGATTTCAAAAGCTGATTTGCACTCCTGAACAATAACTTCATCTTCCAACCACTTGCATTCATTACTGTTTTTACAGATGCAAATATTCCCAGTAAATGAGTAAAATATCTCAATGATTAACCCTTACAGACTGTGTGGTCTGCAGCCATCTGTTTCTGCTCAAACAACTTCAAGAAAAATAATGTAGATACACTTTCAAATACCTATAATTAAGGTTGATTTTGTGTCAGGTTGTTTTTGTTTGGAGTATTTTGGTATTTCTATAGGGATTTAGCAGCTATTTCACCTTTCCCAGCTTACAACTCTTTGTGCGTAATATAACTTCTCACAATATTCACTTATATTCATTCTGTGGTTGTGAATGTAATTAAAAGTGCAATGGTATCAAATCATCAAACTTACCTAATTCCCATTCAATTCCCTAATCTAACTTTTAAGCTCCAATGCTAATTTTTATTCCTGATTTTATCATATCTTTTGCATGAGTTATTTAGTTGCCTTGCCTCATTTTTCCTTTCCCTTCGCATTCATGGCTTTCTTATCAGTGTGATTTCAGCTGTAAATTTCCTGCCCAGTTCTGGGCAACTGCAACTTTTCTCTGGTGGTGTTTTCATCATTCTCAAGTTGTACAAAGGTGTTCCTAATTCATGTTCGACCAGCGTAGATTTTTATCGGGGAATAATGTTCTCTCAAACACTTGAAGCTGACATTTTTTTCCCACAAAATCTGCTCTTGCCAGCTTTCACCCATAGCTGAAGGGATCCTCATTTCTTAATCCCAGAAATAAGAAAAGCCTTACAATTAGTTTCTTCTTACTGACCATATTATTTTGCTTGCTAGTCTGACTCAGGCAAGGACACTACATTTATAAATGTTAACTCTGGGCAATTAACAAACTAACAGAATAAAATACTCCTGTACTTTTGAGTTCCATTTCCTAAAAAAAAGAAGAGAGTTCCTTTTCAAACAGTCCTCACCTACACCTCTACAACTTACAGCCTGGTTTTATCCAAATTCAGCAAAGCTCCATGTCTCAAAGAGAATTACATTCCTGCGAGATCCAGTGAAATCGGCAGCTGGGTGGCAGAGAGAGGCCAAAATTAGTGTCCCCACCGCAAGAAGAACTTTTTGACTTCACATGGAAGTCATCTCCTCCCTGTGGTCTGCTATTTTTCAATAGATATGCTGAATATAGCTCTAGTTAACGTATGTATTTTATACATGCAGTTTAGACTTCAGGAAAAAACAGACATAACAGAATTACTTTATGTCAAATAATACCCTAAATAACACGCAATGGTTCTGAATATATCACCAAACCTACACACACACTCTCAAGGAACTTTAAATGATAAGAAAAATACATTTTAATGGTTTTGTCGACATGTTACTCCAACTTTATCCTAAATTCTGCCAGGAATAGCTTTAAAATTTATGATCTACAAGCAGTAAACTTTTCCACATTCCTTTAAATTCACCATGTTACATCAGAGTGAAATACTTCTGAAACAGCTGAAACAGGTCTGTTTAATTGAATTTGGGCCCCTAAAATGCTATACAGGGCTTTGTTTTGTTGTTTTAAATATTAATTCACATCAGAACTACAAAGCACCTGTGAAATTACTATCATTTTAACTTTTCAGTTATTTATAGACATATATATATAATTCTGTTTATAGTTAACACAGGTTACAGGGTCCAGGATATTCACAGGCAACACATGCAGGTGTTTTATATTATAGCGCTCCACCATACTGGACCAAAATTAAAACCTGCACTTTAAATCTCCATCTAAACTCTAAGATTGGGTCACTGCGATTCTCCTAACTGATGAGTTCTTCACGGTGGCTACACATCTTGCTGTGCAGGTTTGCTCATCACTCGGTCACGTCTCAGTCCAGCCTGAAGCTTCACGAATTACTTTTAGGCAACGTCAATTGACGTCATCACCACTCCTCCTCTCCGGCACCTTTTTTTGCTGATCACTGCCATGTGTCTTCTGCTGGCGCAGAGATGCATGGAAAAACAAATCACAGACCCGATCCATCTGCAAGTAACGGTATTACCCTCCCAGGGACGGAGCGGGGGTGGGAGCCGGCAGTTGGCTTCACATCCACCTACATCAGCCCAAGCCACACCGAAATCAAATCGTAGCCTGTTACACACTGCAAACTCCTAACAATGCCATCAACTCAACCAGCGTGATTTGAACCTCCCATCTTCGTAAATTTGATGAATAAATGTGAAGTAGCTGTGAACTGTTCAAATCAGGACACGCTGAATATGCAGAATTAGAAATGTTCTTGACATATAACATTGCACATGAAAACTACAAAAAACACTAACATCTCTAAATATTAAATCCATATGTAAGCTGAAATTTAAATCTGGTTACTTATCCTATAAGAGCATTACAAATGTAGTAAATACTAAAATAACAATAAATTTTCTTAACAGTCTGTGCAGATGTCTCATATTAGACTTCTGAACACAACTCCTTAGCTCACGTTACGGATATCATCCAAGATTTCATCTCCACCATGAGGATTTCTGCTTGCCTCTTTTTCTTCCAGAGCTCATAATCACTGAAGAATTACAAGGTTTGATATTACCTAAGTATCCAAAAACGAACTGCAAGAGGTATTTGTCTTTAAAAGTTTACAGGTGTTGAAATAATTTCATTTGCTGCAAAGCACATGTATTGAAGTAATATTCCAAGCAAAATATTCTGTCCAAGGCAGCATCATGAAAGCCACCGTATCCAGTAATCATTCAGACTGATGAAAAATATAAACAGTATCAGAACACAACGAAATTCTGATAAGCACTAAAAATAGTAAAGGGAGAGGTTTAAAGGAGTAGAATAAATAACATATTTTCATAATTCAGAAATCGGCAGCAGGGTTTTCCCACCATTGCAACTGCCTAATTATTACTTTAAGTGGTGTGCGTGATAATTAAACTAAGTTAGACGAACAAATTTGAAATTACTGGAAATTTTAGCAAGCTTAGACTTACAGTAATTTAGTCACAACAGACAAATAGCTGTTTTTCAGCCTCCAAAATTCCCTGACCCCTATACCTGAGCCCGTAGCCGCTCTCTCTGCTCTGCTGGTGACACCGCTGGCCAGCGCAGGACGGAGCTGAGGAAGCCAAAACTGCAGCCAGGAGAAACAGGCATTAAAGAACGCGTTCAGCAACTGTGGATTTCTTTTCTTTAAAATGATGCACAACTAAGCTGACACCTACTACAAATGTGGTTTTTCATATATACATATATAATGGTATTTTGGCATTTAGTAATTGAAGAAAAATATTTAAAATTGATTATAATTATTTATGTTTATGCATAAATCCTGGCACCTTGCATATGATGTCATTTAACATCAGTGTTTCTGTCTTTCCCCACTACTTTGGCAGAGTTTTCGGTAACCCTGTGAGCTACACGCATTTCTCTGCAAGTAAGAGCCCCCTTGAGAACGTGAGGAGGGGGAAACAGCACGGGAAGCTTCAACTGCCTCTCACATTTCCCAAGATCGGAGCCCCCACCATGTCCAGCTGACACTAGTTGTCATCGTAAGATACAGTGAACTCCTCAGAGTAACGAGGGCTCTTAACAATTAGCATTTTATGTGAGCACGCTAGGAAAGACATAGAACTGTGTGGAAGGGGGTGAAGGCAGAGATCACGTTATCTGTTGAATGAAGGCGTTCATGCAGCGATGGAATTTTTTTTTTGGTGAGGCTTCCTGAGGAGGCATAGATACTTCTCTGTCCCGGGAAAGGAAGGACTTTGCGAGTTGAAGATGTTCTCGCTGCAGATGGCTGCTCGGTCCCGCTGCCGGAGGTTACCTTTCCTTCGGCTGTGCCTCGGAGCTGCGAAGCAGCTTGTGCGAGTGCTCGGCACCCACTCCGCTGCAGCCAGCCAGGGACGGGAGCACGTTCTAGGTGACAGCTGGGCAACGTGGAGCAACTCATTTTGCTTCCAAGAGCTCCTCATTTGGTCCTTTGAACTATCTCCTACGTGGAGACGGAGGGGAAAGAGGGGATGCTAACCAGAAGCTAAGAGAAGCGCTACTTTTAAACTGTTCTAGCGAGATTCACAGTGCTTTTGCCTAAGTTTTTATTAATCTTTAAGATTCTTAGAATTAATAAAAAGCAGTTCAAAACTGATACAGAAATCAGTGGAATGAAATACTTATTAATGTACTTCTTTTTAAACGATTACACAGCAAAGGCTCGCACACCAGGAAACATCCACTCTTCTTCCGTTACAGAACTTCATTACAACTCGATTGGGATAAACTGTTTACATTGTATTAGGCTCCTCTTTCTCCCGGCAGTTTTAGAATTGTCTTGTTTGTTTTTACTGACCATCATTTAAATGTTAGAAGATCTGTCACCCACTTCTTAACATGTAAGTTAGAGGTTCAGGAAAAAGCCTTGGCACTCGCAGAGAATACTACAGAGAAGTCAGATTAATTTCCATTTCTTCTGCTACTGTTACTCCTACCATGACACAGAACAAAATATTACTAAAACAGCAAAAGTAATGTGAAACAAGGTTAACATAAGATTATGCCTTCTGGTGATTGCTTAAATATTCTCTTAAAAGCTTAAAGGTTGGTACAGATGTTTGTTCATGCCTAGAGGCACTACTTTGTTGCCAGTACCACAGCAATATCCCAATTCCTATTGTACAGAATACGGCATTTGAAAATCGGTATGTAGTAAAACAACTAAAATCATCACAATTTCCTTAATATTACGCCACTGCCCTATTCTGCTCTGCACCTCCCGCCTCCCTCACCCTTCGCCCTTCCCCAGGAAGGTGGGACGGTTACCTGCTCCCAACACCTCCCAGCTGGGAGCTGGGCAGAAGGGCTGCCACAAGAGCTGTCCCAGCCCCTCAAATGACATCTTTGATGGCACGGCACGGCACGGCACAGCACGGTGGGTAAAGTCCCCAGTGACAAGTTGCAGCCCCAGAGTGGGATCAGACCAGTGGGGAAAGGAGGAGAGGAGCGACAGGGGAAGGGACAGAGATTGTGGTCTACCTGGTCTACCAAATCTCATCAGTCTGTTTCTGGAGAGCTTCAAAAGTATGGTGATACTTGGTGACATTGAGATTTTTCTACTTTTTTAAAGTATAAATGAGCAGAGATTCAAATAATATCGCTTACAAGCGTATACCAAACAACTCAAAGAACTGCAACCTCGTCAAACACAGTTCACAAAAAACTCTTTAAAAGCATACAGCTATGAGTTGGTTATCAAGATCTAAAACAATTCATTTGGAAAGATCATTTTTATTTAGGAAAATTAATTGCTGCTGCGGAAATTATTAAAAGCTGATTTTCCCATTAATGTAGCTGCAGACAGCACCCACTTCCAAGAGTACGGTGTTGCACCGCAAAAATTATCTACTGGGAACATGAAAAAGTTACTACGGGGAGATTAGCTGCATTTATAACTGCCCATACAATCAATCATGCAGCTAAATTTAATGAGCTCTTGACATTATTGCAGTGTCTCAATGGTCAGTACACAGTTGTTTCAAATCTCTGGACACATTTCAGGAACCTACCCAAAAATTCCAAGTTTCTTCTAGCACTTCCTCACAGACAGTTCCCAAACTCTTCCAAAAATAATTATTCTTTTTTTATTATTATTATTATTATTGTATATGGACCTGAATTTTATCATTTAAGTCCAGCAGAACTGGACAAAATGTAGCCATGCACCTGAAGTCTCAGCAAAATCAATGTTTTTGTCAGAAAGTAGTAACTGATGTTAATCTTTTTCTCCAAATGACCTCTTCTACATTTTAAGCAATGTATTTTTCATGGATCCCTTTCAAAGAAAGTAAAATTTCAGAAAACAGAAACAATTTTCTATTCTTTACAATAAAACGCACAGACCCATTAGAACTGAATTTTTAAAGTAACACGTGTCATGGTGTCACGTCTTGCAGAAGCACTAAGAACAACATGTATTATATTTCCACATCTTTTTTCTGATCTGCAAAGTACTAGCAAGATTTCCAAGAAGCCAGAACTCTAAAAAGTGTATGATGCACATACATATTGATGGTATTGTGGATACCTAACAGATTTCCTTATCTCTGACATCCTTTCCATAACTTGTTGTTGATATGGACTAGAATTTAATTCTTAACACACCTATATTTCTTGAGTTTATATGAGACAGTTCAGACTAACTAAAAAGTAAAGGCTGTCCTGAGAATACACTTCAAAATTTAAAAAGTTCAAGTAATTGGAGAGAGCAGAGCTTTTGACAGCAGCTTTAGTGGACAGGAAACGCCACCAGTAATGTCCATTGCGCCATAATGAACAGATGAGATCCAAGGGTGGCACTCCATCTGCAGTAAGGGTTGTTTCCTGAAGGAGACAACCCTTTCGTGAGCTGGATAAAATACCCTCTCCTTCACCAGGCTGAGACTACACCACAAACTCCATCTCTTTGCCTGCACACTTACACATCCATCCTGAAGCTGCTAACTTGTTTGGGAAGCCAACCTCTTAACTTTGGACACAACTACCGAATTCACGCTTCTTCTGAGCTTTTTCACTGGGTCTGCAATGCTGGTACGCTCATCCAGATAATCCCCTTGAAGCTGGTAAGCTGTTGGATAAACAATGGGATGTTACTATATGGGATGAGAAAGCCGAGTCCCTGACACGTCACTGAGTTGGCTTCTGTGAAGGGGAAGATATTTTCACACGGCTGTGCAGTGGCTGATGGAGGAGAATCTTGGATTCCCTTAAAAAACATCTGACCAAATTTAGAAGAGCTTTGCATTGTTGAGCAAATTAAGACAGAAGACTAAGCCTGCATCCTTCTGGGTCGGTCAGTATCTCTTAAGGCCATCCAAGAATAAAGCATGATAACTGAGATAGAGCAGAACTGGCCGTCAAGTGACCAGCAGCTTTGTTGTCAAAGCGGCTGTCAAACTTTCAGCCCAATTATAAGATGCCTCGAAAGGATGTATTTAATCATCACTTTGCACACAAGCACAATCACTAGAATCAGAAATTCGATTTAAAATTTGCAATTTTCACTTGGAAAAAAAAAAAATCAACCAGAATTCACTTCTGCAGAGACACCTGCTACTGAGGAAACATAAAACTGGACACCTTCAAACGCGTCGTGCCTGGGCTGCCTACAATCTACAGAGCTGGTCTGGTCCCTAGATTGCTAGGTAATCATTATGACACTTGTAACTGGAACACGAGTCCTAGAACAAAGAATGATCAAGTGTTTTTCATTATTTTATGCAAATAAATAATGAAAATATTTACTTATGAATAAGTAAATAATAAATAATAAGTATTACTTATTAGGTATTACTTCTTAAGCTTTACTTATTTACTTATGAATAAGTAAATAGTAAAATAATGAAAATATTTACTTATGAAAGTAAAATACTGCATGAGGGGGTATTCACCTCATCCAATGTTACCCAAGGAGCTAGGGATTTACTTAAAGCTCTCTTTAATTTAAGCTCTCTCTCCTCAGTAAGGACAGACTCCGTAAGCACCTCCCTGAGATGCTAAAATAACTAGTCCAGATGAGAAGACCTTCCCGCAGCTAAAGCTGGGTGAGAAGCGCGCTCTTTCTGGCAGCAGTACCTCCTCAGTCACATCTTTTCCAGTCTAAACCACACAGCCATCAAGTACTGTATCTACGTGTCCTTTACTGATGTTTGTAAATATATTAAACTGATGACTTGATTTAGTGTTAAGGAAACGATACCACGATCAAGATGTTTTAACAAAATTTTGAACTGTTGTTAATTATGAAACTTGCATCTGTATTTCGCATTTGATTTTGCTACAGAACCACAGCTAAAATTGAGTAAAAGTACCGGGTCTACCGCATCAGAGCCCGTACTACAACACAGCACCAGCGAGTTCAACTCTTTTCTAATACGCAGGTTCTAAATTTCAAATACAGCAACAACAACAATTATCCCATGAAAACAACTTACATCTGAAAAATGTCTTACTCCATTAAAAACTTAGCAAAAAATATTTTTAAAATGTATTTTTGTTAGTTTATGGAAAAATAAGGTAAATTATAAAAAATTAAAGACTTATCTAGAAATATACTTATGATTTTTAACTAGAGGAGAAAACAAAATTAAACACTTTCATTCATGCTTTCATTAATGAAACATCTACATTTAATACAGTTGAGTCTTCCTCCAGAAGACAACATTGATCAAATTATTCCTTGTAAAATTAATGCTATAGATTTGAATCTTCAAAAACTTCATACTTTCATAAGTGTTATGAGATACTTTCTTTTCCCCCTAAAAATGCATTCAAGTAATTCTCAGCATTGAACTAGTCCAAAAAGTCACCAGAGTGCCCCTCACCTTAGCTTGCCCGGTGAGCCACAAGACACATACACACATTTGAAAGACCTATTTGGTTTGGTTGATAGCAAAGGACGAACAACCTCTAGTCAAGTGCAATAACTCTAAGAAGACTTCTCATGATAAGGGGTAAATATGAGGGAAAGCACATCATGAAATCACTCAATACACTGAACTGTGTAAAATGACTTAACATGAACGTCTTCAAATACAACACCAAAGGGCTCAACCAATTTCTTTATGCTTTCCAGAGCACACCTGCTGTTCTTTTGAACCGTCTCATTAAGTATTGCTCTGAAGTACACCGGCACTGAGCTTTATCTAGTGAAGATTACAGGGCTCCACACATCGCTCTTTCAGCAAACATAATTTAATTCTTTATCTTCTGCATCTACAGCCCACAAATGGTGCACAAGACCAAATGATTTGGTTAAGTCCCAGCAGTTAAAGACCTTTTTTGATTACAGAACAGGCATTTTGAAAGCAGTATAGCAGAAGGTGAAATGCACCCATAGCTGGTTGTGAAGTATTTGCTCCACTGAACTGACTCAAGTTCTCCAAATCGTCACTGAGAAATTCTGAATTTCCCAAAATGAGGTGTGTGAACAGATGAACTGCCAACTAACGAAGCAAAATGGCATTCAAAATAGGATTATGCTGAGATAATAATATTTAAACTTCAAAGACGATGGATGATTATAAGATAAATGAAAGCAACCAAACATCCTTGGGTGCAGGGATGACCAGTTGAAAACACCTTTTCATCTCTCAGCTACTCCTAGACGGTCTCTGCAAATAGAGTACTAGGAACAAATTGTGGGACCAGTCCGCTACTCCAATAAAATATGTTATCTTGATGTTAGTTGTACTCAACAGCATAAATGAGCAATGAGAACATCTAACTGCAATGCAACAATGCTAGAATGCTCTCTTTCCAACCATAAATTTACCAGTTTGATACCGTTAACACTGAAAACAAGAGCTAAATCATCACAGCTCACTATGCTGTTATATCAATGGGTTAACAAATTCAAGTCCAGAAAAATTTAAACTAAAGGTAAAATTTCTTTCCCACAAATCACAGCAATGTAATTGAAATTAAACTGCTTTTAGCTTAAATCCTGTTATCGCTGGAAACTCTTTTCAAAAAGTCAGCAGTTTTGGCATAATTATACTTCTGGCCTGTTTCCTCAGCGGTCTCAGAAGACTTTCCTGTAAAACAGCTTAAGTGCACATCCTACTCTGTAAAACGCCAGAGTGCATAATATCAGGGTATCCATCACATACAGAAGATGTGATTTTTTTCTTTCCCAATAGGACATGCAAGAATAAATCAATCAACGAAAAAAGGCTCCCAGCATATCTTAGTGAAAGAATCCTGAAACGAAAAAACTCCTGCTAACTTAGTAACAAAGGCACCTGAGATAAAGACAGTATTATAGGCTATCTCATCAAATTTCAATATTCCATATTTAAGGGAATGCTTTCACAAGTACTCCTGAAATCTTTGGGTAATCTGTTACACCACAGTTTTCAGGGATTCTGGACCTTTTAGTCGTTTCTGTGAAATCCAAAAGGATTTCATTTTTACTTTGTTTCCTGAACAGCAACCGCCACAACCCACCACTGCCCACCACCACCACCACCACCACTTCCACTCCTGTTGGCACAGGCACAGGGCTGTCACAGCAGGGCCAAGAGCTCCTTGTTTTCCACCAGCCAACAAGAGCTGTCTATCAGAGCCTGAGCAGAAGTCTGTAAGCTTACAATTTTGAATTAAATTAAAAAGCTGAAGGAAAAGAGAAAGTTTGGTTGTTGCTGTTGGTTTTATTTTCTTTTCAGAATATCTTGCCCGCCTTAATACCTTCTGTCGCTGTCGTTATTAAATTACCTCTTAGCATCAGTTGGTGGAGACAGAAATCCTTTGAGCTTACAATCACCCGCATCTACACATCGCTTCCTACTTTGCAAAAGGTATTTCCAGCCTAGAGTCACCTCTTCTTTTTGGAACCCAGAAGAAAATATTTGGTATTCCCTCCATGGGCTCTCACAGTCATCAAATTATGACTAAAATTACTCCTTAGCTGGACCAATTTCCTGTTCACACTACCCAAGTTCAGGTGGTGGTTAAACAGAAACAGCTTTGTTGACCCACACTCATCAGAAGCAGTGAAATAAAACATGTATAAGACAAGACAAAGACAAAATTTGAGGGAGAAGATCCCCAGACACACTCCTCTTCCAGGAATTATTTAAACAACGGAAAACAAAAGCAGGTTGGGAGCAGGAGAATATTCAGGGATCCAAATCCAAACGTAAAGACAACCCAAACTATGTGCAGCATCCTCGCAGGCTGCTCACAAATCACCGGCCCCCAAATTAAACACAGGAAACAGGAAACACCGTGTGACCCCCCCCCGTATTTGTCATTATTTGCACCATTGTCACTATCTGCAAGGTACGGTTGACCTCACATGGACCTTAATGTTCACGGACCGCAGGGAACCATTACAAAAGTGAAAACAACAGAGACAAAAGCAGAACCGGGCAGAGCAGGCAGCACATGCCCCGGAATAGCTAAAATTCAGGCAGATCAGGTTACGCACATTCGAGCAAGTATACACCAGTGTAAAATACATAGTGATAGTTTCAGCTATCAAATTTCAGATACAACCTTGTAGAAATACAATGCTGTTATACACAAAGTTTTAATCTGGACAATAGTTTTATAGATTAGTCATGTTACAGATATTTGGCTGAAAGTTTGAAAATAAATACAACAGTTTTGATGAACAAAAATGAACTATTGTGTTCACGTAAGTTTCCTTTTAACAAACATTTTGCAAATAATACTTTAAGATACTTTATTCATACCCTCAAAATGATTCTGTCACATGGTAACAGATAAAAATCATTTGCATTAGAGGCATTAATGTTCTTAACACTTTCGTTTACTTACTTGGCATCAATTACAGCCCCCTTTGAGAACAAAAGAAACCCTACATACTGTTAAGAGGAGCACATAAGACTTGGATATAATCTTTTTTGGTGAAAAGATACTGTTAGTAGATACACAAAGGGATTCATGCCGAGAGGAGGAATCAAGTAAAGTAAAAGCACCAGCCATAAACTTTCAGAAAACAACTTCACCCCCAGCAGCGGGAAGTACCCACCTTTACTGACCAGTGAAGCCAATTTCTGCAGTGATGAGGGTGTGAATGTTTTAATGAAAAATGTTTAGTCTTCACTGTTACAAAGACAGTTTAAATGTAAACCAAGGGGAAAATAACACCTTAGTGTTTCAGTTTCTAAGCCTTTGTCTTTCGGGTGCTTTCTCCTGCCATACTTGAAGTGTACCCACATGCTCTGTCAGGTTACTGGGGTTTTTCTGAACAGAATGCCACTTTTTTGAGCAAACTGATATCTTCAGACCAACCTCTGTAACTCTCCCTTTGAATTGTAGTAATGACAAAGCTTTCAAGCAGGAGACAGCCTGTTTCAGAGAGCCTGGAGCACCAGGTGAGTTCAGAACGCGCTCTGGAGGTTGTCCCTTCGCAGGGCTCACTGCGTTTGCTGCCCCCAAGGATGCCGGTGTGTTTCTGCCTAATTCAGTCACTTCTGTGAAGGGACAATGCAACTGGGACGAAAGCCTGTTCACCATGAAACAAGTTCATAAAGACCCAGTGAAATATATCGACTATTCCGATTCAAGGAGTAAGCCATTTTGTTCTCCCATTGCATAAGGTTTTTTTCCATATTTTCTCACCCAGGACTTTGCTATAGACACGAATGTCATAGAATGGTTTATGTTGGAAAGGACCTCAAAGAAGGTCCTCACTCACTTTTCACCTCCTCACTTTTCTATGCCCTACCTCCTTATCACTTGCCATTAACCAAATGCTATTGCAGAGTTATGCTATTCAGCCCCTGGAAAAGGGGAAATTCAGCATCTTTCCGCACTCCTGCAGAAATAACTGAGCAGAGCAGCCAGTGCACAACCAGAAGCATTCACCAGATGAGACGGATCACACAGACGTAGGCTAATAACAGCATGGCCCTTATAATGTATAAAACATTGAAGGAGGCAACAGCAAAAGGTTGATACAGAGGCAGAAAAGGAGTTCAATTCTTCTGGAAATTATAAAAGAGGGTGGGTTTTGGTAGGGTTTGGTCTTTGTATAAATTGGCTACCGCCTAGCCTGAGAGCGACATGAAAGATGCATTTCCTGAAGCAAAAGGGAAAAAGGAAATAACGATGAAGACATTGATGGAGACAGTATGGAAAAGTTCAACGTGCTGAGTTAATTCTAAGTTAAGAAAAAATGCCAGGAATCCAGGAAAGAAAAAATATTACAAGTGGCAATTTTAGTTTAATTTTCTTTAAATGTGTGAGAAAGTTAAGAGTACAACTTTAAGGGGAAATATTGTACCCAGTAAAACTGATTTAAACCCTCTAAATTGCAGCCAGGGTGATCACAAAGGGATTGAAAAACGACCCTTTAGATCCAAAGAAAATGTCCGAATGACTTATTTATAATTAAGTAAAACACAGGTTACCTGAGGAAGAATAATTCGCTTGCATGACTTACAAAAAATGAAACAAAATGGCAAGAACAGTTTTACCACTGTCCCATTATCAGTGGAGCTGGTCAATTCTGGGCTAGTCATCAGTCTACTCACTGATATTTAGGAATAATTAAACCTGTCAGGACAAAGAAGAGGAATAAATTAGTACGCCATTAAATGTCCTTTTCAACCCTAATTACAAGCTGCTTTGCTTTTGCGAAGAAAACAAAAATAAATAACGTGTTAGGGGTTTTCTGTTGCTTCCTTTGTGTTAAAGAGCTTTAGTTTAAATTGCAAAAATAAGAAACTAAAGTGAGCCTTGTACAAGGTCCTTAACTTAGTATCCATGTAGAAGTATTGTAACATCAAAGCCATTCTGAGATTGCTTCCAGAACTGCTGGCAGCGTTTCATACTATTTGAAGAACACCTACTTCACTACTGGGGCAATGAAATGCTTCTTCAAACACTGACCAATATTGTGGCACGTTAACTAAGGAGAAGCATATATAAAAATATTGTTTTGGGGGAAAAAATCACAAAGCATTATTACTATTTGGCTTCTTAAAACAAAAACCAAACTCACAACACAGACGTACCACAATAAAACTGAATGAGGGCTTAATACTAGCAGATTTAATATGAAAAGCCTATATGAATCTGACCTGAGGTCCCTATGCTTTTAAGCAGAAATAAATCCAAGACACCAACCAACCAAGATAAAGCAACTAAAAAATAAAAAAGAAATGCTTCACAATTTAATTCTCCTATCTTCTGGTTTGTTTTGAAAATGCTTCTTCTACTGGACAGCCTTAAAATAAAAATTAGGAGACTTCTCAGGTCTTACCTATAAGTACTGAATCTCTAGCAAAGATTTTTTTTCTTCCAATTAAAGAAGGTTTGCACTAGAAAGGTATCAATCAGTAAAAAGACAGTTTCACACACCTGGATATAAATTCTTGGCTATTCTGAAAGGCTGTAACTTTGCCAATTCTATAGAAAAAAATGATAAATGGAAATAAAAATTAAAACTCTTAAATCTTTTCTCTCCCCCAAAAATATAGCACTGGTTTTATCTGCGTGTTAGGTCACCTGAGCAGAAACTAGTTTGGAATCACGGAAAACAGGACAAATCAGGTCTTATCTTCAAAGGTAGTGGTGGGAAAACCCAAAGGAATTTCAAACCCCTGAGATATCAACAAAGAATTTAATTATTAAGTGATTTACTACAGTATTTTGATGCTATAATCTGCCAGCAATAAAGGAATAGGTCAAACAAAAATTCAATCAACCCTGGGTCATTAGTATACCTTCAAATGTTTAACACGTGTATTTTCAAATGTTTAATATAATTCCAGATAAGAACATCTAGAAATAGAAGGCCAATTTTTATTTTAAGAGATCTGGAATAAAATTCTTTAAGTTAACCTCAGGGAATTAATACAGACAAATTTGAACTCTCATCCATACTGGGAAAAAGACTGAATTAGCTACTCCAGCAATAACAGCAGCTTTGTCTAATTTTAGCTCTCCTAAAATCCCTACTTAGGGAAACTTTCACATTCAGTGCTGTGGGACTGGAGACATCTTAATAGCAGACAGCACAGAAATTATATTGTAACTTACAGACAACCTGTCCCATAGTCTTCTCCTGATCAGATGGTTAGAGTAGTCCAACGACCCCCCCTTTAACAGGCTGGCCCAGTCCTCCCAGTACCACCCCAGCAAGGCTTGCACTCCGACACTACACCTCTCTGCACATGGCGCTCGCTTTGGGGATAATGACGATCGGAGGGCTGGAGCACCTCTCCTGTGAGGAGAGGCTGAGAGAGTTGGGGCTGTTCAGCCTGGAGAAGAGAAGGCTCCGGGGAGATCCTACTGCGGCCTTCCAGTACCTAAAGGGGGCCTACAGGAGAGCTGGGAAGGACTTTTTACTGGGGCATGTAGTGACAGGATGAGGGGGAATGGCTTCAAACTGGAAGAGGGCAGGTTTAGATTAAGCATTAGGAAGAAGTTTTTCACTTTAAGGGTGGTGAGGCACTGACACAGGTTGCCCAGAGAGGTTGTTGAGGCCCCATCCCTGGAGGTGTTCCAGGCCAGGCTGGACGTGGCCTTGGGCAACCTGGTCTAGTGGGAGGTGTCCCTGCCTATGGCAGGGGGGATGGAACTCAATGATCTTCAAGGTCCCTTCCAACCTAAAGCAAAATCTGGTGGGCTGTTTCTACTCATTATAAGAAAAGACTTTGTCTTGATAGCACCTGAAAAAAAAAAAAATCCTGTTGAAATATGGGAGAAAACAAACAGGGGGAGGGGAGAGGATGCAAGGACACCCATGTCCCTGGGGCAGCGTGCACAGAGCTGCTGTGAGCCAGGGACAGGGACTGCATGGCCCCAAGTCTCTGCCCGGCCACCCAACAGACATGGCAGGGTTGCTTCACACCAAGGGGTACAAGCGCATGTCTTTGCACGGCTACCTGAAACAACAAACACCACCCCGAGGCAAAACTTAGAAACGTCTGATATTATGGCCCATAATAAAAAGTAACGTGTCTTCTCTGAAGTGACAAGTGCTGGTGAGATGGTGAGAGTTTGAGGACACTCACTCACACAAGTGTCAAATACAAGATATGAAGATATCAGGCTAAGAAGATATCAGGACTTGTTAAAACTATGGCAAAGCAGGGATTACGCCAGGGGCTGGGGAGCTGCAGGATCCTCCTGGCCCGAGCAGCACGGATGTATGCCCTCTCCACGCCCAGCCCATGGCCACCCTCCTGAGAAGACAGCAGAGAAGAGAGCACTGCCCACTGTATCGTCACACTTAGTCATGACACCCCAACAACCTACGGGCACGTCCAGCAAATTGAGAAGGAATCAAGTGAGAGTTGATCAATTCTGAACCCTCTTGTCCGGCTTCTCCATAACTCTCCCTAACTTTCAAATGCACAAACTGTTCTCCCTGCTTCCAACACAAGCACAGTATTTGAAACGCTACACAGCTGTCACTTTTCATTCCCGTATCAGTAACGTAACCTCAAATAATAATTTTGCTTGCACAAAAGTGCCTTGGGGGAAGTGGCTAAGGGAGGAGCCTTTTTTTAGCCAGTTATTTGTCACTACGGCCATTGTTGAGCAGCACTTTAATAACTATTGTAGTGAAATCTTGTACTGATATTTTAATATATGCTAGGGCAAAACTTATCTCAAAACATTTATTAGAGTCAATAAAAATAAATCTCTCTATAGTGTATTGTAAGATAAATTACCTTTTCCTTTCTGCATGAACTGATCAATTGCCATATAAACCACCTGCACAATGTTAGCAAAGTACTAATGACTGATATTTTACAGTTTGATGTAAATTAATCTGAAAAAGACTGCATTTAATACAATTCCACCAACCTGATAAAGACCATTTACCATAACAGTGTGTTTCTGTTTTTTTGTGTACACAGTTCCATTACCTATAACAATATTTCCCAAATTACTGTCATGTTAGAATAATCAAAATCTTTTGTGAACCTCAATGCTAATGCTATTTCTAGAAATTGCATATACTTGAACTGAACTAATTTATATGGGGAGATTAAGTTCTGAAAAAATACTAATTTAAGACAGTTTCACAAGTACAGTTAACTGTTGGAAGGACATGCTTTGTAAAATAGACATTTAATTTCTCACACTGAAATTATTTCTTGATAACCACTCCTCATTGGCCATATTGTTTATCAGCTGCTGTTTTTAAATGGCTCTTTTCTATTCGAGATGACACAAGAGAATAAACTTCAAGATCTTCAGCGGCTACCAAGAACATGGAAGCAGCTATCAATCAATCTTTCCTGTACCCATCACCACTGGCATTCAAATAAGGAGCGAAGGACACTTTCTTTAAGTCTGATAAACAGTTCCAGGGTCAGATTTGATTACACAAAAGTTCTGAGTTTCAGCAACTTAAAAGAGGGGTTTTTTCTTTAAAAAAAAAAAAAAGTTTTATTAAACATATGTGCACACTTTCAAATGTCTGGAATTCAAAGCACTTTTCTCATGACTGGAAAACTGTATCCACTCATGGTCTCCTGCTCACTGTCCTTGCAAAGTTAAACTGAGTTCAAGGGCATGCAAATGACACACAGAAATTTTATTTGTCTACATTCTTCTCCTAAATTTACACAAAGTCCAATGAGCTCTAATGAATGTTACAGGAGAGGAGTACATTGTGTACAAACCACGGTTACTGACAAGAAGTATTTCCACATCTGCCTCTGTTCAGTTCCATTCTGCACAGACCGTAAAATGACACAGCTCAGACAGAGCGAAGAAAATTCAAAGAAGTGAATTAAAAATGACTGCTGAACTCTTCTTACAAACAAGTTGACAGAGATTTACGATGCAACGCATGCATGGGAGTCAAAGTACCTGCCTTAGAAAATTTTAAAACCAGAGAGGAACTCTGTAAAGAACACAGTTCATCTCGACATGTATTACAAACACTGCAGTAATAGATGAAAGGAGGCAGCGATGCTGTTAGTGTTATCCCAGTAAAACACCAGCCTTTTCCTTCCAAACTTCAGTGAAATTCAAGACATAGGCAAAGCGATACAATTCATCTAACATCCCAACAATATTATTAGTCACTAAATTTGCAGAATGACATTTACGGGGTGGCCTGAGCATTACCTTATCGCTGGATGGCGGCACAGAAGAGAGATGGGCAAAGCCACCGGGACCCAACTCCACGGGAACCTAAAACTGCCAGAGACCACTTGGGTTACCAAGACCAGTGCTCTTGCACTGCACGTAACCCTATTCATTAGCTTCCAACAGGAATTCAGTATAGCTATTGCACGACCTATCACAAAATAATCGGTGGCATTTTGCCCTTAATAGTTGGAAAAGATAAAAAGTTTACTCTTCACTTTTACATGTATAACTCCAGGTTAGTCGCTTATCTATCCAAGCCTCATGCAGAGATGTCAATATTACACTTTTTTTCCAGCCTTTTTCCAAGTTCATTTAAGTAGTTAAGCGTTCAGAGCAGGAATCATCCCTTATTAAGTTCATGCGGTTCTTGACGCATGTTGCTGGCGCAACCGTAATTCAGGTCTCTGAGCGCACGTGTCTCTCATTACTTCGTCACACGGTGCGGTTTTGCAAAAGACCTCGGCCTCCTTCATGACAAGAGGTGAACCAAGATTGCAGAGCAAAGAACACTTATTTGAGGGGCACCAGCCTCATTTATTTTAGGAAATTTCAGCCTGAGCAGTTCAAAGTAAGGGTATATGCAACTGAAAACAGGCTTAGAAAGGGACAGACTGATAAACCCTACTGACGACCGGTGCTGCGAGCCCATCTACAAAACAGGTTACTGAAAAGTATGCTTATGCATTTAAGGAGAAACTTCAGCATCTTTTTTAAAATGGCTGTTTACTACCCAAAAAACCCTACTCCTCCTCTTCATTATAATGAGAAATACCCCAGATACACCAAGGATGGTAAATATAAGCCAGGGGTGGTAAATATTCAGGGACAGAATCATAGAATCATTATGGCTGGAAAAGACTTTTAAGATCATCAAGTCCAACCATTACCTAATTCTACCAGGCGCCCTTCTAAACCACGACCCTGAGCGCCATATCTAGATGGCTTTTAAATACATCCAATGATGGCGATTCCACCACCTCCCTGGGCAGATGGCAAATATAAGGCTAAGTCAGTTCTCATCCCAATGAGTCTGTCAATGCCCTGATTTAAAAAAAAATAAATAAAAATTAAGTACATGCCTAAATTCTTACTTCCTGTCTAGCAAAAAGTTTAAGTCACCTATTTGGTTAAATACTGTTGAAATCAAGGGGACGTATACAAATACTTAAATTCGCTCCCTACTGAGTAAAGCGCTAGAGCATGTGCACAATGTGCCTTTGGGAATTAGTGTCTGATGCTGCACACTCTCGCAAACATTTAGGCACATGTTTAGTTTCATTGCCACGAATATTTCCATTGATAAACACATCCATAGCTGTTAGCAGGAACAAGACTTTGAGCACTACTGAGAAAGCAATTACATTGAACGAATTGCAACTGCATTTATTACTTCTCTTTGAAACTGAAAATGACACAGAGGTGAATGAGAGATTTATCTATATGGGGATGTAAGAGTAAGGGAGTCAAAACCTTTAAGGGGAAAAATATACCGCAAAAGTAAAGTAAATCATCGTCACAGCTGACAAAGAGAAAAGTCAATTTTCTTTAGTCAATTTCCACATTTTTTCCAAATTCACTGTACTTCAACAGGGTATATAAACTGACAACAACATGGTATTTGTATTTTTAATTCTGCGTAATTAATGAACAGTTTTCCCTTTTACTGCATCAGAACCCCTATATAGGAAAATATAAGCCAATTGATGCCATATGTCCCTCTGAATTGTTATTCCAGATGTATTCCTTGGAGTCACAGAATTGAAGTTCCTGTTTCCTTTAAATAACACATTCCTAAAAACTCAAATGAAGCAATTCTGAGTATAAAGTAGTTTGTTAATGTGATTAATTCGTTTTGTAATATTCAGTTCCTGCACCATTTTTTCCTATAACCTGAGTACCAAATAAAGAAACAATTAAATTGTCAAGAAGCACACGTGCACTTAGCTTTAGCTTTTAGCCTGAGATTTCTCTGGCCGGAATGGTGACCTTACACTTACACAGGCATTTGAGAACTCATTTTTAAGTTTTAATTTCCACCAGCACAGAAGAACTTCACCCACACAGTGAAGCAGTTGGATTTGATCAGTACACTTGTTTTCAAGAAGCCACAGAGTTTCATTATCTTTCCATTTGCCTTCAGCCTGTCACAAAGAAAGAAATAACATAATGCACAGTTTTTCTGGGAGTATTTGCTTAATTGAAGGTTAACAGTGCTAAGTACCGCTAACAGAAAATCAGAAACGGGGAAGGGAGTTTCAGCAAGAACTTTCCCACATTGCCCTGCCAACAACCTCAACCTTGTTGGGCCATTTTCTCTAAGGGCTACAAGTAATTAAGTTTCATTGCTAAATCAGTCTTGAGCCTGTCTTGAGCAGAAAAATCACTTACGCTTAATTGTACGTGGTGATGTGGTGAGCAGTCTATTAGGCAGACTGCAGATACCAGTTTATTTTTTTGCGGCTCTGCAGGATACTTGAAAATGAAAAGTCATTATTTTATCCAGGCAGTCACTTGAATAATACGTATTTCTTAAAGAAAACAGGGCTACTTCAAAAAAAGACTCATTATTTGAGTTTACGTTACATAGTTATACAAAATATTATTTTGATGGTTTTGGAGTTTATAAACATGAGTTTCTGAAACTCAGAAACAATGAAACTGAATATTTATTCTACTATAATAAACATATAAATATTTAATAATTTATATTATAACTTTATCAATTATAGTTCAAACATTTTTAAAAGTATATATATAAAGAGAAAACTAAACTGCCCATCATTTTTAATATAAGAGGACGCAGATATAATTTACACATACACACAGTCATACACACACATCTGAACACATGCACATGTCCAGAGGAATGTTCTCCATGACCTCAAGAAACTCTGCATACTGTTTGCTAATCAGAACCACATATTTTTCACCTGATTCTATCAACAAAGAATTAGTTTCCATAAAATTGTAACCGACAGGAACCGATTGGTTTCATGGTTCAGAGTGGGAGAATTGTTCCAACA
>NW_009647680.1:5423517-5424634 GCF_000708025.1 Charadrius vociferus
ACTAAAATACTAGTGAAGAAAAACAATATAAACCTTTCTGAGAAGACAGCAATTCAATATTGTAAAAATGTTATGATAAATGATTACAATAAACCAATGCAGGCAGTTACCACAGAACTTTAACCATATTAAGTTCAACTAATACCCACTATTACTGATTCTTGAAATACCCAAAAGCTCACACTTGAGCACCAAGAAACGGCATTTGACCTTTTCCATAACAAAGACTTGCTTTACTTTACAAGAGGTATGTAAATGTCTGAGGCCAGACTGTTCTCCTAAACATGCTCTTATCTAGGTACAGGCTTGGCCTCCTAGAGCAAACTCATAAAAGTTCTTTAAAAGAAGGAAGAAAATAAAAGATTTTAAGTACGGACTGATTTCCAATCACTGGAGCGTAGTACCAGACTTACAGTGTCCATAAAAGCCAGCTCTCCTCACCCATCATCAGCTGTCATATGACGGAGATGCTCCATAGTCTCTTCCCTCCCACCACCAACTAATATTACGGCAGAGATACTTCACCCTGTTTGGGGTATCAGTTCCCAATTCGAGTAATTCTGCATATAAATCTGAGAAAACAAACAGTATTTTCTCATATCTTCACTTTTTGGAAGGCACACTAAAACCCTCAGCCTTTATAAACTGGAATTGCTTACCTTAGGTACCATCTTTTGATTTTTTCCTACAGCTTAAAAGAAGTGTATATAAGTATTATTTAAATTTTAAATTTTGTATAATATTAATCAAATATATGTCCAATAAAAGTGTCGTTACCCTAGTTTTACACACAGAGAAAAATATACAGCAAAGCTTGAAAATTTAGCTTGAAAATTTTTTACACAAACAGAAGTCCACAGAATCAGAAAACAGTTGGGGTGAGAAGGGACCTCTGGAGGTCATGCATCTGGGGAGGAATAACCCCATGCATCAGTGCAGGTTGGGGGCTGACCTCCTGGAGAGCAGCTCTTTGGAAAAGGACCTGGTGGGCAGCAGGATGACCATGAGCCAGCAATGTGCCCTGGTGGCCAAGAAGGCCAATGGCATCCTGGGGTGCATCAAGAAGGGTATGGCCAGCAGGTCGAGGGAGGTCATCCTCCCCCTCTACTCTGCCCTC
>NW_009647680.1:5424949-5444539 GCF_000708025.1 Charadrius vociferus
TTCCAAACCCGCCTGGACGCCGTCCTGTGGAACTGCTGTAGGTGCCCCTGCTCTGGCAGGGGGGTTGGACTAGACGATCTCCAAAGGTCCCTTCCAACCCTGACCATTCTGTGATTCTGCAACCTTGTCCAACCTTCCTGCTCTAGCATTGCCTGTCACTGGGCACCACTAAAGAGAGTTCGACTCCCATCTTTTTTGCTCTCTCCCTTCAGGTATTTATATACATTGACAAGATTCCACACATTCCCCCCCAAGTCTTCTCTAGGTTGAACAGTCCCAGCTCTCTCAGCCTTTCCTCAAAGGAGAGGTGCTCCAGGCCCTTTATCACCTTTGTGGCCCCTCATTGGACTCCTTCCAGTATGCCCTTGTCTCTCTTGTACTGAGGACCCCAGAAGTGGACACAAAACTCAAAGTGTAGCCTCACCAGTGCTGAGTAGAAGGGAAGGATCACATTCCTCATCCTGCTGGCAATACTTTCTCTAATGCAGCCCAGGATACCATTGGCCTTCTTTGCAGTAAGTGCTCATGCAGCTGGCTCATGTTCAACATGGTGTCTACCAGGACCCCCAGGTCCTCTTCTGCCAAGCTGCTTTCCAGCTGCATGGTCCAACATGTTGGTACCTGGGGTTGTTCCACACCAGGTGCAGGACTCTGCACTTCTTGAACTTCATGTGGTCCCTGTCAACCCATTTCTCCATCCAGTCAAGGTCCCTCTGGATGACAGCACAACCTTCTCGTGTATCAGTCACTCCTCCCAGGTTGGTGTCATCAGCAAACTTGCAGAGGGTACAACTCTGTCCCCTCATCCAGATCATTAATGAAGACGTTGAACGGGACCGGACTCAGTGTTGACCCCTGGGGTACACTGCTAGTTACTGGCTTCCAGCAAAACCTTGCCACTGATCACTATCTCTTCGGCCCGGCTGTTCCACCAGTTTTCAACCCACCTCACTGCTCATCCAGCTCACACTTCAACTGCTTGACTACAAGGATCTCACGGGAGAAATATTAGTTATTACTACTTATTTCATTCATTCTGTTCTGTATCTCTCCCTTTCTTTCTTTTCATTTTTTTTCACTTCTTATCAGTTCACCAGCTACAATCTAAAATTGCACATCAATAAGGAAATATAAACTATTATTTGTATGATTTTCATCAAACTTCGAACATCAAAAAGGAAACAGAAAGAGCTTTCTTGCTGCCTGTAGCACATTCATCCTCATTTTAGAAACCCAAATAATGCATTTCAAATTGCACTTAGGTTTATGCAACCTGTCTATACACAGGACAATTACAGTTTACTAAAGACGACTACTATTGTTTGTTTATGCATTTTTTTTTGTTTGTGCATGATCAAAGATATATTAACAAGTCTAACATACAGATAAGGAACAAAAAATAACTTGGAACAGCAGAATGAATGAGAATATTAAAAATGACTGGACAAGAAGAAATACGGTGATTTCCTTTCATCCCCAGTCACCTGACCAGAGGAAAAAGCCTATGATGCGAAGTCCAAAATTGATCTCAACTCCTCAGTGAATGCAATCTATCTTGGTATTTGCTTCGTCAAACTGATTTGTCCCATCAACTGGGCTTTCGAGAATAGTCATGAGCCACTCCTACATCTGCCACAGAAATAAGAGGACGTTATTTAAATAATTGCATTCAATGATAATTCTAAAGAGCAATCAGGAAACACTGACAATCCCTGTAACGTGATTTTTTACATTTGCATTGTCTTCCTAAAGGAATATTAAATTTCATTCGTTGGAAATCATTGAATGTAAATGTTTACACTGACGTTAAAATATCCTTTCTTCAAAGTGCCTCTACATACAGTATAAGCAATGAGTTAATTGACATGCATATATTCCTGTTGTAAAGTGTTAGAGAAAATGACAACGCATTCATACACTGGCGAGACTATTATTCCAACTTGAGTCAAACAATTTGCACGGAAACTGAAGATCAGTTGAGCGTATGCTTTAATTACATCTTTAGGATGTATTTAGCATTCTTAAATGCGTACAGGAATATGACCAGATTCTTAGCTTTATCAGCTCAAATAGCTCTTTACAGTTGCCTGTTTCTTCAACTATATGAATGCATTAGTATAACATTCGCATCAACAACCCCAAAGTGAGAAAGAAGCACTACTCAAGTACCACCCTCCAGTAATACCTATTCTGCCTTTCCTCATGCACAGAAGTAAAATTCTCCCTACAGATTAACTTTGCTCTGGCAGAACAACGGTGTGGCCAGACCCTGTCTTTGGGGGCAAGTTTTAAGTATTAAGCAAGACGACAGTTTCATTCCAAGGCCATAACATACAGACTACAATCTGAATAGTTATTATAAAAATGCTGCCAGGTTAGAGAAAAGAAATTTCTATATTTGAAATTACAATCACTAACTACATTTTTTAATGAGAAAGAAATTAAGAACAACAACTACCTTAAGAAAACAATCTCATATACTTCCCAGTACTATATTTTTGAACCACTCAAAGTCATGTTAAACCAAAAACTAGATTGGGAAGTAAATATATTTCCTCACATTTAGTTTTGTTGCCATAATTTTTATATTGTCTGCATTTGCCATGCACTCACTGTTTTGCTGATGAAAAAGAATAAGAAATCTGGAAAATAAAGGCAAGGTATTACAAAGAAAAGAAGTCTTTAAAATAGGTAATTCCCTCCTTACTTTACTCCTTCTCAAAAACCTCTTGGTGGAAGATACCCAGCAAATACTTTTGAGCATAATTCAATTTACTTTTTAGCCCTGTGTTTCACTTCACAAAGGAGGAGTTATGATTATCCTAAAATAAATATACACCGTCAGCCTGTATTAAAAAAAAACCCAACCACTTTATAATAAAAATAACGAATAGCATGCCATGTCAAAAGTTTAAGTACTAAATCCCATTGTTCCACTCTATGAAAAATAGACAGACTATACTTCCCATACATTTAAACCAAAAATACAAAGCATGAATCACCTAGTTAACTTTCAAAACAGAAGTGAAATGATAAGTTCTCTAAGTTTCCAAACGTATGTTATCTTTCCTCCGTGGTTACTCTCCATATTCTGGAACATGCAGCCACCCTCCTATTTTCATATATTTCTACCTTAAATTTACACCATACCCGATTTCTATGGTGTATTCATTTTCCACATTCCCTAACCTACGAATCCCACTACTCCACTTTAAAATTATTTGGAGTAGGTCAGTATTTTTTTCCATGGCTCACAGTGATTTTTAGTAAGAAACTAAATACACTTAGGCAAATTGCGTCTTAAAAGAGCAGAAAAGTTCTTCATATTCAACTCAGGTTTTGAGTCAAATTCACTTTCCTCTTCGGGATTCAGAATGAATTAAAATCCTATAAACCACATAAAAAGGATAATCCAGGGCAAGCTAGACCAGTAGCACCTTAACACAACTGAATACATGGCAAAAACATCACTCGAACACCATACACTGGAACACCTCAAAGGTAATCTGGTGGTTTTCCTCCCCAGGGAGCAATGGCATTCTCTCTCTCTCTCTCTCTCTCTCTCTCTCTCTCTCTCTCTCTAATCAAGCTTCAGTTTTCACTGCATTTAATCAGAAGAATTATTTACTTTTGGCTTACTTCCAGATAGTATAGATAAGGTATGCCAGTCTTCAGCAATTAAATTACCTTTGAACTGTTCCCCATTGGGACCTGCCAGAAGGATTTTCCAGATACCAGCACTATTTTTACATACTTCTGAGACATATCCCGAACCCAAACCTTAAGTAGGTAGACTATAAAACAGTTCTGTTCTTATGGATACGTTTTATCCATTTGCTGCTCCTTTACAAGGATTTGTAAAACACAGGCTCAATACTACTTCCGAAAAAGACTTCACTAAACAGAAAGCTGTAATGATGTATGTCAATAATTTAAAGGGGTTTTTCTTTGATGTTTCAGAACACTGATCTAAGATACTTTAAAAAAAAAAACAAAACCCCACATTTCTTTTGCAAAAGCTAAAAATCAAAAGTACTGATTATTCTCCTGGGGACAGAGACCTCCCTTTAGAGGAAAAGGGACTCAGACAACTCCTTCATTTTAGTCTTGCAAATACCCTTCAAAAATAAAAGGTTAACGATAAGAGAAATCAATACTGAAACTGACTGGCACTTTGGATCTTACACCACATATTCAGAAAATACGGTTTGGTTAAATTAAATTGGCGCTGTTTTGCAACATACTAAATTAAAAAAAATCCACATTTTTCTGTGTACTAGCAACCGTTAACCAGGAGGAAAAAAACCCACAGGATAAGATCCAACGGACTGACGATCCTGCTTTGAAGGCAGAAAAAGCCCATGAATGTTGTGACGTGGCCTTACAAAAATTTAAGTTTCGTTGTACCAAACCAGATTTCTCCTGTACTGTCAAACAGGGTTTGGTAGGAAGCATTATCATTTCAATGAGAACAAACACGGCTCATTTTGACCACCGGTGCTGATTTTTAAACGTGTCCTTGGCTAAAGACAGAAGGCATGAAAAGCAGAGAGCCTTCAGGACCGTAACTACAGTGTCTCTACCGCTGTACAATTTATGTAAGTCTGAGAAAACATCTTTCCTCACATATTAACATGACAGTAACAAAGTATTGAAGAAAAAAGCGTGGAAACCAGAGATGTTGGGGTAGTCTGTGAGAGCAGCACTTTTGAACCCCGGGTAATAAAGACATCTTTGTGGTAGGAAGGCACGAGGGCGAAGGGGATCAGATGTCCGTTATCCCATCGCCATTCGGTTTCTAACGCGCCTGTAAGCGATTAGGCCTTCTGTGCCCCCGAGCTGAAATCACAAGAAACAGTGTGCCCACAGCAATTTTATTTAAACGAAAATTAATCACAAGCGATTCACGGTATTTCTTCAGAACCTACAATGTTATTGGTTATGAAGTCTTCCTGCGTTTCATGTATTACAAATGAAGCTGGCCAAAGACACAAGCAGAAATATAATTGTGACAGACCCCAAAACTAAAAAATCAAATGTAGAATTTGGTAATTTCTAGAATAAACCCCTTTATATGGAAAAGAGATCATCATTCAAATGAATACTTTGTTCCATGGCATGTTTATAGTACATAACTAAATACGACTGAGGTGTCCTAAGATGTCTTTTGAACTGCTCCAGCAGCAAGTAAAATTAGAACATCCCTTCTTATGAAAAAAATTATTACCGTTATTGCTATTAATAAAAAAAGGTTCTTGTCTACATGACTTAATTCCACATCCGAGTTTGCAGGACTCTACACTGCGCTCTGCTGTGACACGGTGGATGGGAAGAAGAAACAGGGTGAGGAACTTTGAGCTAGCAGCAGTGTCACTTTAACATCGTCCCCTCCTTTCCTAGCTTGAAATTCCTTTCTTAAAATCAATACAAGATTAAATTTCACAGTTAAGAAGAACCTACAGATAAATATATGCATGCATAGACATATGCATACATATAACAAAGAGACAAAATTGTCTCTTTGAAGAAATTGAAGAAATGTAACTTCAGTGACTAGTGAATTTTGTGATCTACTATTTATCATTTAGTGCAACCCACAAATGCAGGAAACGAATGCTTTTACATAACTTTACGTTTTTAATAACATTTGCTTTAATAACATATGCTTTTAATAACATTTTAAAATTTATTATTTACTTTAATAGCATTATTCTGAAATATATATACATCACCGCGTATAACAAAGTAGCCTATGGTTTTGATTTCTAAAGAAAGAATACTCTGTTGAGCAAGAATTATCAAAACAAGCATTTTACCCCAAAAACATAAGAATTGCTCATTTGAAAACAATGGCACTGCTGTTACTAAGCTGTTACTAAGCTTTCAGAGCAAAACAAACCGATGTTATCTCGAGCGTTGTTCCTGTGCTTGTTCTAAAGCTGGAACCCAAGGCACGCAGGTGGCACTCGGACCGTGTCATCTTCTGTCTGTCACAACCACAAACACGACAGCAGAGGACAAAGTCTGCAGAACTAACAGAACTGCTGCATGAAGAAGTACTTCATATACTGCTGTTTCCACTTTTATGCGTTTGCTTGTAAAAATATAAAAGAAATTGCATTTTAAAGATCCTTACTAATCCCCTTGTTTAACTTTCACCTAAAACTTTAATCACATGTGTAACATCGGTACTTACTATGAATAAAAAAATCCACAAAAGTTACATTTTACAGATATCTGGGCTAAATTCATAAAGCTTTGCACTTCACATTATTTACCTCACAGAAAACACACCGAATGGAAAATTTAGTTTTGAAATCTATTAACCGTAGCTTTAAACAAAAGCAAAGACGTGTCTTCTTACAACAAAGTACACTTTCAAGCATGAGCATCTACTGCCATAGCAATGGATATCATTACACGTATTATACCGTAAGGCCATAAGCCATTTTAGGCTGGAAAGTACAATAATTACTTACATTTTTTTATCTATTTATACTTCAAATTTGATTGACAAGGGTATTGTTATAGCAAAGAATGTTCCAGGCTCATTATCTATGAGGGCACTGGTTTGAGAGCGCCCTGTAAGCTGCGCACTGCTGTATCTCCAAGACAGGAGACACGCGATGCGGGTGGGCATTCGTTGAACTTTGTCCATTTTTCCATATGGAAAAATAGAACTGGTTATTCTCAAAGGCACCAGGAGTCAGCGCCAGCAAATCGACATAAATTCCAGTCGGAGGTTGGTCATTAACTTGCCTAGAAATTAACTAAATAGGCTGAGAAGGAGAGACCCAACACACCGTTCAGCCTCTGCCTCTTTCTTACAGCGTTGTATCCATCAGAGCCTTGGACAGCTATGGGTAGCTATAGACAGCGTTTCATGAACAAAGGCTTTTGTATAACTGAGGGGAAAACCCCACCAAATATCCTAAACAAATGGCATTCTATTGTAATGCCACAGACTGAAGACTCCGTTCCTTTCTTTGAAGCCTCTTCAAAACGTCTCAGCTGTTGCAGGCATTATAAAACGGAGCCTATCATACAGCCTAAGCTCTTTTTTTGCTCTGACTCTCCTATGCAAGTCTTTCTCTTCTGCAAAATTAATTTTTTCCTGTCTTTGCCATCACAAGACACTACACAAAGATTCCAAAACTTCCATAACACTGAAGGTTCCCCGTGTGCCTTAAGACTTCAGCCAGAAGAGCACAATCTGTGGGGCATGACCCTTCGCAGCGCTGAGGCAGCAATGGGTTTTTTCCTGATAGACTTAATGAACTCTAAAGACAGGTGCCTGAATTCTTCCACTCGGAAGTCCCAGCATTTTTCAGGTGAAAAGAGATTAAGACAGTTCACAGATTCATAAAAATGTTACAAGAAACGAATTAACATCCACAGAGCTCATGCGTGGCTGATAGGAGTTCCAGCTCTCTGGGAATCGTGCCTCTGCCATTATATCTCTGCAGTCCATGTCAGCCTACTTAGTTAATAGTACTTTTTCCATTAAGGGTTCCAAACTCTCTGTGTATCCTCCTGCTCTGGGTGCATTTGTTTCCCTCCTCTACA
Source organism: Charadrius vociferus (assembly GCF_000708025.1). Classification (NCBI taxonomy): domain Eukaryota; kingdom Metazoa; phylum Chordata; class Aves; order Charadriiformes; family Charadriidae; genus Charadrius; species Charadrius vociferus. Next base: position 5,432,516 of record NW_009647680.1, read on the forward strand.
TGGATTGAGAACATCAGTCCCGCAAGCTAATTCTCCTAATCAGATCCCTCCTTCTTGTTCAGTATCCCCACATCATGTACGAATCTCATGTGAGCCACTGGTTTTGGTAGATCACTTGCTCAATGTGAATAAAATTGGTCACTTCCAATTAAAATTAGGGAAGTTTTATCTCTTTGTATAGCCATTGAACTTCATCTTAGCCTGTGTCAAATGTATTCCATCCTCCTACCATGCAATTTCTCATAGCCACTGCTGCCGACCCTTACTTCTCCTGGCAGTCCCCCCTGGGGCTTGAGCACACAACTAGCAGAAGCTCCAGGAGATCACAGAATCATAGAATGGGTTAGGTTGGAAGGGATCTTAAAGATCATCTAGTCCAAACCCCCTGCCATGGGCAGGGACACCTCCCACTAGACCAGGTTGCTCAAAGCCCCATCCAGCCTGGCCTTGAACACCTCCAGGGATGGGGCAGCCACAGCTTCTCTGGGCAACCTGGGCCAGTGCCTCACCACCCTCAGAGTGAAAAATTTCTTCCTGTTATCTGATCTAAATCTCCCCTCTTCCAGTTTAAAGCCATTTCCCCTTGTCCTATCACTACACGCCCTAGTAAAAAGTCCCTCCCCAGCTCTCCTGTAGGCCCCCTTTAAGTACTGGAAGGCCTCAATCAGATGCAGAACTGGAAAGCAGGAACAGTCAATTCTGAAGCACTACCCTCCTCCTATTGCCCTTCTCGCCCTCTTCAGCAGGCACGCTGTAGCTGCTCTCGTTTCCTCACCTCCATCACTGCTGCCACATCAGCCAGTGCCCACGACGATGGCAGCTCTGTCTGGAAAAGGCTGAACGGCGTGAGGAACAGATGGCAGCAGATCTTATCCTGCTGCATGAAGACCAGAAGCAGAAGAAACAGCTGGAGAAGCACTCTCGGCGGGGTCAGGTCCAGGCACCCTGAATGCACAGCTCTCAGCTCTGCCCATCACCAACTCCAAACCTTGCGACATTAATAAAACGCACCCTAAGACTTCTGTACTCAAGTGCAACCACGAATTTGGTGTGACCACATCTGCTCATTCAACTTTGGGATCATTTGGGAACAAGCTACAAGTGCTACCAGAAACAAATAAACTCTACAGGGCTCTACCTCACTCTCTGCCCCTAAAACAAAGCAACTGACAGAAATAACTAATTAACATGAAAAACAACGTATTTAATGCTGAAAATGAATTATGCTTCTATGTTTGATTCCCTCCCATGGATACTACTACACTTCAACCAAGAGCAAGAGAACTTCTGAGAAGATTCTTCAGGTACCTTTATGATCTATATCCCACAGTTAAATAATAATTAGCACTATGTACTCTAATTTGATTGCTACTTTTGGCAGTATGCTTTTCTAAATTCTCAACGGTAATTATACAAACGACATGCAAAAGTCAAAAAACCAGTACAACTTCATTTTTCAATTTCTTCAAGAATAATAAAGAAAAAATTAAAATTCTATATGCGTAAAGACTTGATGAGTCCCAATGAATAGGGAAAGGTTGGAAGAAGAAGAAAAGGGATTTCCCATAGATATTCAGTCTTGTAAATCATAAATCCACCTGGTGATGACAGCTGGATTATAATGGATAGTTTTTCATTAACCCTGTTTCGCCCATATAGAATGAGTGTTTGCGCATTAATCTCTTCAGCAGTGCAGACAGAATATTGTCTTTTTTTTTTAATTTATGAATTTAAAACAAATAAGTATTTACACAATTTTTGCCTTCTAGTATCGAACAGTTTTACCCCTTCATAAATGTTAATTGCGGTTACATTTTTAAGTATCATTCTGAAAGCTGAACAGCACTTTTGCACATTTGGAATTCTGCCTCCATAGTTTGGAATTTCCAATAAACAAGTTGCTCTGCTTTGACTATCACTGCCAAGTTCGCACTTCTCAAACAGAATACAGTCAACTTTAGTTCATATTCAATTTTTTTTCTGGCTCCCTTTCTACTTGCACACAGTGCAAACATTTAGCAATTTCTTGGAAGAGCTAAAAAAATGTTAATACGACTCTTGATAATTATATGTTTCTTCTGGAAAAATTAATTTAATTTGATTAAGGTCATTCCTCATTTTCAGACTAAATAAATTATAATTCCACAATGGAATTTAATGAAAAGATCTTCCTTGTGTGAAAACATTTTTTCCCCCAGCATATACCCTGCTAAAAATATAAGACAGAAAAAGGGTGGTTTTATTTCTCCTGCTGCCTTCTTACACAAAAAGCCAACTCTGAACAATTCTTTCATGTTTTATCTATAAATTATCTCGCTTAGCATTCACTGCATTTCCACTGAAGCCCAGGGAATACCTCGGAAAGCGTGTCACAGGACACATTACGCCAATGTAAAGTTCACCATCATCAAATAAATGCATTTTCGCCCAGTTCCTCTCTTAGAACCATGGCTACATCCTCTCACCACTTATCTTGCTGCTTCTCATCTGGTTCTCTCTAGCCCTTGAGGCGGTTTAATTGATAAAAGATCAGAGGGAATATCTGAAGAAAAAAAAAGATATGTTTTCTCCCACATCAGTGAGCGGAACTGGCTCAACATAAGACATATCAGATACAGAATTACTGATATTGTTCACAACAGAGATCATTATGTCAGCAATCGTCCCAGTATTTTGCATTGCACAGTATAGTTAGTTACACTTAAAAAAATATATATATATCATTTGATTTTTCCATAATTCACACCATTCGCCTGGTAACTACAAGGATGGAGATTCCACAAACTCTCTGGGAACCATGGTCATTGAAACACAGACAATTAAGTACCCCTCACTGACAAAAACCTAAACAGAGAGAATTTGGAAGGGTTGTACATAGTCCGTAACTAAGACTTCTGGAAATCGCATTACACTCTTCTGTAGAAAACAATGAAGAGCAGTACATAAAAAGTATAGAGGATCCATATTCAGAAAAGCTAAAACTATGGACAATGGCAGGAGAAGGAATCTCAGGGACATCTTCAGATACCGATGGAAAAATTATTACTTTATTGCAAAAGGGAAATTGAGGCAACTTCATCAGCATAAGGAACCTTTTACAGCACAGCTGAGATTGCAGGGTAGGTCTAGATTCCAGATTGAATGCTGTGTCTACTGTATGAATTTTTCATAAAGTTACCAAAGAATTTGATCAAAATGAGATTTCCACAAAAAACACTGAGGTTTCTACATTTAAAACCCAACATACTGTAGCATCCAGCTGTGGCAATGCCCAGATCAGTTCTCATTTCCACTGTCATGACCAACCGTAGTTTGTTGGGGTTTTTTTAAATGAAATCAAACCTAAGCATAAATTCCACCACTTTATATTGGAGACATTTAATCAGCAGTGTTCAGAACAACTTTTACCTGACACAAAGCCACACAAAGAAGGAAAGAAATGTTCGCCATCAACAGAACTATGTATGAGTAACACAATATTCAAATACATTTATCCTCTTTAGAATAATTAATGTAGTAATACTTCATATACTACCTGAATTTACTATTTCTTGAAAGGAACAGACAATGGATGAAGTAACCTCTCCACAGCTACCCAATAACAACAATCAATCTCATATGAATTTCTTTAGTTTCTGTAATTTTTTATTGGCAAAACCAAGTGAAAAATTACCTGGCCAAAAGGACACTGTTGCGACTCACTTCTATTATAAGGCTAAATTACGATTCAGGCAAAGAGAAAAATAGAGTGTTTTTTGAAAAATACTTAACATCCCACTGGGCAGGATTTCAATTCTTGGTCTCCTTTAAAAAAACCTCTAACATAGGTATGCAAGTTATATATAGTTCAGCCCTCCTCACCTACCTGAAGACAATATGTCTCTCAGGAATTTATAAAGCATTACATTAATAAAGCATTATACCACATGTGCCAAAAAAAAAAAAAAAAAAGAAAAAGATATATTTCGCCTTACTTCTCCATGTCTTAAAGGTGTAATAGCTCCTCTTGCTACTGCCATTCGGAACAACGTTTCTGTGGCCTGCATCAAGAAACACACAGACAAATTAGTTATTTAAAAAACAGACAATCCAGCTCATGAAGATTTGTTGCAATTTTTGTAACATTTTTCAAAGTGCCAGCTACTTTTAGCACCCTTCTTATAACTGAATCACTTCAGCCAGTTATCTAGAACAATCCGCACAGGTTAGGGGAAGGATTATTGCGAGGTGAGAGTTCTATGGAGGAGTTTGGTGTCAGCATAAGTGACCACCTGAACAGTGCGCGGTACCTCCCGCCACACGGCAGCAGTGACACGAGACTCTTCGTTCAGGTCAGGGATGCTCAGCCCCAGATCATGGGCTTCTACAGGCTGGCAGGTAAAAGCGGGACACTAAGGGGAAAAATAGCTGGATGGTATTTTACAATTCATGAAACTAATTAATTTTAACGATTGCTGTTTAATATTATACACTTAAATTAATGAACAAGTATCAAAACCAAGAGTATGATGCAACTCTTCCTAAAAGCACCTGAGCCCCTCCTAACTCTTAATAACGGTGGCATTACAAACCACAACATTCTCATGTGCAAATGACAGGGAACAGAACTTTGGGGAAATCTTTAATTAGGTTAATCTTTAGTTAGGTTGCATACCTTTCTGTGTTAGTTGTCCCATCCTTTCTTTAATCCAGTGGGACAATTAACACATACTTCTGACATAAACATAGATTACCGACTCTTAATTCAGGCTATAATAGAGAAAAAGCATAGGTTCTGTATCACATTTCTTTCTACAAGCTGGTTGCAAAAAGGCATGAAAAAAATTCCCTGGTTACATAAAAACATGGATTGGCACAACAGCATACACAACAGATTTGTTTTAAAGACTTGTTTCCATAGCAAGTAGCGAAGCCGGTTTCAACTTCAGCTGCAACGAAACATGTTTTTAATATCTGCTTCTAATAAAAAAAATATTCTAACATTTAAGGATCTGTACTAAAAAGTAATTAAGAGGCTGTTTGAAAAAAAAATGTTTAGAAAGTTTATAAATAAATGTAGCTGCAGTAGCTGACTGTCTTTCTATACAGTGATTTAAAGACTAAGCAGCTCAATGCTTACGTGACTGCAAGACTTGCTGGGGTTGGGCCACACGACCTCAAGACAGCTCTATCTCAACAAATGTAATATCAAAGACATCTCTGGAGATTAACTCCTTAGTGTTCCTACATACAGATTAAGTGGCATTTACCCTTCTCTAAATAATTGCTTGCAGAAAAGAATATTGTAAAAGAGCTTTTAATCACCTTATGTTTCCCCCCCCATCTGTAGCTGAATGTGTGGGCTCCAGAACATTGGACTGCAAATTGTATAACTTCGTTTACACCCGCGATGATGCAGGGCAATGCCCCGGTGCGATTCTTCTTCTCAAACCTCTCTTCTTTGAGACATGAAGTGAACCTCATACAACCTTTTGTATTTCCCAAAATTGGTTTCTTTCACCAACATTTTTAAGGATGTTTCAACCGAATTGAGCATTCTGTCAGTACGGCTAAGCTGCTGTTGTTTCTTTTGAAAACCACTGGGGTGTGTGGCTCTTTTCACATCTACTAGTAAAAGATCTCTCTTAATACACTTGTACTCACATCGCTAATGCCAGATGTCAAAACCATTCAGAAAGAAGGAAAAATCACAGCAACAGCAAATCCAGCACCATAGATGTCCTCCTACAGGCGCCACCCTTCATGTGCTGAGTATCACTAAGAAGATTAGCCCCGCAATCACAGCTTCCTACCCAAACAGCATGGGGGGCATGAGGCGCCCTATTCATGGACTGACAATGACAAGGCTGGAGGAAAAGTTATTGGATTTTTAGGTATGTAAAATCCAAGAGGATGTTTAAAGGAGATCATCTTTCAAAGGAGTAAACAGACCCGAGCTTACTGTTGGTGTAACGTAAGATGAAGGAGGTGGGCATTAGTAGAAAACATTTCAAGTTTGAATCCTTTCTACAAAGAAAATGAACTGTAAACAACGCGCTGAGATTCCAATAAAGCAATGTCTTACATAGAAGAACAAGATGAAACCGTTTAGAAATTAACACCTTCAAAAAACTATCACATCACACAGACTAATAATAAAAGCCATCAGGCTGGGTGAGTTTGACCAGTCTTCAAATCTGAATTTATCTGTAACACTTCTGTTTTGGAAAAAACTCTCACACTGTCTTCAATTTCCATCTTTTTCCTTTCTGCCCTGCAAACACAGGTACAAATAGAATCATTTGGCAGAGACCACCTGGGTCATCTGGTCCCACTCAGGGCCCCTTGGAGCAGGCTGTCCAGAGCTTGTTCAGGCAGGTTTTCAGCATCTCTAAGGATGGAGACCCAACCACCTCTCCGATCAGCCTGTTCCACTATTTCACAACAATGTTTTCAGTGACAAGTCCACGAAAAAATACAATTTACAGATGACCTGCAAATTCCCTGTACTTCCTGAACAAGCACAGCCCAATTCCCCAAATTCTCTATAACTGGTGGAAATGGTTCGTGCCAGTCAAGTGGAAGTCCATCCTTTCTTCTGCAGTTTCTAGCTATGACAAGGCAAGCCACACTGAAATCCTGAAACACAGAGTATCCTGCTGGCATTCAAGCTGTACAGGTTGAATATGGACAAATAAGCACGGGGTGGAGAAATTTAAAATCTAAATTTACAAAAAAACTCTATATTTTTTGAAATGTTAAAGACATACTCCGTTGTACTTAATGCTCCATAAAGAATAGAGGGAAAAAAAACTGCCTGAATGAAGAATCCCACAGCAGTAATGATAAAAGAACAAGATGCTCACACAACTTGTATATGTTCTGAAATTCTGTATGTGATAATATCTCGCTGATAGGAAAAAGGATCCCTACAAGATATCAAATCTACTTTGACTAAAAATCCAGTTTATTTAACACATCTCGCCTGGTATATTCTTGATTTTTACCTTCAAATCTAGCAAAGTTGTAAGTAAAATAATACTCAATATTCATGCTGTATAATATTCTCATACAACTTGGTTTTATATTGATGAAGTTTAACTCCATTGCACACAAACATCACAACCTTAAATAATTTTTTAAAGCGTATTAAGTACACTGAAATGGGAAGTTTGTTTATTTAATTGGATAAATATGATAAAAACATGCAGACTACTGCTCTGTCACAAATTAATCTATCTTTCAACACAGGCTACCTCATAAAATAATTTTTTGGACTTCTTCAGCAGTAGATTTCTATTAGATAATTTTAGCAAACTTTTAGGTATCGGGTCAAAACTGCCCTTCTATCCCCACCGAACAGCTGTCATAGCTCCTTTTGTTCACAATTCACAGCAGCCTTGAGCAGAGACACCCACAGTTACACGCCATTTAGAATAAGTTTAATTACCTGGTTGTAATGTCAGCCCTTCTCAATCCTTAACATAACTTCCAAAATTCTTGCATATATTTATATAAGACATTTGTCCACTAAATGTCAAGTTTTTGCATACAATTACATTTATTGCTTTGTAATTTAAAAAAACAGTATAAATCACGTCACTTTTTAATGCTGAAAATATTAAAATAATCTTGTATTTTATGTTAGGATGTGTAATTGTGACTATGAAATACAGCTGATTGGAAATATTTATCATTGTGTCAGCATAACCGATTAAAAAAACAAGACTATCCATTTAAGAAATAATAATAGTGCTCCCAAAGAAAACTGCTGACTAGGAATTCCGATCACTTTTAACTGCTTCTGCCTCTGTTAGCATTAAATGTTTCATTATAATCAGATTTTTTTATGAAGCTGTAAAAATTTAAGATTTATTTGCATTCAATTCACTGTGAATAAGCCTTAAATAAGAATCATTACAGGCTCAGGCAATGACTTTAGATACTTCTATTCAGAGATGCGAGCCAGAGACCCATAAGAAAGCAAATTATCAACAGATGGTTTTAGTGATCTCAGTGTGAAATAAATGCGTTGCCAAGCTGATAGTTACTGAATCCCAAAATTGTTCCTCGCTGTAAGGAATGTACGCTGCGTTACATTATACGTGAGGCGAAACGGCAGCCTCGTGTGTCTCAGCACTCCGCAGCGCCGAGCGAGCTCTAATGGCATCTCCAGACGAAGATGACCAACTGTTCCCCTCCGAGAGAGCAGTCGCTTCTGCTCAAAGTCCTTGCAAGTGGGTTAAAAAAAAAAAGAGAAACCACTCGTATGAACCAGAACTAAAGTGGAAAATAATTGTGCATTATTGGTGGAAATTGTAGGAAAAACAGCAAGAAAATCAGTACTTCGGATTCCAGATGTTTTGAATTTTCTAGGTATTCGCAACAAGAAAATGGTCTTATAATACTTCCCCAAAATAGTTACTGTTTTACGGAAGCAAAACTCCAAATGCAAGCAGCAGAGGGGGTTGCTAGTGCAAATTAATTAATTTAGAAATGCATGCTTTCTAATCACCTGAAAAATTTTGGCACCTACTTCTAAACATGCATTAAAAAAAAAAAAAAAATCCGTTTAAAGATATGTCCTGAGAGGCACAGATTTTTGGAAGTCATTCACAGCAATTTACAGATTTAATTAACATGAAAATGGTGCAGTTTGCTATACGAATAAAAGTGGACAGAATACCAAAAAAGACTTTTTCTCACTGCTATTAAGTTTGCTGATCTTGGCTACAAAAGCTGGCTGACAGCTCAGGCCTGTAAAATTTGCTCAAACCATGACAGTGTTTCTTCAAGAAAAGCAAATTACCTTCAAAAAAGGTTCTTGACTGTCTATCCAAAATGATCAATAACATTTTTTCAACTTTATTACATATTGCAAATGAACTATTGTTACAGCCCTTATTAGCCAACCATCACACAGCTTTTGAAAACAAGCACAAGGGCTGAAAAAAAAGAAAAAAAAAAAAAAAAAGAGATCTGGTGAGATCCAGAAGCAATAATGAACAGCAAAATGTACGAGAAGGTTCTGAAATAATTTTTTTTCCTAATTTCTGTCCACAAAGTTTCAAGTGTAAGGCAACCCTCTCCATCTAAATCTTACTCCAGATGACAGATTTAACTTAACTGATGAGCTTATTTATTGCTACAGCTTATGATTAAATTACAACAATACCAATACAGAATTGACTGCCATTCTATATGTCTGATGAATTTAAAATATATTTAAAGTATGTTAAAATACAACACTGAAGTTGAACTGATGCTTTTAAGAACATGACTCTTTATCTTCTGGAAAACCATTAAAAAAGTTTAAATCATTCCATTTTACAGGTGTGAATTCCATGCACCTCTGTCTTTTACTTTTTTAAAGGAGTCTGAATGTCTCTGCCCTCACTACTGAACCATCTGAACCTTGTACAACGAGTAGATCAGTACATACCTGACATCTGTGAGACACAAGCTCTTTCCATTCAGTCATTAGCAGATCAAATCCCTTCTTACCTTTACCTTCTATAAAAGCAACTGAACTATGAAGTCTATAAAGACTAAACAATTTAAATCCCACCATAAAGCATATTTTACAGAGCCCGTGATAGCTTTGCACCTGTTTTCTGAAACTTCTTTAATTTTTTTCCATTTTCAGCTTTCGGAATGTGAACAGCCAGAGAAAATATTGCATCAAATATTTGATCTCCCTTTCCTCTGGTTACTTATACACTTGTACATCTTTATTTGAAGGATAATACAATTTATTATACAAAGCATGTTTTGCTGCCTCCCCCAAATGAATATAAAGATGCACATAAGGAACAGAAGGACACATACCCACAGTATTCACAAGCCCCAGCGATTTCCAGCTGGCAGGACTACCTCGTGGAACCTCTGGATGCACAAGAGAAGAGCCGAATCTGCTCTAATTTATGGGGGAGGAGGGAAGAGCAGCTTGTAGATTAGAGGGTAGAAAGCAGATAAAGCACACACCTGGCTTTACATCTTAGACAGCAAAAGTACTAACTGAAAACGGTTTTCCTTTCTCAAATAATAAATGTTCATTGACTCCCTAACTAGATGTTTGGGGGGTTGTAAAACTCATCACTAACACAGCATCAACAAACCAGTATTAAAAGTAACAAAGTTATCAGCACAGGTAGTGCTTTTTGAGTGACGTCTTGCTTCTTCCTTAGAATATTTGCAGATTTGTCGTGCAAACACAGGTTCAAATTTACATACAAATATTTGATCAGTTCACCGCAATTTCTGTTGCACTAACGAATCCCATTTGCCCATTGAAGTAAATCTGCCCTTTCAGGATTAATGAACGCTCTTATGAATTAATTTACCTCCACCCTACCACCTACCTAAACCTACCCTGATGGTCACAACACCCAAAAGATAACATACATCATGGGGACGGACTTCGCATTTAGCCTTCTCTCCGTCCCCACAGCAGGGACCCCCCCTTGCTGCGGACCAGCTCGGGAACCTCAGCCGCTCCTTAAAAGAGCCATAAAACTACAGCTGCAGAACGCGCACTCAGCAAACGAACCAAGCACAAAAATCATCGGGCGTTGTGCGCTGCCAACACAATGAAATAAAAGCATTAGTATTTACGTCTCTTAACCTGAACCCAGGAGCCCGCAGTTGTGGTATTTGTAACTTTTTCCAAGATGATGATAATTATTTATTTTTTTTTTCCTTCTCCTGACTTCTCCTCTACCTGTTCTCCTCCCACCCCCCTCCCCAAAAATGCTTGGTATTTACTTGGGATTCCTGGTCCCAGCCTGTAACTGACTTTCACCTTTCGCTGGTTTTCTCTGCAGAAAGGATTGAACAGCTCAACACTGCAATTAACTAAATATCAGGAAGCCAGGAAAAAAAAAAAAAAAAAATTAAATCCGGCAGTATAATGCTCATGAACCAAATTACCCACAACGCAGGCCAGCAGCCAGCATGGGAAACTGGAGAAATAGGCCATTTAATCTCCTCTGCCTCGGCAGAAATGCCTGGCAAGGGAGGTCCGAGCGAGGCTGCCGCACCACCAGCGCCGAGCAGAGGTTTCTGCGCCTGAGAAACGACCCACCAAAAGCAGCCAGAACCTTCCTCCGTTCCAACCGCGCGGCAGAAGGACAGAAAACAGCTGCGAGCCAGCCCGCGTAAGCACACGACAACTGTCAAAAATGGTTTTGATTAGTAATGCTGCCAGATAGAATAAAAGATAAGAGCTGAAAGCCCACTCTGGCCAGCCCAGGAACATACGAGCACACTTGCACGTAGTCAGTGCTCCCCCGGGCCTCGGGAGCAGCAAACTCTTCAAATTTCCAGGTCCAAACTGGGGAGAAGGAGCACACGCACCCATCCCTCCATCCTGCACTGTCCCTGCAGTGGGAAGACTTCCTACTTCCCTCCAGCCCATCTGGAACTGATCCATGGAGGACGTTTCTGCTGCCTGGCCAGGGGCCGCTGGAACAACACACAGAAACAACAGGTCTGTCCAGGCTTGAGGAAGCCACCAAGTGCCCGGACAACAGCGCAACACTGCCCTGAGCCCACAGCTATACTCAGCTCCAACACTAGACTGAATCAAAGAATTGCTTGGCTTGGAAAGGACCTTCAATGGTCATCTAGTCCAAATCCCCTGCCATGAGCAGGGACATCTTCAACTAGATCAGGTTGCTCACAGCAACCTGGCCTTGAACGTTTCCAGGGATGGGGCATCTACCACCTCTCTGGGTAACCTGGGCCAGTGTTTCATCACCCTCAGAGTAACGAATTTTGTCCTAATATCTAATCTAAATCTTCCTTCTTTTAGTTTAAAGCCTTCTATCGCAACAGGCCCTAGTAAACAGTTCCTTTCCAACTTTCCTGTAGGCCCCTTTTAGGTACTGGAAGGCTGCTATAAGTCCTCAGCACATGAAAGACATGGACCTGTCGGAGCAAGTCCAGAGGAGGGCCACGAAGATGATCAGAGGGCTGGAACACCTCTCCTATGAAGACAGGCTGAGAGAGTTGGAGTTGTTCAGCCTGGAGAAGAGAAGAATCCAG
>NW_009647680.1:5444681-5475929 GCF_000708025.1 Charadrius vociferus
CAACCTGGTCTAGTGGGAGGTGTCCCTGCCCATGGCAGGCGGGTTGGACTAGATAACCTTTAAAGGTCCCTTCCAACCTAAACCATTCTATGATTCTATGATATGGTTGGCCTTCTGGGCTACGAGTGCACATTGCTGGCTCATGTCCAGCTTTTTATCCACCAGTATCCCCAAGTGCTTCTCAGCAGGGCCGTTCTCAATCCCTCCATCCCCCAGCCTGTACTGATACCAGGGGTTGCCCCGACCCAGGTGCAGGACCATGCACTTGGCCACTTAGAGACATCTCTGCCTGCCCATCGCCCCTGGCTCCTTGCTGTGATTTTCTGGCATCTGGCACTGCTGGTCTGAAGAGCACTGGTGAAGACCACCACGAAAGAAAGCCAACAGACGAGCAGGAAGGCTGCGTGACGTGGCAGTGAGCACCAGATCGTTCCTGTAGAATTCCAGCTATGCCAGCAGCCTTGGGTCTTGTTAACACAGACATTTTTAAGTTTCACTATGACCATTAAATTAACGTGCGCTGCATATTTAGACAGCTTTATTTCATATTATCCAAGCATGTGTTCTGGAATTCCAGACTAATTTAAATACAGTCATTTACAATTCCTTCATCTGCCTTCATTGACCAGAATTTCTTGTTAGCGTGAACTCTGAGCTGGTTCAATTCAGTGCATTCCCTACAAGCTTTACAAGATTTATGTTTAATGCGTTTCACAACCATGGTCCTTTTTCCTTAGGGGATTACCTCATCTTTTACATTTCCCACTGGTAGCAATTTTAAGTAGTAGCTCTCAGTATTTGCAAATGGAACAAAAATTTCTTTGTCTCAACTGTTTTGTTTCCATGTATTGTAATTTACCCACAGAGCTATGAGTTAAACTAATATAAACTTAATCTAAAAAACATTTTCAAACTAGTGATTTATCATCACCACGCTGTAAACAATAAGTATTATAGGCTACATCTACTTTGGATGAGACACTCAACTCACCAACTGTATTGTTTAAACATGTGTATGTCACACAATCTTTCTGAAATAATTAGAAACAGAAGACACAGGTTAATGCTCTTTCATTTTCGGTGCAGCTTACAAAAATGCCTCCCTCATCTGTCTAGAAAAGTTCCCTCAATGTTGGACAACAGTTAAATTCTTTGCGATAAAAGGCATGTCTGTTCGGCATGTCTGTTCTGGAGATGACCTAACAAAAAATGAATTGGTGTGATCTATTTATCACATGCTGTTGTTTATAAAAAAAAAAAAAAGAAAAAAGAAAAAAAAATCAAATGCTGATTGCAACTGATCAAAACCACTTAAAACAAAATAACCAGCAAGAAATTTCAGAAAGTCAATTTTGGTATGGATTATATGGGGAATGGTTACTAACTACTAACATAATGCAGTATTCTGCATTATTAAAAAAAAAAAAATAACTTCTTTTTCTTTTAAGGAGAGCTCTTTTGAGGATGGCTAAAAATTTCAGGGCTTAGAAGAGTGTTTGAGAGCTGGAGAAGCACTGGTCAACCTTTTCCTGTTCTTGAGAGAACTGTTCTTATTTTGCCCACTGGTAACTAACAGAACTCTTCACTTGCAGGCTGTACAACGCTCAACAGAGTTTGCAAGTGAAGCCATTTCAGATAAATTGAACGAGCAAGATTTCTTCTTCCCAAGCGCCTTTCTTCAAAATTGGCAGGACAACAGCACCTCCAGGGGCTGAGAAGAGCCGCCTGTACCCCGTAGCGCGGGGCTCACGGCAGAGCACGCTTGCACACTGTTTTCTCTTTTCAAGAAAGGCAGGAAGCTTTTATCACAAGACCAATCTCAGAAGGAAGCCACACTTCTCCTTTGCATACACTATCAGAAGGGCCATGTCTATTCTGAACACGGAGCCCGTTGACAGAGGCCGCAGTGAATTGCGCTCCAGCAGCCCTACTTTTTAATAACCAAGGCTTTGACGTAACACCTACCCCCAGTCACAAAACCAGTATGCAAACACACAGCAGCAAACGGTACTAAAGTCTGTCAAATTTGCTCAAACAAAAATTATGAGAACTCATCACCTCTAATTTTGTGGCTAAAGAATTCCCAGTCTCCAAAAATGCAGAATTCACCCATGGATGGTAACTAAGTTTAACACACTTCACTTCTGTCCCTCTGTCATGCCAGCAGCTGTTTACTCTTCCTTCATGCTCTTGAACGTTTTCCGTGAAGAGAAGCGAACTGGACCGACTCTCCCAACTGCTGGATTAGTGTAGCCAGCCCAGCAGCAGGACTGGAGGACAAAGACCAAATGTCAAAGCAGAAAAAAGTGCCTCTAGCAAGCTAAATGAGTAAAATGCCCTTTGAAATCAAGACATCGATCAGCCAGACTCAGACTCAAACCCCCTGAGATGAAGTTGGCTACAGCCTCCAGGTCCTGAAACACATTAGATCCAAAGAGGTTTTCAGTCAGACCTGCTCGACATCGCAATGCCAAAATTACTGCCATGCAGTAATTGACTTCAACACTATGAAAAATCCTTGCCTGCTAATTACTGCCAACTAACTTTGTAACCCTAACAATAACTGGGTATGTTTTTCTATAAGGAAAAAAGTTTAGCCCACTCTAACACAAAAAATGAGAGACTTGAATTCTACGATCACATATCAGTTGTTTCACGGGCTGTCAGCCTTTCGTCAACATTTGGATGGTTGCTATAGACAGTGGTAAAAGAAGGAACTAAACCTACGTGGTGATCAACGCCAGCTCTGTAAAACCCCTGCTGCACTTTCTCTAAAATTTAGAAGGCAAATCACAAGCAAAGCAGGAAGAACCACAATGAGATTATTGGTAAAACATGTAAAGTTCATGCAAAAGACCTGGATTCTAGATTTTGTTGCTCTTATTCCATATCAGGCAAAACAACTGAAATACAGAGGTTGTTTCTGTAAATAAGCACACTGTGGTCTTCTTTCCCAAGGGTGGGAAATCAAGAGGTCCTAAAAATCTATTCCTGATGATACTACTCTGGCAACTCCTCCTCCAAAATCGGAACAATACTTTTCACTTACCTCCAAAAGTCATAAAGTATATTGAATTTGCTATTTCCATCCATCACCTTTAGAACGCACAGAACAACTAAAATTCCAATATTGTTAAAGAATATAAGCCAACAAATTAGGAAAGAGCGATGGGAAAATGTCTCCGCTTCCTAACACTGAATCACCCTAAGTTATGGAATACTTTTCAAATACCATCAGAAGAAATAAATCTAGGCAACTACTTCTCATGCCTAAAATAGTTACTATATTTGCCACTTTACAGTTGACTGCTGAGGATAAATTTTAACTAACTGTGAAGTATTTACAGACCACAGTTGATGAGCATCAGAGAAAAGCCCATGGAGGAACTGGTAAGTTGTAGTTTAAGGAAGTTTTCAATACACAGCAATGGTTATGGTTAGAACAACATGTTGAGCAGCTGCTAATCCAGCGGACATCTTCAATCCTCTACTGGGAAACAGGAGGGCATCCAGGCAGGTTTTGAATCTCTCCAGAGAAGGAGACTCCACCACCTCTCTGGGCAGCCTGTGCCAGTGCTCTGTCACCCGAACCATAAAGAAGTTTTTTCTGTGTATTTGAACGGAACTTCCTATGTTCCAACTTGTGCCCATTGCCCCTCATCCTGTCACTGGGAACCACTGAAAAGAGTCTGGCCCCATCCTCCTGACACCCGCCCTTTAGATATTGATAAACATTGATGAGATCCCCTCTCAGTCTTCTCTTCTCCAGGCTAAACAGACCCAGGTCTCTCAGCCTCTCCCCATAAGAGAGATGCACCAGTCCCTTGATCATCTCCGTAGCCCTCCGCTGGAAGGCTGTTTTATCTCCATCGGTTTGATAGGGCAATCCTATCTCCATAGGATTGATATCCTCTAGATATACTATAGGTAGATTTGAAACTTTAATATAATTTAGAAAAAAATCTGATGCTCACTTTGGAGTGAAAACAATCTTTCCCTTCGGCCTATTTTTAAAAATAACCTTCCCACACATATAACCGAACCATACGACTGTAACGTAGTATTTTGCACCCCAAATTTAATTCCCCTTGGGATGACATGGAGAACTTTATTATTCAGTGTTATTATTCAGAAGTGTACTATTTTCAATTCTTATTATACTGAAAGATACGCAACCTTAAGGCTGAAGCATCACATTAGTAACAAAAGCATCAAATCTGTAAGAATACCTCTCCCTGAAGCTAGCTTTAGAAATCTAGAGAAAAATTTAAAAACTACAATAAAACTCAAAAGAAATACAAACTACTTAAAGTACAGAAAAACTTTGTTAAGCACAGGTCTTCACCAGTGCCACCTTTTAAATAAGAACCTAAATTTAACTACAAAGGTGGTCGTTAGAGTAACATTTAATCTTTCCTTCTAATTTTCAGTGACAATGATATCAAAGATGCAGTTTCCTCCAATAAAAGGCAATAAATCCATCAAAGAGCAAAACGCACCATTAAAAAAACACAAAAAACACACCGCAAATCTGTTTAAGAAACAAGCTTTTTGCACATTAAAGTTAACAGAAATTCTATAATGTACTTAAATAGGAGAAATGTTAGCCCAAAACATGGCACTTAAAAAAGCTTCATACCTATCACACTAACTAGTTTGTTCTAGATCAAAATGCTTCTCTGGAATTAGTATTTTATTTATGATGAATTTGCATTATTAATCTAAATTTGTTACACTGTCCAATACACAATCCCTGTACAGAAGGACGACACCATTAAATTCCCATTTAAAAAAAAAAAAACGCCTTGAAAAACACTTCTTTGGCAAACCTTGCATTCACATTTCCTTTTCGCAGCACTAGACTAGAACTAATTGAATTGTTACAAGAATTAGCAGATGAATGTCTGGTGGTACATTAAATGTAGGTTTGTATATTCCATCACAATAGGCTGCTCGCTTCATAAAATGTATTATTTTTGAAAAAAGGAAATTTGCATGTCCCAATGCACAACATATGACAGTCACACAGAGCAAAGACAAAGGAAGAGATTTTTAAGCCCGTGGTTGAGTCTGCACATTTCTTAGGATAACATAAGAAGCATCACCAGGAAATCACCTGCTCGATTTACCAAATCCAGGAACTGCAGCACGGTCCTAAGCTACTCCCTGCAGACCTGTATCACAATATTGGGAAAGCACTGAGGAGATGGCTTAAAACTTCAATTCAAATTATAGAATCATAGAATGGTTTAGGTTGGAAAGGACCTTGAAGATCATCGAGTTCCAACCCCCCTGCCATGGGCAGGGACACCTCCCACCAGACCAGGTTGCCCAAGGCCACGTCCAGCCTGGCCTTGAACACCTCCAGGGATGGGGCCTCAACAACCTCTCTGGGCAACCTGTGCCAGTGCCTCACCACCTCCACCCACAGTGAAAATTGAAGCTGGAATTCTTGCTCCCCACCTTGGCAGCAGACAAATCACAGAATCCCTTCACCAGACCACTTTATTCCCCCTAGATTTACCCATTTTCTTTATGTCAAACACGTAAGGAAGCTAAAAAAAAAAAAAAAAAAAAACTGCACATATTCTAAGATTCACAACAAACACTTTAACCAAGTACAAAATAACAAGGAAGAGGATTTTTGACCAGGAACAAAACGTACAGTTATTCCTGGCAAGGTTTGAAGGTAGCAAATACATGTAGTAGGTCTGTTATATAAACTGCAGTGGATTGCATGGATAAGCATGTTCGTTTAAACATCCTGTATGTTAGCACAGCCAAATAACAGCTCATACCTCTTGGGGAAAAAGTACACAGATCACACTTAACAGAAGAAGGAGCTGTATAAAGAATGCAACAATACTAAAAACAATTGAGAGACCGTGGCAGACAATCAACTGAGCCTAAAACATGCCGTGTTGCCCATCAAATGAGCAAATTATTCCTGAAAAGCGAAGAAACAACAAATGGGCTCACAAATCATACTGCTGTGGTGTCTCATCCGGGCTCACACTTTAGAAAGCTTTCATAACACGGCTGAAGAAATGGTGCCGAAGCTGCTGAAACCGATGGGTTCGGTTGGCATTTAAAGGCATTGCATAATCAAAACATGGGAAAAAATGTTGGCATGAGTTGTCAACAGTAGGATGCTCCCCAGACGTAGCTGTGTTACAGGCTTTACATTAGCACAAGTATCTATATGGGAGAAGCGTCCTATCGCAGTCATCTTCCCCCAGTAAAAAGAGGGAAGGATGAACTAACGTTTTACAAAAGCCTCCAGATAAAAGGGCTTCAACTAGAGTGGCGAGGTGTGTTTATGTTGTTTCAAACATGGGTCTTATCAAAGGAAGCAGCAGATGCTCTCCTGTGTTAAGTCTTGGTTTAATGGCCTAGTAGTTGTTTAAAAAAACAAGTTCTCAACCAGAAGTCTCCAAAAAAGGCTAATAGGGAAGGTTTGTCATCAAGCTGGGAGAGGTCTGCCATCAAACTAGCCATTAAATTATAATGGCAAGTACAAGCTGCAAGTACATCCTATTTCAAAAATCAATCCAGAGCCCTGATAACTGAAAAAGACCCTTCAGCCCTCCCCCAAGAAAAAGGAGACGGCATTCTATGTTTTATTTTTAATTATTCTGACTCCTACCACAGAGGGTCTTTCTCAATTTCTTCCCGTGCACCGCCGAGCTTTCTCTTCCCCGATCCGGTGCAGAGGGGAGGCAGAGCAACGCACCATCGTGAACAGCCAGAGCCCGTCACAGCTTCCAGGAGAGAAGTGCCACAGGAACGGGGAGACGGGAATCGGGATTAGGCTTCAGAAGCTGCTGGAGCCTCTGTGGCTGGCACCCCCGGAGCCAGAGAGGCAGAATGAATGGATCTCTCAGTGTTTTATAGTAATTAGGTACATTGCTGAAAGTGGCGCTTCGATTGCTTCGTCTGCACTAATTGAGCACAACGCAAAACACTGCTCTGAAATGCCAAACGGCAAATTTAACAACCTTATAAAGGAACCAGGAATACAGATTCCTTTTCTTTTTCTTTTTTTTTTTCCTCTTATTAGAGGGGGAAAAAGAAAACAAAAAAAAGAAAAGACTGGCCTAACTTATTGCTACACAAAATAGAGGGCTGGAAAGTGTCCAAAATTGCTCCGTAAGTGTTGTTTTATTAGCCCGAGACTGTTAATAAATATATTGTAAAAGAACTTATACTTGCTTGGGTGGATATAAAGAAAGAATTGTATCACTGTTCTTACAATGTTTACAGTTTACTCCAGTTCTACGCTTCTTTTATCCTAGTTACAGTTTCCAACACTAGTTTACCGTAGCAACTGACATTTATTTGGTCCATAAATTACCCTAATGCAGTGTAGTGCTCTTTCATAAATTTTACAAACACAACACTTACAGAACATAGACTTGTATTAATTAAAGCCATGCCTACACAAATCTAACATTTCCTTTAACATTTTTACTTACTGCTAATTCTGGAAAACATATAGACAGACAAAAGCTTTCTCTTCCCTTTCACCAGGTGTGTTTTTAAAGTTTATATAGATGTATAAATGTGTTTTGGGGTTTTTTTTGGTGTGTATCTTATTACCAGTGTGCTGCAGCTGATAATACACAATCATTTACAGGAAAAAGACTGTCTTCCAAGGACTTGGCATACTGAGCTACAAATTACACCCTTTCATTAAGAGAAACTTAATTAATTCTTAGCAATTTCCACTTTTGACTTTACTATTGCAAGACTTTCATTACTTAATTTACTTGTTAAAAACAACTTTAGCTATTTCTAACTCTAGATGTTAAATATCTTTTAAGAGTAAAACTTGGCATCGATAATAGAAGTTCAGGGGATTTGAAAAAGGGCTTGTTTCTTGCGGGAACAAAAAAGGTTTGAGGTACCTATTGACAGATAGGTAAAGTAAATACTAAGGTGGCTTTGGTTTTACAACTTTTTTCATGCCTAAGTTTAGTTTTAAAAGGGAAAAAGAAAGCTATTGCTATACAATAGTGGCATATGAATATTCAATGACTATATTGAATAAATATTCAAAAAATACAGCAACAGCAGTAGACTACACAAGAATACAGGAAGATATATATTACAATGCATGTAACATGCATAGCATGTAATGCTATTTAGCCACACTTATCTCTTATTCGCAAATATTTTAAAATCTGCTATACTTTCTACGGAAAATACACCGTACCAATTGATAAGAAGAACAACCTCAGGCGCTGCGCCTCCTGCCCTGGACTCGCCTGCCCCCCTCGTAGGAAGTCCCCGGGCTCCCGGCATACGTACCCGGAGGTGAGCAACATAAACCACCCCATCACTAATCCGTATGCAAGATCTCGCTGAACACCCACAACCCCAAAAGGCAGAGGAGGAAACTCCAGGCTTTGTGTTTCAGCCTGCTCTGGTCGGTCACTCGCCATGAGAGCGGGGACGGGTCGGCACGTCCGCAGCCTCGCACACACACCTTCCATCCCAGACAGCAGGAAATGTTGCTCACGGGCATATGTAAACCCTACACAGGCATTTAATCCAACATGACATCTTTGTGAACAATTTAAGCTAACACAGCAGCACTTACGCCACAGTAAAACCTCAGAGATACGACAGATAATTTACAAGAGCGGCGCAGTCACTACCAGTGTTTGTTTTCTCAGTGGTCTTTATTAAACCGAATCACTGGGATTAAAGCTACTACAACAAAAACTGGAGACAGACATGAGTGGGTTGACAACTTTTCTGTTTGCTTAAGCCAGCCTTACTGAGGAGACTCGAGTTAAATATGACCAGAAATAAATTTGTCATAATACAATCTCAATTCTCAAATATCTGGAACCAATTAACTTTGGGAAAGTTTCAAAAGGGCCACCCAGTCATAAACACAAAATAATTTGTGTCTGCTGTCTTGTTTGTGATAATTTTTTTTATTGCTACCTCAGTTTCAGATGTCAGAGTAATGACTTCCACATTCCGATTAAAATGTGAATTGAATCCATATGGAAAAGATGCTCAAACCCCTCAAAATCAAAAGAACTCCCTCATTTCTAACTTCTTATACAGTGAAGTTTACAAAGCCTAACACTTTGACCATTCTCAATTTAAATTAGGGAAATTTTTAAAACTATTACCAAAACAATTAGATACGTAATGGGAAGACATATCTCTTACTTCAGGGAAATGTTAATGAAATCTATTTTAATTAAAGCTCTCTAGCAAAAATACCATTTAACCCTTTGAATTATGTAATAGGCGTAATTGCCCAGATGATTTCATTTCCTGTTACAATTATTTAGGAAATACACATTACTATGATTAAATAATATTCTACGCTTTCAGATATTCACATCAGAGATTCCATATACAGCGTGTTTTTCTTCCTACTTAAAAGTACGCTGAGGAAATTGCCGAGACTCGAAAGCACTTTAAAAAGAAGCTGTCTCCTCCTTTCTGCAGCCATGAAGCCATCGTCCTTTTTCTCCCTCCAGCCTGAAAAAAAGAAACACGTCTCCAGAAGATTTGTTTCTAACTAGGTAACATTGAATAAACAGAAGGATTTACAGG
Organism: Charadrius vociferus; assembly: GCF_000708025.1. Lineage (NCBI taxonomy): Eukaryota > Metazoa > Chordata > Aves > Charadriiformes > Charadriidae > Charadrius > Charadrius vociferus. The sequence goes on from NW_009647680.1 coordinate 5,454,264, forward strand.
CAGAACTGCTAATGGCATTTACAGTTCTTTAAAACCTTCCGGTATTTCTTCATATTTCTTTTTTTAAAAAAATATATTATTTCTGCCTATTTTTTTCTATGACAATTAACGAGGAGAAGTGTTTTTAACGCAGCAAGGAGGGAAAGGGGAGAGATCTGCTTTGTCTGACAACAAGGTTAAGCAAAACTACGCTAATCAGTGTCACAAAGGTCTTACTAATCATGTTGCTAAAAAGCTCCCCCACCTCCATCCACTGAACAGAGCTGTACGTATTTGTCAGAGACTAATAACATCAGCTGAAGAGAGCACTTTCCGCTATCTGTACACACTAATGAAGGATTTAGCCAGGTAAGGTACATCCCTCCTAGGCACGCAGCATCTCTGCGTAGCTGGGTGCTAACAACAAGCACTGTGTGTCCAGAGATGCCACCAAAGATGCTCCAAAGTAACCAAACACCGTGTGGCTTCCCTGCGTTCCCTCTTACTGCTTGCTGCAAGGTGCCCCATTGTTTTACATAAGGTAAAACAAATTAAGCATAGAGAAAACCCTGGCTAAGATAATGAAGAACAAAAACACAGGTAACAGGCTACAGACCAAGAGGCAGCGGAAGCGGAGCAGTGTGCTTCAGCGAGCTCTCCATGGGACTGCCTGGGGTCTGGTGGGTCAATGGGCCAACGGCTGGAATCATTTCTCACACCACAAAATGCTCTCCTGCTGCTGGAGTTGAACTCCTACAAGATTCACCTCCCCAGATGTAGATGTATAAAGTCTTTAAAGTCACCGTCCAAAAGCAGAAGGAGAAATATGTGTATTAAACCCAAGAGCACAAAAACGGCCGTACCAGAAGAGGTCCACGACCACCTACCTCAATGGTTTGTCTCTAACAAGCAGTGACAAATGACTAAAAAATACTTTCCCTGCTACACGCTTCAGCAAACTACAGGGCAGAGCTGCCAGAACAAGATACAGGATCTTTGCATTTGATTGCCCTAATGAGTTCTTTCCCCCCCCTCCATGATTTCTCTTCTTGGTGCCCACAAGAAAGCTTTGGGCATCCACCGCCTCCTGCATCAACGAGCTCCTGGTGTAGCTTTGTATGCGTGTGCATCAGTTTGTTTTGAAGAGCTAACAATTTTCTTTGGCATCCCTTCGTTCTTGTATTACAAGTCACTATTCCCCCTCTCCATACAAACCCGATTTTACATACTTGTCTCCTATTCCTCCTTAGTCATCCTCCCCCAGGCTAAGTTTACTTAGTTTAGCTCCTCCACTTACACATCTTCTTCAACACCTTTGCATCTTTATTTTTCCACGAGGTACTTTCTCTACTTCTATTACACTTTAAAGAGGACCAGAACTGCAAATAGTAGTAAAACTGTCAGCACACCCATGATTTATATAGTGGCACAATAATGATTTTTCGGTTTTATCCTCTATTCCTTTCCCAATCATCCTTAATATTAAACTGAAGGGGCTGGGGGAAGCGGGGGTTGTTTAATAGCTATAAAGTGTTGAAGTGATATTTTCCTCGTAATTCCAACTTCCTGGCCCTCCAAGTAACAATTCAGAGTCCAACACTGTGTAGATAAAAAAGGCTTTTTCTCCCCACATGCTTTGTGTTACCGCCACTTCGACAACAGCACAGTATCATGAGTGTCTTCTGCAAGTCTCCAGAACCAGCTCTCACTTTCACAATCCTGGACAAATTATGAATAGTAAAACTTTGTCTTCTCAGTTTCCTCTTTTCCAGAGCATTTATGACAATGACAATCAGTGCTCTTCCCCATTACATAGTGTTTTGCCATAATTGCACGACCCCCATTTTTGCAGTGCCAACCTGAAATTCTGTGGCTGAGTTTAAACAACAAAATTGGAGTTAGTGAACATGAAAATTAGCAATAGGAAGAAAGAAAAAAAAAAAAATCAGATTTTGTGTTTCTAAGTTCAGCACAAAAATGTGCATACAATTTCTCTGTATTTATTTTTTACCTGCAGCACAGGAATATATTATAAATTCCTCAATCAAACAATCTTCGTATTCTCTTAGTGAGCAATCCTTCCCCTTTTTCTGACCAGTCTATTTTTCCAGTTTTCTTCTGAAGATACATCTTACAAGTTTTTAAGCTTTTCAGATGACTATATAAAAGGAAAATCTACCCATATTTATAATTCTTAAATGCTGTTTTTTAAATAAAAACCCCGTTTTTGAAAAAAAAAAAAAACACAAACAAACGTATAAGCACACAAAGTGCAACATGCCTTTTTTACTTATTCTCATCTTCGTTTTCTTCCTCATCCATCACATAATACATCCAAAAAAAAAAATCATAATCTTCCCTTTCTGCTCATTTTTGCTTCTCTATCAACTACTCCATTACCAATGCAATGACAACAGAGTGGGAACCGCTGGCTCCTCCTTCCAGCAGCGTTTACAATCTCAGACTACGTTTGCACCAAGCTGCATCTTTCTGAGAGTCACGGGTGGTTTTACCCAATAACGCTGCTATTTAAGACTTAAATGTGGATCTCGAGGGTCATTATATGTGCTTACCCAAACATTCAATATAATCTCAGTTGCCAGTCTAAACATATTTCAGGAGATAAACCAAAATGGCATGAGGGCTGCCACAGTTCTTATGTTTTAATGAAATAAATTTCTTCTCATTAATCATTTTATCAACCTACTAGTTATTAAGTGATGATTAAAAACATTCCAACAGCTCCCTATGGGGTTTTTGTTCTCAAAGTTCATTATTATCACTATTACCAAACCGGGGAAGTATTTTTTCTCCAAATCACCTGCTCAGGCTACCTGCAAATTAATTTCATTTGTTCCCACCTATGTGCCTTAAAAAGCAAGCAACATGAACACACACTTTTCTTGTTCATCATGATGTTAACCCATTAAAATTTAACATAAATACACCCTGCAAACTTGTTTTCATTAACAAAAAATATCTGTAATCTGAGAGACTTCCTGTTTTAAAAGATCTCTCTTATTTTCCTGATCAACATGCAAATATCAGTGAAGTAACAGATTAATGAATTCTCTGCATTTAAGATTACAACTCAAAATTTAAAGCAATGTTTTGAACACTGCTGAATGATAAATAGTGTGCAACTGAGTACAAAACAATAGTAATCACAGATCAATGTAGACTTATTATGTTTGCAAATATTTACTGCAGTGCGTTGAGGCCAGTCAAGCAGACTTGGTAGGTTGAAGGGAACGAAAGCAGCCATGACTATACTACAGCCCAAAAAAGACACACGGTCCTACAGCTGAATTCAGTTATGCTCACGGTGCAGGACTCACACATACAGACCGTTGATGATTTTGTACACAAGATGACCCATGAACTGAAAAAAAAAAATATGTTAAAAATGCAAAAATGAACATAAACTACAGCTTTTGTTTCTTAGGGTATTGCAAAATACTGACTGACTTATTTTCTTCATTTTAGTGCCTAACAGTCCTTTTGATCTAATGATTTCATTAGATCTCAAGTAAATCCTCTACTTTTGCTAAAGGTCACGATGCTCACCGACAGTGCTACGCTGGCCTTTCTTCTTAACCCAGCGCCAAAATTCCTGTAGCTATAGTTTCCTAATACTGCTCATAACACCCTTCTGTTTTCAGTTCACAGCTATTTTGGAAAACTTTCACTACATAGGTTGCAGGTTTTCCACTCCCCGGATCTGTGTTTGAGGCTTCCTTCCAACCCCCCTTATGCACGAGAGGATACTGGTTAACACAAATCAGTTGGACTCTGTCTTAAATGGCTGCTCAAACTACAGATTGCAGGAACACCATTCAGTAAAGTTCCAAAAATTATGCTATTATTTTGACACACATTCTTTGAGTCTCCATACGCACAGTATACAACCTACATTACACACACAGAATTCGGAAAAAAAAAAATATTACAGATTTTTACCCATTAGCAAGACTTTTTAACATATCAGTAAGAGGTCTCGTTCCAAAATTTATCAAAATAGAAAGATCTTCAACCTCTGGTATATCCAGATTCATAAAAGGAACATGAACAGGCAGTCATGCAATCCAGTAAAAATCCTACAGACTTTTTTTTGGGAGAGGGGGGGGAAGTGTCTGAGAGCTTTGTTATTTATGACCATGGGGAAGTTCTCCAGCAAGGTTATTTACATCACTGAATTCCCATTACCTCTTGCTTTGCCTAAGGCCACTAACTTACTATGATTTGCAAGCATTAGCAAACAATGCCCATATTCAAGTTCAGTGTATCCATTTCAACACAAAATGGGCGATATTGTAAGCCAGAGTCGTGGCTCAGGACTCAAGGGGCCAGTTTGCACGGCTTAACGTGGTCAGGAACCTGGTTCAGTTCCCAGCAGTCTTAATGAGGCTACGAATAAGAGACATGGTGAACATCAAGATTTAAAAAAGCAAAAGGGTTATTCAAGAAGTCATTTCTTGGGCAGCAGAGAATTTCAGTGTGTTAAAAGGAGTGTTGTCACCAAAGGTAACTGCATATATTTTTTATACGGGAGAATGACCATAATTCGTAAAGCTCCTGCTGGTTAATAAAAACATCCCTAAAGACAGAAAAAGAGAGAAAAATAGAGACAAAGATAGTATGTACGTGTGTGTGGGTGCGTCAGGAAGCAGGGAAGGGTTTTTCTTCCTCTTAAACAAAACAAAACAAAAAAGAATAGAATTCCTATACAAACATCTAAAATATTTTAAATTTTCAAATATTCAAAGCAAATACAATTGTTTATAACATATTTGTAGGCAGCTAGTGGGGCATGAGCTTACACATCCCAGAAGTGTATATTTCCAATGCAACTGTACAAGCATTCTTTGAAAATTTTTTCAACGTGGCTGATATTTAAAGACATTTTAATCAACATACTGATCTGCAAAACAACACATAAAATTATGCAAATTAAATGCTGCAAACGGAATTTTGCCTCAGGAATTGTACCAGCAAACTTGAATGAAAGAGACTGAAGCCACCAGCTACCTTACCCAAGGTCACTGACACGAATGATTTTGTACAAATGAAAGCATAAATTTTCAAGATGAAGAGACTTGCAATTGAAAAGGAGTATAATCACTAACATTTTAAAATATTCAAAGGTGACAATTTATTAAGTTTGATTTTTGGAGGAAGGTTAAACAAATTCAGGACATTTTTAATGAAGTTATTTAAAATTCATGGAAAGTCAATCTAACACATCTTACTGAAACCAACGGTCATATTTTTTGTAACCTCAGCTACGGTGAATATCCTTAACAAAATTCAGAAACATCACATATGTGCCAATTCATTGACAAAAGATGTTCCATCAACATAAACCAGGTATTAAAGTCAAGAAGTGTATGGTTTTAAATAGACAGCATTCAGCCCCTCTTCCCGATTCCCACTTCAGATCAGTCTTCTCCCTAGAAATACTGAATATGGAATTTCTATTTCCAGACTTATTTTAACAAAGTCTGCAAAAATCTCCTGCAATCCTCAAGACGTGAGAAGAGCAGCAGCTACTGAAGCACTGTGAGCTTCTGAGCAGACTGAGAAAGATTACTGCACTATAAAGAAACTCCTCAAAGTATCACACCACTCACGTTACAAAAACATTAAAGATTCGCATGGAGATGACCATATGAGACCAACCTCACATGATGCTGCTCCTCTAAATAATCGCATTTAACCAAATATTGTAGTTAAGATACAGTAGCTGATGCACCATTGAAATTTCCATACCGATGTGCCAATCATCGCTCTATAGCGTGGAAAGGGTAGAAAAGTTCAAGGAGGAGATTCAGAAAAGATCGTACTATTGCAGGCATCTCTGGATTTTCCTGTGACAATGCTATTAAAAATCAGTTTGTCTTCTAAAGACAGAATATTTTTAAAGACAGGACATTAATTGCAAAGTTTCACATGTGGGCATGGCTCACACCAACATAAGAACTGCCTTAGGAAAACCAGTCAGCTTTAGATGTAACTAAAATAAATCTTACTCTGTCTTCAGCTTTCCCCACATTTACTAGATGTAGTTTGATACTTCAGAATTACTTCCTGCTGCTTTACCAGAAACGATCATAATTCTACATTGTCTAAACCATATTTTCCTTGTAAGACCTCAGCTTCGAGAAAGGATTTTTTTTTCCTTTCACTTTTCCAACACCAATATTGTTTTCAAGCTGACCTGTCTTCCATCCAGACTGACATTTACAAGCTGTGCTCGAAGTTCTCCTCCTCCGCTTTTCGAACCTTATTAGAGGCATAAGGAGCATATCACTGAGACAAGATTTCAAATGAACCACCTCCCCCTGAATGCCAAACCAGTGACTGTTTACACAATTAAAAAACTTAGTCTCAGCACTGTTGAAAAATCTGTGTCTCCTGTAACAGCACCATGTAAAGAACCTGAACAGCCACGTGTTAACATTTGCCAGTTTACACAAGGTTAGGGCTATGCACCAGCGCATCCATTATATATCATTATAAACGTAAGTAAAAATATTTACTAAGATACAGCTTTTCTTTTCTAGCACAGAAAATGTGGAAAAGGAGACATCGTCTCCCAAAACAACTCACTTTCGTATGGAAAAAGGCATTTATAATTTTTAGACTAAACTTTTTTTGCTCCAAAACTTTCTGTGGAACTAGTATTTAAGCACTGCAAGCACACGATTGACTTTTATTTTGACATGTCAGAGTTTTAAAAGGAGCAGAATGATTTCTGGGCTGAAATTGCTGCTCTGTTTAATTATCATTATCCTATAAATGACGTCAGGAACAATATCAGACCAGAACTGGCACTAATATAGTAGGAGTGGATATAGGTAATTAAAAGCATGAAGGATTTAATTGCAACTGAAACATTTGGAGCACAGAAAATAATAATTAAATGTAATATATGATTAATAAGAAACAAGGCATGCTCATTCCACCAGCCAGTTCTATGGTAGGATTAACACTGCGTGGAAAAATCACAAACCAATAGGACAAACTTAGACTTTGTAAAATGTATTCCTCTCAGAAATGCTCTCATTCTGCATATTTGGAACACAGAATCAAAGCTTTCTTCCTTCTATAAAATGAAACCAGTACTCCAAGATGAGTTTTCATAATACTTTATCAATTGCAGAGACCATAAAGAAACAGTTTGGCAACAACTATCATTAACACAATAACTGGAAGATTTTAAGTAGGACGGCCCAAACCTCAAAAAATAAAGATTCTAAAATTCTATAGATTAAAATTTCCCAGTTTTGTTAAAAGGCAGTAGAGAAACATAGTTAAAGTGGGTATTTACAGATTTGAGCCAATGCACTCAGCAGTTCTGCTGATCCACCGACCTCTGTATCTTTGACTACACAAACACCTTTGCCCATTTGCTTGTGCTCCAACAAGAACAAGCTGATTAAATTGTGTGTCCCTGGTAAACGTGGTATCTGACAATAGGTCATCACAACTGTTTCCCAAAACATCAAGAGTTTACAGAAAGCACAGCTCAAGAACACCTTTCCTTCATTCTTTACGCCTCAGCTCACCATTTGATAAAGCAGAAACATTACACAAAACACAAATCCAGGCTGGGCAGAGAATGGATGGAGAGCAGCTCTGAGAAGGACTTGGGGGTGTTGGTGGATGAGAACCTCACCGAGAGCCGTCAATGTGCGATCACAGCCCAGAAAGCCAACCATATCCTGGGCTACATCAGAAGCAGCGTGGCCAGCAGGGAGAGGGAGGGGATTCTGCCCCTCTACTCCGCCCTCGTGAGACCCCACCTGGAGTACTGTGTCCAGCTCTGGAATTCCCAGCATAGGGAAGAAACGGACCTGTTGGAGCAGGTCCAGAGGAGGGCCATGAAGGGGGCTGGAGCGCCTCTGCTGTGAAGACAGGCTGAGAGAGTTGGGGTTGTTCAGCCTGGAGAAGAGAAGGCTCCGGGGAGATCTCATAGTGGTCTTCCAGTACCTAAAGGGGGCCTACAGGAAAGGTGGGGTGGGCCTCCTTATCAGGGAGTGTTGTGATAGAACATTGGGTAATGGTTTTAAACTGAAAGAGGGTAGATTTATGTTAAATATTAGGAAGAAATTTTTCACTCTGAGGGTTGTGAGGCACTGGAACAGGTTGTGTCCTCAAGCCGTGGAGGCATTCAAGGTCCCAGGTCTAGTGGGAGGTGTCCTTGCCCATGGCAGGGGGGTTGGAACTCGATGATCTTTAAGGTCTCTTCCAACTCTAACTATAAGGTCCCTTCCATCTAACTATTCTATGATTCTATAAACAAAGTATTCTTAACAGAGAAGTGTTAATAGCCCACTGCCTCAAATACTGTCTTGTAATTTACCACTCCCACGGAGAGTCTGACATCCACTTTGATTTTCAAGCTTCAGCAGAGGACTTCAGGGTTTGGGGCTGGGGCAAGGGAAGGAGTGACAAGCCAACAGCAGCACTTCAACAGCTTTGCCGAACACCGAGGGCATCTCCCTCCCGCCAGCAGCACCTGGACCCTGTGCGTCATTCTGAAGCAGAGGTGAAGATGCAAATAGCAAATAAGAAAATTGAAAAAAATCCTTCCCTTTCAAAGAAGTTTCCCTTTTTACACCTACATTATCACATAAAGAGAAAGCATTACTTTTGCTTAAGGTCCCCACCTCAGCTTCTCCAGCCCTCGGATTGCATTTCCTCCCCAACTTCTCCCAGAGGAGACCCATCTCCCTTTCTTCCCAAATCTCACAATCTCGGAAGCTCAAGAGAAACTGCCAGGTAACAGGGACTGTTGCTGAGAAAGGAGGATAATACCTGCATTTCTTGAAGGTTTGAGGAGGAAAATGTGACTGCCTGACAAGGTAAAGAGCTGAGAAAAGGAAAGGGGACTGCTGAGATTGTTGTGAAGTAGGAAGAGCAGGAGACCCTTGCTCTCACAAGCCTCCCCCAGGAGACCTCCAAAACGCTTTCCTTCCACCAGGAAAACCCTCAGCTTTCTTGAAACACTACTGGGATTTCACCTGCTGGGAAGTCTTGAATTCACTCTTGACCTATCTTTTCTCATCTATCAAATCACTGGCCACGGGAATTCTTGCAATCAGAAATGCTATATGCCCTAGAGACGGGTGTCTGAGAGCTCTTCAGAACCTGAAGCGTTACTTTCATCTCAATTACTAACTAGCAAAGAGCTCACTATAAAAGTCAACTAGCTTTCTTTAGCACTTGGTATATTTCTGATATGAAAATCTGCATAAGCTATAAGCTTTATCCGAGGTAAATTTCCAAACTGATTCGCAATACTAGAAAGTCAAACAAGTAGTTATTTACTGTAAATGATCATGTTAAAGGAGCATAAAAGTAAGTATTACATCGAGCTTCTAAGGAGATACACTGGAAAGTTCAAAAATGCAAAGCAGCTTTGCATAGAAAGCAAGAGACAAAGTATTAAATGTTTTCTCTGACTCTTGCCAAACGTCCTGCTCTGCAGTGATGGATGAGGTTTCCTGAGGCTAAGATGCCAAAGCCAATTAGCCATGTCAATCCACAAGAACGCCAGCTGCCAGGCTCTAACTTTATTACTGTATTACTTAAAAGTGAAGACATCAGCAATGTTTAAGTTCACATGACTCCTAATTTTAAAACCTGCCTTTTAAAGATTTAGGGTGGGGGTAGTGACAATGACCTTAAGTTTCAACCTCTTAAAATCATCACAGAGTGCCATGAATTATCCATAATTTGATTATGTAAAGTATTCTGTTAATCAAATTAGTCTACATTATGCTCTGTTCAAAAGAAAGTAAGACTTCAGCTTATTTCCCTCCTCGTACGAGTTTTATGGAATGTTTATATTTAAAAGTAGCAATTTATTTCAATATTGCCTGTTTCGGTTGCCAAACTGCCTATCCCACAGAACATGATATGTGTAAAGTATATAGCTTACTCATTTACGGCATCTAATTCAGAATTCCAAAATAAAATTTTTGGAAAGCATCTCGAGCATTTATCGACTAGAATAAAACATGCCCAAGTCTTTGATTATTTGAAAACATCTGCCTTTAATTTCTAAGCAAGGAGTTTGGAAATGTTGATCATACAATACACTTCCCTGCACAGTTACCACAATAAACCCAATGATTCTGTGAAAGGGTAAAAGTTTTCTTCTGCTTAGGTGCCTGTGGAACAGATCTGAAATTTACTGTCAGGCATTAAAAAGCACCCATGTCTTCTGAATAACTTCCATATTCCTCCAAACTACTCAGAAAAATTTGCTCTTTTTCAAATAGTCCATGTTAACCTTATTAAGATCTTAATAGAAACCATTTTGGCTTTTTGCTCCCACTCCAGTACACAACTGGCACATGGTGTTAACAGCATCTCTGCTTGAGCTGTGCTGTACCCCGGGGACGCTGAAAGAATGAGGCAAAAGCAGAACTACAACAAGGTTAAGAACTGCTACGAGTCTTCTCAGAACAGCAAATGAGCTTTCTTTTCCACATTCTTATCCAAAACTGGGTTTAGTTAGTATTTCTAAGCCGGAGTTTTTTAATTATTTCTTTTGCAAACACATGCATAAACATACCTAGATATTACAGCAAATAAGAAGTATTAGAAGAGCTTAAAATTAATAAAAACTAGTTCTCAATTATTGATCCTACCTGTCAGAGTGCAAACCAAAGGAAAAAGAGACCAGAATGAGTAAGAAGTATATTCTAGTTATGCAGATCTTTGAATCTGTAAGCCTTCTTGTTTCATTATGATTTTTTCCTTCCTTTTAGGTGTTTCTGAAAAAAAACTTCATATTTTGAGGCTTTATTTTGCAAAATAATCTAAGTGCTATTAGTGCCTGAGAATGCTGTATTTCATTACCATTTAATTATAAATTATTAAAGATTGCCTATTGAAGTTATATTAAAAAAAAACCAAACAACATTTCTCACTCAAGCACACTGTCTTCAAGTCTCAACTAACGTGGGATTAGCTTTCTTCTTTGAGCTGTGCTCTTTAAAATCTAAAGGATAAAAATCGATCAGTCTTGGTTCTTTTTGCAGAGTTTGGTAAACCATATTACACTCAAGTCCTCTGTCATTGCCAAAAAATGCATTTGTGACACCGGACTGTCTATGCTGTGACACCAACCATACTCCAAGTGCCACTCTGAGAACAAGGGACTGACTCTGCCCCAAACGAGACAGAGCAAATGATGCGAAGGTCATAGAACAAACGTCAGATAAGCTCCATCTCAGTACACCCTCCGTGAAATGGAAAAGATAAGAGTTCTTTGTTCTCCACCTCATTTTTCCACTAAGATCCAGGCAGTAAAGCAGCAGAAGCTGCGGAAGAGGCTCTCCTAAATCGGACGACAAAACAGCAGAAGAATACCATTCTGCGACAGAAGGCAGGATTTATCAAGGAACATCGCATGACCTGACAGAAGCAGAAGCAAACAACTCTTCACAAAATCCCGGGTTACAATGTAAGCCAAAATAGTAGCAAAAATTCCACTATTAGAAGTGGACTCTCAGCTGAGCTTCAGACTTGAGATGTGTTAAGGAGGAAGCATATGTTAGAACCGTAGCCTCAGGGAAAACACTACTGAGTTGATATAGACGTCTGAATTGATACCAGAGAAGACTTGCTTCTTGTTAGCACTGAAGTTAAAGACTTGACTTGTGACAAAAGTTCAAAAACTATCAACTACAGCCAGCAGCAAGTCATCACCTGAGGCAGTTTGTCCATGCGACAGCAGAAATTTTGCTGTGAGTGAGTACTTCTTTCTAGACAGTACTAAATTCTGTCCTTTTTGCTCTCCCCTTACCCGGGCAGCGATGACAGATGCTACCCTAGGGACATCGGTACATGACTCCAGAACACTGTCCCAACGTTGGGCTTTGACCTCCACAAGGCAGGAATTACTTTAGGATCCTGAGTTCTGGCTCAGCGTGGTTTTCAATGAGGAAAACCTGAGAGCTTCAAACAGGAATATTTTCCTCTAAGTTAACCAGGAGGTCAGAAGAATATCATAGAATCATTTAGGTTGGAAAAGACCCTTAAGATCATCAAGTCCAACCATTAACCTAACACTGCCAAGTCCACCACTAAACCATGACTCTAAGCACTACATCTACACATCTTTTCAATACCTCCAGGGATGGCGACTCCACCACTTCCCTAGGCAGCCTGTTCCAGTGCTTGACAACCCTTTTGGGGAAGAATTTTTTTTCCTAAGATCTAATCTAAACCAAATATCAAAGTACTCATGCTGTTCTAACCACAACATAAAAAACAGAGAAAATAAGAAGACTTACTATACTAAGAACAAAGCTAGTCTGCAAGAAGGAACTAAGCAACAGTTTCGCTTCAACCGACATACTATAGGCTCAAAAGCTGACAACGCAAGGAATGAAAGGGGTATCTACCCTGGACACCATGAGAGAATAAATATACATGGTCCCTGCCAGCTGCTGCTGTAACCAAAGCCACTGTCACCCCAGAAAAGAGGTGTAGGTAACAGTGACAAAGCAAGGAAGAGATGGTGGCAGAAGGACAGTTAGCATCCTGGGAGACAAGCGTCTCAAGCCTTTATTTGTTACACTTTCAGTTATAGACATTACTTCTGAAATGTCAGAAAACTAAGAAAAATTCCAGGTGTTCCTATCTCAGCTAATACACTGAAAGAACAGGTAAGCTCCCCCATCCCAGCAGTTCTTGTATAATGCTAATACTAAGAATCACATGAAAGCACACAACAAAATTTTAATTATCTAAAAAGAAAAGGGAAGAGGGGCCAAATCCATTTTACTAGAACCCAGCACTTCTAAAAACTTGAAAATATCTATTGGGCAAATCCATCAGCCCTTGTTCCTTCTGGATTGCCTCCATCTTTTGACTAAAACGTAATTGTTCCCAATGGAGAAGAAAAGGAGCCAGTGGTGCCTTGCTTACAAAATGTCAGTTTAGTAAGTTTAAACAGAAAACATCTTCTTGTGTTACAATAAATAAACTGTGTAACCAAATATAATCATTCACCAAAGCAAATGGGACATGTTAAATACTTATTATTTCACAGAATTATCAACGAAGAAATGACAATCGTGAACTTTTTTATTTTAAAGGATATTTCTGAAATGGTACACAATGGTTTAGAACATATAACAGCACTAGATGACAATTTCTCAGAGTTGCAAGTTATGCAAATGACAAAAACATGATTTTATAGTCTAACAGCACACTACTCAGAAAAACCTCACCTTCAGCCCGTATTATTCATAGTATCCTTCCGCATTTAATTGCAACTGGCACAAGGTATTTCTTGAAACATTTGTAATAACTCAGACACATTGGCAATTTTGTACAGAAAGCACTCGATAAGATGGTGAGAAAAATCACTCAGGAATGTTCAGTGTCAGAGCACTTCTTGCCTGCAAGTACCTTTGATCAACTTGTTAGGTTCAGTATTTGTTTAATGTGAACAGTATTTTTCAGTGGGTTTAACTATTTCTTAACTGGACTTGAAATATAAGTGGAAAAAGTACTTCTGGAATAGCAGATACAGGGAGGGGAGAGTTGGTAGGTCTGAAAGGAACAGCAAGGCGGTGAGCCGCTCTCAGCTTCGTTAGCAGGCTGTTAAAGTGAACATGGTCACAGCAGCTCTCAGAGGTTTTCCAAAAAACGTCCCAAGTTTGGATGTACAAAATTTTGAAGGTCTTCCCTTATCGCACTCTTCTTGCACTCTTGACTGATAAATTAAACACGAGATCCTCACATTCATGTGTAAACTTTATCCAGATGCAATTGCTGACAACAATTTCTCCAACTCCCATACCCAGGACTTCAGGAATACCCTCTCTCTGTGTCTCTCTGGGCTCTTACTAAATTCCTCTTCGTATTAATAGCAACAAAATTCATCCTTTCCTTTCCCCATAAACTTTTCTTTGTCATTTGCTCGCTGCTTTAACTAGAATAGATGCTACATTTTCTCATCTTTCTTCCACTCATTACACTTGTAACACTCCCACAAACCAGTTCCCACCACATCAGCCCAGCCCCAGTCCCTCCATGTCTCTTGCCACAATAAATTCTCATTTCTCATCTTTAGATTGTACTTCTCTGCCTCCTTTTCTTCCTATCTTTCTTGTCTTATTTTTCAAATTTACACCTTTCCACTCCCTAATCTCTCTCTAAGGCTGGGCCAGATTCCTACTCCTCGTCTTCCCATCCCGCTCAAGAGCCAGTCCTCAACAGCATCGTTCTGCCTTTTGCACGGGGCTGCCTTATCTTATGCTTGAGCTTCACACTGTTTAACCCGTGACCCTCAAGAGCAATTTATTAATACTAACATTTCTCAATTTTGTAAGTACAACGCCATACATTAGAAGCCTTTGATATAGTGCTGTACAGTTCGAAATTCAAACGTAGCACATAAAGAAACCTTTTTTTCCCTCATAAAGGCAAAAAAAATGCATTTTGTAGTGCAGCATATGCTAGCATAACTGCCTCTTTGTGTAACATTTCAATGACAACGTATCAGTTTTTCCAAATTTTTGTTTCTCCAAAGTTTTATATCAAATTGGCCCTAGTCCAGATTAGTCTCTTCCTATCTTGCATACTGAAGGCAGCCTTTGTTTGTTTTGTGTGCAACATAAAATAATAATTCCTGATCCAAAGACACAGTTTCTTCAGCTTAAAAGCAACAACTCAACCATTGAGCTGTTCACAAAGAAGTACGCCATAACAGTTTTGAAACATAAGAGCTGTATGTCTTACTCATGGGCAGCCATTAACATCATCCGTTTTCCCAGATAAAAATAACTGAAGAGATTACATTTCACTTTCCACCTTTTGTTGGAATCTTGGGGTTCCTTTTGATCTCAAGTTATCCATGAAGGATCATCTACAAGCTCACTACCAATGCATCTCTTAGGAGCCTAGAAATTTCTTGACTTTAAGATGTGCAATCCAAAATAGAACTTGAAAAGTTCCACGGTTCTGTGTGGTCCACAGCACTGACTACTGCTACTGCTACTCTGCTACTGTTACTACAGAAATATCAGCTCTCAGACTGTAACTAGTTAAAAATTTCCAGTCCCACGTGTTTAACAATTGTAGGGCTCAAGCATATTAACTGACTTCTAAAAAGTTTGACTGACTTCCAGTGAGAAGCTCAGAAGTTGGTTTTTGACTCTGCATATCAAAATTAAAACGGCAGATCCTTCACTTCTATACTTATTTCTAGTTCTTATCTTAAAAATAAATAAATAAATAAATACCCAAGCCCTAATGCGCGTTGTTGTCTAGCTTCAATGTAGCAGAAAGCTAGTCTAAGAAAGCATTTTTATTCAATTTTTCCATAGAGCATGTATAACCTAAACAGCTTATTTTTAATTTGTCATTTTACTGTGTGAGCAGCAAGGAAATGCAACTGGTTCAAGTTCACATAAATCTATAATCACTGACTTATTTAAAATTAGCCAGGACACTTATTCACATGTTTCTAGTGGGTTCAAATTAGAAATCAATAAAAATGTCACCTTTAGAACAACAGTCCTTAGACCCACTGCCTTTCATGTTCTACGGCATTTTACTCACTGAACTGAGAAAGAGCAGCCACACATAAAGACTTTAACACACCTTTTCCCTTTTCACTAAATAAATTTATCTCCCAGGACAAGTTGTCACACATTGCCAACAAGACAATAGAAGCAAAATTTTCTGATTTAAAAGCCCTAATATGGCTATAAAAATTCATTGCAGTCATGATAATTGCTTAAAATAACCAATAAACCTAATTACAATTACCTCCTGTCTGTCTAACCGGGCAAAGGCACACATGAAGAATCACACAAAAAGCCTCAATTATTATTGCTCAGACTGCCAAACATAGTTGAGCAAAACGTGAAACAAAACAAAGGAATACATTTAGTTCAATGAATATCTCAATAGGTCCTGACACTAGTTTTAGAGAATGCAAGAAATGCAGTGTAATTTCGCAATCTAGCTGCCATCACTAATGATTACAATTTGCCAGCCTTCAGAATGGGGCACGTTGCAATCTAAAGATGACAGAAATCAATGTTTTAAAGGCTTAGCAAATTTCTAAGTGAATCTTATCAAAGCATATAAAGTTCTAAGCCAAAGACAAGCAACACAAATCAGGAAACATTTACAGTCATTACAGAGCTCGCTAACAAGGCAAGTATGTCATGATCAAGGGCAGTTTACGAAGCAAACCCTGGTAGCCCTGAGCGCACAAAAGATTTGTGACTAAAATAAACCATTATGCTGCAGACAATATCCACTGCACGGAACGGCGTCAATACAGTGTAACTGCATGAGTTGGCTTTTCCCTTATAACACCGCCCAACATCATGCGAACGGCGTGGCACGGCAGCTTAAGAGCCGCGAACACGACGACAGCTTTCTCAGAACTGGGATACTCAGAGTCGCTGCTATCTAAGCACACCTATTTCACCCTTCACTTGAAAAGTCCTTCCCAAATGAAAGAAGACACACCCCACTAATTAGCACCATTTTTATAACCTCTGTTTCTTGAATGAGGAGTTTCTACACAGTTGCTCTTTTGAATTCAAGGAAAACTTCAAACCGTTCAAAGTTAACATATCCTTGTAGGAATCCAACTTTGTTCCCACATGTTATTGAGGGTCTGGTCTGAACGTCTAATTAATTAAATTCCAAGAAAGGCATTTTTCATCTTTTGAAATTAGGAAAAAGCTTTACAAAGAAAAGGAATCCTAAAAGGTACCGTATGAGCCATCCAAGTCAAGCAGCTATAAAAGTTAAAACGGCACTTGACAATCATTAATTGTAAGAATAAATTTCTTCTCTTCTGAAGTCTGCAAGCTCTCCTCATGAGTCTGTCTGTAATGACAGGCAGTATATGAATACAGAATAACCCAAGAAACAATTTCTGCCTAAACGAAATTGTTAAACACCGGAATTTGAGAGAGAAGTCTGTAATGGGTTCGGCAAACGCATATAAGAAGTTCCCAGGATATCTCTCTGCTAGCAAACATATGATGTCACCGCCTTCCAAAAGCCCCTCTTCCCAAAATCTTCAGAATTACAAGAGTCACCATCGATGACTTTACAAGGATGGAAGAGAAGGTATCAATTTTATCACCCCAGTCTGTACTGCAACACATTGCCTCTGTCTCACGACTTTTACTCATGAACCTTTTCATCATCATCAAAGAATTCTACACTTGCCCGACTCTACTGAGGCCCCAGCAAATTGTTACAGAAGGCTGGAACACAACTCTTACGTTGACAGAGTCACAGAACGGTCGGGGTTGCAAGGTTGGAAGAGATCATCTAGTCCAACCTCCCCACCACAGCAGGGTCACCTACAGCAGGTTGCACAGGATCACATCCAGGCGGGTTTGGAATGTCTCCAGAGAAGGAGACTCCACAGCCTCTCTTGGTTGTTTCCTTTTTTGTAGTTTCCATGACTCTTTACACAACTCAAACTTTATAAAAACCACAGATAATTCTTTAATAATTATTAATAATTATTAAATTATAATTATTTATAATTATAAAATCAGTTCTAAACGAGTATGATCACGTAACAGAAGTATTGAGTATTTAGAAAAAGCTAATGCACAAGGCAGCATTTCGATAAATTCACTACTGTTACGTATTTGAATGAGATTATAGGGAATATGACACAAAAAAAATCAAATCTATACAATCACATGGTAAAAATGTTTGCGTGTGCAATATTTGACATCAGTTTGAGAAACAATTAATTACAAAACTAAAGTATACGGTATTGACTTGGTCATCTGCAAAAGAATGAACATTAAAAGTACCAGATGCCATTCTACTATGGAGGGGATATATAAAACTACCCATTTTCCTGGGACTATCATACAAGAAATTTTGAGCACAGCACAATGAAACACATTTCAGCCTCTGCTTTACAGCTGCTTCCAACAGACCTGTAGTCTCTTAAGATAAATTTATTAACGTAATAACACATAATTTGTAAAAAAAAAAAAAAAAGAAAATTCCTGAAAGCATTAAATAGGCAATGAATCTCAGCACCAATTTTAAACAAGATACATTTCCAATGGATCTTACATACCTTTAGTCTTGAAAGAAAGGATTACTTACTTGGTTGGCCATGTAAATTGTGAGGAGACCTCTCCTATAAACAGAAATGATAAAATTAAAATTAGTGAATGAATTGAACACTGAAGAAAAACACTTTAAGCATTAAGAAATTAATGCTTACATTAAAATTAAATTAAAGAAGACAAACAGTTTAAAAAAAAAAACCCAGATTACTGATGGAGGATGAATCACGACCACCCTATAGTAAAATAAGTACGAAACCAAAAATAGGACCTTGATAGCACAGTATGCAAAGTGAGGAATTACTGGAACCGAGCTATATATAGCAACTTGCTACTGCATGAGTCCTGAATCCTTCGTGAAGGGGCAAGGCACCTTGAATTACACACCACTTAGCACAAAATAAAAGCCTACACACAAGCTGGTAACGTAGGCATACAAACAGGGGCCAAAGCCTAAGCTAAATTGCGAATTTAAAGAAAAACGCTTGCGCGTAAGCTTCTGTTTTGTGATCAGTGCTGTGTAACCGAAGGCACCTTTGCCCTTCTGCTTACATTATCCTAAGAAGTGTTTTTTTACTGAGACTGATGATGCAGAAATCTTGGTTCAAACTAGTATGTCCTGCCTGTTCGAATTGAGTCACAATGCCAACAGTGCCAAGGCACAGAGCCACCATTTTCTCTTCTAATCTTTATCTAATTTTATTCCCCCCCCCTTTCTATTTTTGGATCTGTCCCTATGTCTCAGCCCATAGCTTACACTGCTATTTAGATAGGAAAAGTATAAACTGGAGCTTATGCCCTCGCACTTCTGCAGGTGCTACTGCAGCACGAGACCAAAACTGAACTCTTGACTACGCAGATGTGAGCTGCTCTAGTACAGACTGTATCGGATGTCACTGTAGGGTCCAGATGAAAAACACACCATTATTTTCTGTACATCATTTGCAAGTCACCATCAGTGTTGAGAAAGTGGAAAACCTTACCACTGCGGATTTGCTCTGCCCTCGTGCCTTCCTCCTCTTCTGCAAAGATTAGCTTAGAGACTACAGCCAAAGGTTGGAAAACTCAATTTCAGTATTTCTCACTGGAATGCTGTTCTTAACTTCTTGATTTTATTGTCAACCTTGTAGTATTTGGGATTTTTCTTACTGTCTCCACTGCTGTCACTTAGAAAACTTGAAAATAACTTGGAAGGCACCACATGTTTAACCGTTAAAGTTTCTCAATACGGAACTGAGTTTATAACCTTATCTCCTCTTTGTCTTCACATCATTCAGGATTTTTTTTATATTGCTACTACATGAATCACAGAAGGTCCAACCCAAGCTTGTATGTTCCATTTTGTCATGAGACTTGAAGTTTTCAAGCATTCTAGAGTGCTTAAGAGAATGGTGTATTAACTGAAGAGATCTTGCTATCACGTCAGTTAAAGAAGCACGCAAAACAAAAATCTCAGCTAGCAGGAAAGAGAGAAATTCCTATTGCATAGTTCCAGGCTTCAACCACCTGAAAAAAAGTCTATTCAGTATTTTCTATACCCATGTTTAGGTGTTTATAACTTTGCCGAGTTACGCATCCAGATCAAGGTTTTTCACAGCAGATATCTAAGGCACAGAGTTATATTCCACTTTAAAGGTTTCAGAGCTTTCACAGCACGTTGAATTTGCAGGAAGCGATGACGCACCATCCAGAAGTTGCTCTCTATTCACAGGGAAGGTTCAAATTGGGCTTAACTTCAAAACTTTATTTAGCAGTTATCAGTTTGGAGTTTGTTTTGTTTTTAAAAAAGCAGAGTTACAAATCTATTCTTCATATACCTTCTCTGCCTACTACCACTCTGTATGGTATTAGAAACAAGACACTAACACAGAAACCCAAGGGAAAAAAAAAACTTAATCTAAAAATTTGGTGAGCATGAAGCACACAAGAAACAAAAAGACAACAGATGGGGAATAGGTCCGTAAATGATAAAGCAAAGAGACCTCAACAACTTGTAATAAAGCATCAAAATACTACATGATGTTTCTGACTAGGAAGGGGTAAAAATTCACCTCATGTAAGAGATTAATTGAACTCTCAAGCTGGTCAGTAAACAATCCCCATGTCTTCTAGCCAATTAGCTCAGACGATAAAATAATACTGGTGTCCTGATCCTCCTGATTACCAAACTGGCAGCCAATACAGTTCTGTCTACTGTAAATTTTAATTTGTTCTCATGGGGAAAAATACTGGATATTTCATGTTTCTTGGATATTATTTTTTTAACCCTGCAATAGTATTAGAAGTTTAGGATAAATATTCAAACACTCAGCTGTTTGGAAACATAGAATTAAATTCACCCACGACAGCTAATCTGGTAACTCAATACACTTCGAGTATTCTGGAAAACATCAGAACTTCGACAACGTCCTGCAGTAACACACTTACCTGCGAGAAGCCACCACCAGCTACTGAGTGACAGACGCAGCTTTAAGAGCGCAGTGTGTACCTTCACAGCTGTATTACACAGTGTGCACAGCACAGCATGACTGCTGGACGTGCACATCATTTACTTGGCGGATTCTCTCCGTCAGTCTCTATGTCAGGCAGGCAGGGTCTTTTAGCCTCCCACTGAATATTTTTTGTTTAAGTATTAAAAAACTAAGGATTTGATCTAACAAAAGTTTTCGTTTCTATTGTGGTCCCTTTCGGCTAAGTGTAAAATGCAACTTGCCAAGTGCAAAGACAAAGAAAGGAAAAAGGGCTTGAGAAGAGGAAGGAAAGAAATCAGAAGCTGCAGTGCAGTAGTAGGTGTTCGGGAGGAGGGAAAACGTGCAGACAACAAATACACACAAGGAAGGAACTTCCATGGCTGAAAATAGGGAAAGTTGCTAAATGGCATCATCTGAAAGCGCCTGCAGAAAGCACGTCTCTATCTGCCGCCGTACAAGGCCCTGTCTGACTCCAAGCAGAAAGTTTGCTGCCTCCAAATTAAGTCTGTGACCATTTTAAAAATAAATAGCCCCATGCTTCTGGAAATAAAAAAGAAAAAAAAAAAAAGGGGTGGGGGGACTCTTCCTGGCACTGTGCAAATGTGATCCAGCAAGCCTAACCCAACCCTGAACTCAACTGTTGAAAGTGGGTGGAAGTTCAGAAAATGTTGTATTATTTTGTAGCAATGACAGCTGATGGAAAACAGGACAGAAAGATGGAGACAGGCCAAGCAAAAGGGTCACTGGTACAACCCAAGGACTGTCTTGAAACTGCAGCTGGTAAATAAGAGAAGAATATAATTGGGAAATGGTATTACTAGAGCAGGAAATAATTAAACAACAAAAATAATTAGCCATGTCTAACCACCTGCTTTGGGGAGGTTTAAAGATACTAATAAACGGCTAACATTTCACCCTTAAAGTCCATGAACCAGCGTGGAACGTTAATCTCGGGAGCACCAACACCAGCAGGCAGTTACACCCGTGGTGGCCCAGCGAGGTCACCGTGGGAAAGCCCACGCAGATGCACACAAATCCTTACTGCCCCCTCCTCCTCCAGCGTCTCTCTCTCATGACGTTTTCTTCCAGAGGCTGCTCTCATCGAGATCTTCATT
>NW_009647680.1:5477292-5499312 GCF_000708025.1 Charadrius vociferus
TGCAAAGACAAAGAAAGGAAAAAGGGCTTGAGAAGAGGAAGGAAAGAAATCAGAAGCTGCAGTGCAGTAGTAGGTGTTCGGGAGGAGGGAAAACGTGCAGACAACAAATACACACAAGGAAGGAACTTCCATGGCTGAAAATAGGGAAAGTTGCTAAATGGCATCATCTGAAAGCGCCTGCAGAAAGCACGTCTCTATCTGCCGCCGTACAAGGCCCTGTCTGACTCCAAGCAGAAAGTTTGCTGCCTCCAAATTAAGTCTGTGACCATTTTAAAAATAAATAGCCCCATGCTTCTGGAAATAAAAAAGAAAAAAAAAAAAAGGGGTGGGGGGACTCTTCCTGGCACTGTGCAAATGTGATCCAGCAAGCCTAACCCAACCCTGAACTCAACTGTTGAAAGTGGGTGGAAGTTCAGAAAATGTTGTATTATTTTGTAGCAATGACAGCTGATGGAAAACAGGACAGAAAGATGGAGACAGGCCAAGCAAAAGGGTCAACCCAACCCTGAACTCAACTGTTGAAAGTGGGTGGAAGTTCAGAAAATGTTGTATTATTTTGTAGCAATGACAGCTGATGGAAAACAGGACAGAAAGATGGAGACAGGCCAAGCAAAAGGGTCACTGGTACAACCCAAGGACTGTCTTGAAACTGCAGCTGGTAAATAAGAGAAGAATATAATTGGGAAATGGTATTACTAGAGCAGGAAATAATTAAACAACAAAAATAATTAGCCATGTCTAACCACCTGCTTTGGGGAGGTTTAAAGATACTAATAAACGGCTAACATTTCACCCTTAAAGTCCATGAACCAGCGTGGAACGTTAATCTCGGGAGCACCAACACCAGCAGGCAGTTACACCCGTGGTGGCCCAGCGAGGTCACCGTGGGAAAGCCCACGCAGATGCACACAAATCCTTACTGCCCCCTCCTCCTCCAGCGTCTCTCTCTCATGACGTTTTCTTCCAGAGGCTGCTCTCATCGAGATCTTCATTTTGGTTTCCCACTGCCTCCCTTCCACCTCTTCAACCGACAGCATCTCCCATACTCTGCCCTGTTTCTAATGACATATGAGATCTTTAATTCGGGAAGGTAAAACACAAGCCAGGAGCAAAACTCTCGCGTGGCAGACCAAGGCTGAACTAGGACAAGGATGTAAGTCACCATCCAAGAGAGCTGCATCTATGGGACAAGAGATGGGATGGCACATCCTGGTCCATCCTGCCAGTTTGTTGTCTTAAATCAAAGAACTGAAGAAAAACCGTTCTGAAAATGTTTGAACAAGACTGGTATCTTTTACTGGAAGAGTACAAAAGCAATCACATTGTTAAATTACCCTTTAATTCAAGTACCAAAATGCAGTAGCGTTTAACATACTTTTAGTTTTGTTTCTCCTTTATTTTTTCCCCAATTCAAACTTTCACATGTATTTTCTCGTACACTTGTCAGAGAAGTGAGCAAGCAATGGCTCAGAGTTTACTTATTCAGCACAAGTCTGCGACTGAACAATTCCAATCTCGTGCATTCCACTGCTGATGTTTAAATTACAACAGATTGCAGGCTTCCAGAAGATAATTCTCTTATATCTTCCTCAAAGAAAAGTTTCACTTGATAAAATTTGCTTTTCGGACAACTTGGTACTGTTCAGGCCAAATTCTAACAGCAATAGCTCTTAAACTATGGCCTATAAACCTCAGCAGAGAACTGCATATTTTTGCAATTGCACTGCCCAAAGGAAAGAGTCTAAAATAACTGTTAAAAAAAAAAAAAAAAAAACCAAAAAGCTATAGGATAAAAATAGCAAGGAAGCCTAGCAGTGTACCGGGCTGTACTACCAGAAGTGTAGGTAGGAGGTCAAGGGAAATGAGTAATCCCTGTGATTTGGCACTCGCTACACCACACAGCACCCCGTTTTGGTCCCCAGTACAAACCAGGCATTGATCCCCCTGCTGGGAGGACCATGAGCACGGCCAGGGAGATCTTGACGGGACCTGAGGAAACAGCATTTTC
Source organism: Charadrius vociferus (assembly GCF_000708025.1). NCBI lineage: Eukaryota > Metazoa > Chordata > Aves > Charadriiformes > Charadriidae > Charadrius > Charadrius vociferus. The sequence goes on from NW_009647680.1 coordinate 5,479,301, forward strand.
TGCATGAAGACAGCCAAGCCTTGGAACAGGGACTCAGAGGGGCTGTCAGACCTCTGCCCTCAGAGGTCCGCAAGGCTGACGGGACAATTCCCTAACCAAGCTGGTCCCGACTCAGTGCTGGTCCTGCTCCAAGCAGGAACCTGCACTAGTTGACTTCCCAACGCTCATCTGAACAATTTTATCATTTTACGGAAAAAAAAAGGTGGAAAGCAGCTTCAGAATATCTTACCTAATTTTTTCCACAGATGATACAATCAAAAGAGATTACAGCGACAAATGATCTGGCTTCCTAACTACTATAAAACACAAACTTTTCTTTAATGAATTAGCCACTTCTTCAAAAACATCCAATTTGTCTTTAAGTACTTCCAATGAAGTCACCACAACCACTGATAAATTATTCTAATGCTACTTACCTTTACTATTTGCACCTTACTTTAGACAAGAATCAGTCTGGTCACTGAAACCGGTTACATCTTTACCTCCACTGTAACAGAGTCCAACAAAGTCCCCCACATAACATTTCTTAAACAGTAACTGAGCTCCTTCAGTTTTTCCACAATGTTCCCTAAGATTTTCATGGCTCTTTACTGAAACTGTCCCAATTTTTCAGAAGCCATCTTCAAGGACTTAAAATGAAGATACATGAAATAAAAAGCAGATTGAAGATTTCCCATTCCTTGTTTAATCAGCAGTATTTAAAAGTCAAAGAAATCACTAAGTGCCATTCTCAGACTTTGAATGCATCTGCCTGTGAGCAAGATATTTATATTTTCTTGTAAGTGCTGTAAATCCTGGAAAACATGTTTGATGGAGACTAAAGTCCAATACCCCTTACACATGAGTTAAAAATCCTATTTATGCCCCTAGAAGCACTGACAACTGTCCAAATCTGCATGCCAACATATTGTTTGTGGAACAGTTTCCTAAAGAATGTTTTCTTGCTTAGTTTGACACGTTACAAAATTCAAAGAATAACTTTGAATGTAGCATGAGCTTTTGCTTCATATAATAGCAAATCATACAAAATACCAATTTTTAAAATACAACCAAGATGTTTTTCCTACGAAACTCACTGCCAGTTCTCTCTTCTTATTTATGGTTTTCGTTCAATGTTTATGGTTTTCCTTAAATATAGAGCTGTTGCTAAGCTAAAAAAAAGGAAAAAAAAAAAAAAAAAAAGAAAAAGAATAACCCTTGCCTGGAGGTACGATGAATCCTGAGAACATGCTTATGCTCATGGCAATTTTACCATAAATTAATTATTGCAACCACAGCAGGACTCAAAGAAAATTTCCAACAGAAAGCAAACACCTTCTCTTTCTCTAAACAGAAGCGAGGTAGGTGCCTCTCATTTTTAAACTATTGCTCTCTCAACATTCATTCCTCCTTTTGAATATTTGTTTCTTTCACAGGTTTTGCCTTGTCCTGTCCATCTTACATGTCTAATACACAGCACTCCCGTCCCTGTGGTTTTCTCATCAAGAACTTTTTTTGGCAATACAAAGTTTAAAGCATTGTTTTCTCTATCGCCTTGTTCCAGTTAGACCACAAACCTTTCCAAGTAGACATCCTGAAATCTAAACATTCACTACAATTAATTAAACATATTTTAACGACGATAATTGCATTTTTTACCAGTCGTGGGGTTTTATGATCACTTTTTTTTTTTTTTTCTGGCTCAAAACTAAAGGGGAAATAAGTGACCAAGTCAGAAATAACAGGAAATAACTACGGCAAGACGAATACCACTAGGTACAAAATTCACATAAATTGACCAAACAGGCACCTCTTTCAGTGAGAATAGCTCTAGGTGAGAGCTGTAACGGAAAGCCAGCGAATTCACACCACAGGGCGAGGTACACGCTGGGGCAAGTACGTACAGCCAGGCCCCCGCGCCTGCTGCTGCTCGGGTAACCAGCCAGCAGCAGAGATGGCTACAAGCAGCCTGAAGTTTTAGACTGAACATTAGGAAAGAATTTTTCCCAGAAAGAGCGGTCGGGCATTGGAATAGGCTGCCCAGGGAGGTGGTTGAGTCACCGTCCCTGGATGTGTTTAAGAGCCGTTTAGATGTGGTGTTGGGGGATATGGTGTAGGGGAGAACTTTGTAGAGTAGGGTAGATGGTTGGACTCGATGATCCCAAGGGTCTCTTCCAACCTAGACAATTCTATGATTCTAAGATGGATAAAGCACCTTTATCATGCAATTAAGAGAACACATTCTCTGATTAAACAGCCTCACTGATGGGTTATGTTTCTCCATGTATATAGCAAATTTAAGCAGTTAGGGGGGCAAAACCCCACAAAATAAAAAATCCAACTCACTGCTAAGACAAGAATAGTTTTAGCTTTTCTATAAAGCTTTCTGACTTCATCCACAGTCCAAAACGTCACGTTCCTACTGTTTGCTTTTCCTAAATTTCTTAGTGTTGTCAAATCGACAAGCCTGACCTGAGAATAAATAGGTACTAGAATGAAACAAGTTAAACTTACCTTTTCTTGTGACTTATATGACAAGATCTGAACTACATGTGGTTTTAACATAGTGAATTTACAAAACAATATTTTTTTATATGTTTCCTACAAATTCAAGTTTGAATTTTATATGAACACCACTGTTCATTGATTCCACTGCACATCCTGACAGTTACCTCCTCCTTTTAACTGATAACCTTTTTTTTGTTTCTCTACAAGTCTAAGAAATCACAAATAAAACTACTTTCAAAGGAATCAGTGGATTCAAAGATATATATGGGGTGGAATGTAAAAAACAAAGGTAAAGAGCACATGATGTATGGTGCACTGACTTGCTATAGTAAAATTTGATAAAGTTTGTCCTTTTTTAAAAAAAAAAAAAAAAAGAAAGAAAGAGTTAACTCTGGCTTTAATTTCTGAACATAAACTAAGAAGCTCACATAATAGTTTGTAATGGCTCCCCAGACAGGATTTGTGGTCTGCAAAAACAGGAAGAATTCCTACCCCCAGCTTCCCTCCCCTCTACACACTGTAAAACACACCACTTTATAACCTGCAGAATTAAATCAAACACACAAATCACAGGTTTCCCCTGAAAAGAAAAAGGTCAATATCAAGAGGGTTGTTTTTTTTTCTGCTCTACAGCAGCTTGACACCACAAACTAACCAACTATAGATCTGGAGTTGTGATTGCATCCCTGTAATAACACAAGTACTACAGATTATGTTTAGGGTATCGTTAATCTCTCACACCCACCAATTTCCTACTGACAGCTGGAGGCCAGCAGCAAAATCCTGGAGCAAAAGTTCACTTAAAATAAAAAAACAGCAGGAACAGATAAGCTTTCAAAATATCGTCAAAAATTATGAAAACAGACCTAAGCAATATGTTTTCAAAGAAGAAAATGATTACTTTTTGAGCTTAGTAAATACCAGTAGCAAGTCTTTCACACAAAGATAACGTTCAGGCACACAACTTCATGTCAAAAAGATACAGTTTAAGGACCCACAGCCCACTCTTTTTTTTAAAGGAATTTTCTATTTCAAAATTTTAAGTTGTTCGAAGTAGGAAATGGACACTTAAAGGTTGGGGAAACTGAAGTTGCTCAGAACTGCAAATCAGTAATACTTGCTTTGAGCACATTATATGTTCAGTAAAATAGTTGCTTGCAAATACCCAGAATTTGTTGCTCTTAAAAGGAAAGAAAATAAACTCAACATATTCTATGATTTGAACACATGCCAAAGAAAGAGTATGAGAAAACTGGAAAGGGAGAGAAGCCAAAAAGAAAATATATCTACAGTATTACGTTCCCATTAAATTAGTACCAATAATTCTTACAGAGTTTTCAGCCAGTGCAACACAAGATAACATCTATGGTTTAATTTTTTAACTGTTTTATCCTCTATTTTATACAGATTTTCTTTCAACATTCCCTTCCTCTTCCTCCTCTCCCAGTTTCTCTACATTGTCTCCAGAGCCAACACAGTGAAAACAAAGGCTGACCTACAGAGGGGAAAAAACCTCTTCATTAAAGTGTGATTTAACCTCACAAGATTCCATGAAGAGATAAAAATCAGATTCCAAAAAGCTTATTAGTTTCATAAAAGGATTGACTAGTAGATAACAGAAGAATAACAAATTAATCAAACTTCAGGAAAAGAAATGAAGGATTTCCAGCAATTTTTTAAATTATTAACATTCTCGGTCTAGAAGGCCTATGTAGTGTTAAGTAAGGCCCCAAATAACAATTTCTTTGGACTGTTGACAGTAACACAGAATTGTTTTTTAATCAGCTCAGTCCATCAAAAAAAAAAAAACCCACTCAGTTCTTTTCTGGGCACCTTCTCAGTTGGGATAAGACATGTGCTGCTCCGCCACTCTGTCTGGAAGGTATGCGCATAGGGCACAAAGGCAAATACTCTCTTTTTGAGCACAACTGCTTTGGGGATCGTTAGCAGCAGCAGGTCACCTACATAGTTTGCTGGTGACCACTACGGTTTCATAGCAAAAAGAGGAGATAGTGGACAGAACTGTTAATAAAAATTAGCAACAAGTGGAAGACAGGGCACAGAACTCTCAGAGTTGCAGAGATGTGCAAAACTCACCGGCCTTGGACATACACTCAGTATATTTTGGGAGTGAGAAGGATAGGAAGAAGAAGAAGAAAATTCTCATATAAGGCTACTACTCTAACCGACAGCTTGGGGTTGTCCCAACACCAGCGGAAATCCATCCAGTATTTGACCTGTTCTCCTCCACCTCGAGCCTCCAGCCCTTCTCAGGTTAAGAACCACTCACCCATACCCACCTGCAGAGCCCACAGCGGCTCGGCGAGAAGCAGCTCCAGAGGCTTCCCAAGAAGCTCCTTGAAATAGCCACCTGTCCCTCCCCAAGTCATATCCTGTGCCCAGTTTGAGACAGCCCATTCCGCAATACAAGTTTTTTTGATAAGCTACTCAAATCATCGGGTTTTTTCATCTATTCCAAAAGACTTAAGCAGCCCAACGCTCCTTTTCAAGTCTGTCAAACTAGCAGCTATTGTTTTGTTTGCATGTTTACAGCTAATTTTCTCTTTAGACTTAGAGTGTTTTAATGATTACATTTGTGATTGGATTACACTGTTTACAAACTACCTGAAGCAATGTGCAAAAAAAAAGCTTATCATGACAAATCAATCCAACTCAACCAGAAAACTACTGCAGTTTTTCACATGGTGCGACAAATTTCTAAATGCCCTTACACCCAGGAACAGCAGACCAGCTGCTCCAACAGAAGGAGGGTGTGGTGGTAGACTTCCCAACATATAGCATCAATTGCATTTTTTTCCCCCCTTTAGAACCCCGATGACAGAATATTATTAAAACCAGGCTCCAAATCCAGTTAGAAACTATAACTTAGTTGTGCAGAAGACAGATTAACGCTGTTAAAAGTGTGCCTACATCCATAAGGGCCCGGAACACAACGGGTCCCAAGAAACAGCAGTGTCAGAAGCCCATGTAAACCTTCTCCAGAAAGGTAGGCAAGCCATACTAAAAGTTTAACTGAGAATCATTTCAACACATACCTATTGCCCGAGAATTCAATTTCTGGCAGGACATCAGTATTCGATGATGAACTGTGCCAGATACTCCAGACAGACATTAATGTGACATTTCACCCGCCAATTTCTTCACTCTGAGGGTGGTGAAGCACAGGTTGCCCAGAGAAGCTGTGGCTGCCCCATCCCTGGAGGTGTTCAAGGCCAGGCTGGATGGGGCTTTGAGCAACCTGGTCTGGTGGGAGGTGTCCCTGCCCATGGCAGGGGGGTTGGAACTCAATGATCTTCAAGGTCCATTCCAACCTAAACCATTCTATGAAAGACAGAAAGGAGCTATTGCCAAGTCCAGTTTGAACTAACCTTAAGCTTGAAGACCCAAAATGTTGATATGAGACCATTTTTGCTACTTCCTCAGTCCATTGCTCATGAGGAATGAATAACAAACACTGGAGAAGAGCTTAAAAGGAAAAATTTATCACTGATGAAGCAAGACGGAGCACACACAAATTCCTTCAAGAAGACAAAATGATGTTGTACTACCAGACAGCCCATATTGTTTCAGTCTTTCACTGAAAGGATTGCGATGACAGGTGCTGGCCCAAATTCATGAGACCTGTTTTATGCTTGCCTTTAACACCATGGACTCTGTTGCTCCTGCTTTGAAGACAGACCAGCTTTATGAGAAGGTTATAATGGCATACGCTTACTTTATCAAAAAGTTTCAATCTGGAGTGGAGGTCATCAGAATAAAAGAAGCAGTATGCAATCCATAGGACTTACTAAAGGAAATAGAAATGTGCCATTTTCTCTCCTGGGATGCGGAGGGGAGAGGGCAGGAAGGGGAAGCAAGATGTTTAACCGCAGTACACTGCTGTAATCTTCACCACAGAAAACCCTTGCATGGTTAAATATAGCAAATCATTACCATTTTAGGCTTCTACCTCCACACTCTTCCTGCTGCAGGAGCTGACAGCATTAATTCCTTGGGAGCAATGAGGCTCTGGGGAAGAGTCACCGCATTTACAGAGGGCTCATATCGAAACAAAGACTTAAGCTCCTCTCATCTGCACGATCTCCTACGAGCAGACCTGAGGACCACATCACAGAACAGTTCCCTCAAAGGCTCTCAGCCATTATATCAGAGGCATGGCAGGCACGAATGTTATCTCACCAGGAAAATGTCAAGCTTTTCATTTCCACATCAGCCAGCACTATAGCCAACTCACCTAGGCAACATCTGAGGTTTATTCTATACCAGCAGAATATTTATTATTCCCCCTTTGGGACCCTGCATGTTACATGCAAGCATTCAGACACAGAAGATGGATTAAGTGTTTGTTTAAACCAAGGAAGTGCAAATGAGTGTCTCCTGGATGCTACTGCTGAGTAGACAAAACCGATTAATTAATCCACTGTTTGTGCCATTTGAATCCAGGTCAGACTTGCAGAATAGTCCAACATTCAGCAGCATTCTGAATTTTAACATTTTATCTGTAGGCACTTCAACAGAACTGTAAGTTTTCTATGTTTTTTGTGGGGTTTTGGGGCTTAATGATGAAAACCAGAATATAAAATTATACTAAGATGACTAAATCACTTTTATTTAGTTTTCAGCCTACAAAGCGAACATTTCAAAAACAGGTTTGCCAAAAAGGGTCCTTAGAATAATAAAACAAAATTAAACTTTAACTATAAGCAAGCCTCAATTACTCCTGGAGCAGCGGAGGAAGAGCTAGCGACACAGTCACTGGGGATCCATCAGATCTCGTAGCTTGACCTTAGCACTGCCCTTTGTCCACCCAGGCTGGCCCCACGTGAACCCACAAAGGTAGTCCAGAGCTTAACGGGTGCTGCCTGGGATGTCTTTACATTCTTGTTCATGAAGTAACTTCACAGCTGGTGCTGCGCCTAAGCTGGCAAATCCTCCTGAAACTCAGGGAAAAGGAGACCCTTGAGCAAATGCAACCAAATAGTCCTGGCGTGATCCAGCTCAGCTCTGACAGTAACAGCACTAAGAGAAAATAAACCCAGTCTGTACAGACCCACACAGATGTCTGCAACACATTCTCCAGCAGCTCCAGAATCACAGGTATGTATTTCACATAGGATCTTCCAGTATTCTTACTCTGTCTGCCTGTGTTATCCCAGAAAATGGATTGTCGACTGTAAAGCTGTAGTGCTCTCCTGCTCTTCCACCTTGTGTAAGGCTTCAAGGACCACACAAGCAAGCTGGACCAAATTTTTCCAACGCTTGAACGCTGCAGGCTGAAAATTCCTGAAACTTGGTTGCTGAACACCTCTGCAGACATAGAATCACAGAATTGTTGAGGTTGGAAGGGACCTTTAAGATCATCAAGTCTAATCATTAACCTAACCTGACAGAATCACTTCTCAACCATGTCCTCAAGTACCACATCTACCCTTTTTTTAAACACCTCCAGGGATGGCGAATCCACCACCTCCCTGGGCAGCCTGTTCCAATGTGTAATAACCCTTTCAGTGAAAATTTTTTTCCTAATATCCAATCTAAACCTTGCCTGGCATAACTTGAATCCATTTCCTCTTGTCCTATCACTTGTCACCAGGGAGAAGAGGTCAGCCCCCACCTCTCTACGACCTCCTTTCAGGCAGTTGTAGAGAGTAATAAGGACTCCCCTCAGCCTCCTCTTCTCCATAATAAACAACCCCAGTTCCCTCAGCCGCTCCTCATAAGACTTCTGCTCCAGATCCCCCATCAGCTTTGTAGCCCTTCTCTGGACACGCTCCAATACCTCAATGTCCTTCTTGTACTGAGGGGCCCAAAACTGAACACAGTACTTGAGGTGGGGCCTCACCAGTGCCGAGTACAGGGGGATGATCACTGCCCCAGTCCTGCTGGACACACTATTCCTGATACAGGCCAGGATGATGTTGGCCTTCTTGGCCACCTGGGCACACTGCTGGCTCATATCCAGACGGCTGTCCACCAACACCCCCAGGTCCTTTTCTGCCGGGCAGATTTCCAGCAACTCCTCCCCAAGCCTGTAGCGCTGCATGGGGTTGTTGTGACCCAAGTGCATGACCCGGCACTTGGCCTTGTTGAACCTCATACCATTGGCCTCAGCCCATAGGTCCAGCCTGTCCAGATCACTCTGCCGAGCCATCCCCACCACCCTCTGGGCACAGCCATCCAGCCAGTTTTTTACCCAGTGAAGAGTACACCTGTGCAGGCCATAAGCAGCCAGTTTCTCCAGGAGAATGCTGTGGGAAATGGTGTCAAAAGCTTTGCTAAAATCCAGGTAGATAACATCCACAGCTTTTCTCTCATCCACTAAGCGGGTCACCTTATCATAGAAGGAGATCAGGTTTGTCAGGCATGACCTGCCTTTCACAAACCCATGCTGACTGGGCCTGATCACCCTCTTCTCCTGAATGTGTCATGTAATGGCACTGAGGATGATCTGTTCCATGACCTTCCCAGGCACTGAAGTCAGACTGACCGGCCTGTAGTTCCCTGGATCCTCCTTCCGGCCTTTTTTGTGGATGGGTGTCACATGGTTACAACTTTTCATACACCTGATTAGTTTATAACCTGGGCTGATTGACTATAAATGTACGGGACTGGAATCACTGATCCCCAAGGATCCTTATTGCTCTGTTCACAGAATCAGAATCACAGAATGGTTAGGGTTGGAAGGGAGCTCTGGAGATCATCTAGTCCACCCCCCTGCCAGAGCAGGGTCACCTACAACAGGTTGCACAGGACAGCGTCCCGGCGGGTTTTGAATGTCTCCAGAGTGGGAGACTCCACAACCTCTCTGGGCAGCCTGTTCCAGTGTTCCACTACCCTCAAAGTAAAGAAGTTCCTTCTCATGTAAAGATGGAACTTTCTATGTTCAAGTTTATGCCCGTTACCCCTCGTCCTATCACTGGGCACCACTGACAAACGACTGCTCCCATCCCCCTGGCATCCTCCCTTCAAGTATTTGTAAGTATTAGTAAGATCCCCCCTCAATCTTCTTTTCTCTAGAGTAAAGAGACCCAAGTCCCTAAGCTCTTCCCCATATGAGAGATGTTCCAATCCCCTAATCATCTTTGTAGCCCATTGCTGGACCCTCTCCAGCAGTTCCCTGTCCTTCTTGAACTGGGGAGCCCAGAACTGGATGCAGTACTCCAGATGCGGCCTCACCAGGGCAGAGTAGAGGGGGAGGATGACCTCCCTCGACCTGCTGGCCACACTCTTCTTGATGCCCCCCAGGATGCCATTCGCCTTCTTGGCCACCAGGGCACATTGCTGGCTCATGGTCATCCTGTTGTCCACCAGGACTCCCAGGTCCCTCTCCACAGAGCTGCTCTCCAGGCGGTCAGCCCCCAACCTGTACTGGCGCATGGGGTTATTCCTCCCCAGATGCAGCACCCTACACTTACCCTTGTTGAATTTCATCAGGTTTCTCTCTGCCCAACTCTCCAGCCTGGCGAGGTCACGCTGTAAGGCAGCACAGCCTTCTGGCGTGTCAGCCACTCCTCCCAGTTTTGTGTCATCAGCAAACTTGCTGATGGTACACTCTATCCCTTCATCCAGATCATCAATGAGTATGTTGAACAAGACTGGGCCCAGTACTGACCCCTGAGGGACACCACTTGTTACTAACCTCCAACTAGACTGTTCACAACTATAAGATCCATCTTGCCAAACTTTTCCCATCTGAAGTGGATGAAATCTAGGTTAAGACAGTTATCTAGACCGCCTTTGTAACTGAGACACATAAAGGCGATTCACTCAACTGACTGGGAAGAGATGACCAGTATGAAATAAAAACACACATTTCAGATGGTTAGAAAAGTCAAAGTGTTGATGGTAACTACTTCTTTTCAGAAGGCATGCAGAAGTAGAAGGATTATACTTACATCCTATGTGGATGTACAGAATCATGAGGAGTAAAGGGTAGGGGTGAAAGATAGACGGATTGTAGGAGTAATTAAGAGCACAGTATGGGAGAGAGGATCTCTCGTACATAAACAAAAAAAATGTTTTCCGCAGTTCATTTAAACGCAGCAAATGTAACTCTGCAGCTGCTTTTACAAATGGAGCACATAGTTTACACCTTGCTAGTAACACAGCGCCTTTTTATGACCCACAGAGGACAACCTCCCACAAACCAAGGTTAGACTAACAGGTCTGTAGTCTCCTGGGTCTTCCCTCATGCTCTTCTTGTAAACCGGAGTAACACTGGCTAGCTCTTAGTCAGCAGGGACCTCCCCAGACCTTTGGCAGATGATCAAGAGGAGTCCTGCTATCTCCTTCAGTACTCAGTACTTCAGTACAGGGGTGAAGGCCATCAGCACCCAAGGATTTGTGAACATTCAGCTGATACAGCTGGTCCCTTACAATTTCAGTGTCCCCAAACAGAAGTCACTGCTCCCACACTCGTGCTCCTCTGACTCAGGGGACCAGGCAGGCCAAGCTCGATTGGTATTATTAAAGACAGAAGCAAAAAAAAAAAAAGCATTGAATGCCTCCACTTTTTCTTCATCCCTGTTAGTCAGGTGACCATCTTCAAGGAGTACTGGTCCAATGTTATCTTTAGATCTCCTGTTGCTATTGACATACTTAAAAAAGCCGTTCCTGTTGTCAGACACAACCCTGGCCAGTTTCAACTCTAAACGAGCTTTTTGGCCTCTCATGTCTTCTCCCTGCACACGCAAACCACAGCTCTAATCTCCCCAAGAAGCCTGACCTCTCTTCCAGAGATGACTCAATTTCTTCTTCCTCTTGAGCTCCACAGGGAGTTCCCTGTTCAGCCAAGCTGGTCTTCTGCCCTGCTTGCTTGACTTACAACACGCTGGAATTGCCTGCTCCTGTGCTTATAAAAGGTGGTTCTAAAAAACTGACTTCATTAATATTGATTTAACTGAACACAGTTAAATCAGCTTCAGGAACTTTTTCTAGAATTAACATGGAATCCTATAACAATAAGTGAAAACTATAAATCTCTTTGAAAATATCAACAAAGTTATGATTGTCAGGGATATACCCTACAGAGATCATCAATCTTTCTAGTGTAAAATATCAGGATATTGGTGGTTTTTTTCCAAACTGGAGACTGAGTGTTTCAGGACAAACACAGCATAAGCCAGGTGATCCCATTTCTCAGAAAGACAAATTACTGTAAGTGATTGATTAGAAATACTTTAGCCCTGCGCTGGGCAAGAGCTCCCAGCTCTTAGAGCTCCCACTAAGATCTCAAGTCAGCAAAAGATGCTACTTCCCATGAAAAACACTGCTGAGAGATGCCCGTCCGGAGCTACCTGCCATTCACAATTTTCCCCACAATCACAGCATCTTCCAGATCACCTCCTGCGCTCCCAGGCAACCTTGAATGATCAGTGTTTTCCCTCCCTCTGATCCCTATAGCAGTAGCAGCCCTCAAAGCATGCAGCAAAACATGTTCAAATGTTTACATGCTGTTACTACAAAAACACAGATCTCTCAAACATTGGCCCTCACCAAGGAAGTTGCTGAAGTGCAATGGATTTTACCGTATTTTGGTTTAGAAACAAAAAGCATTCCCATTAACTTCTACAGCTTGGCTCTCTATTTCACAGTAATGATGACTCTAGAGGAGTAAAACTCCAAAATAATTTGTTTCCCTGGTAGCTCTCCTTACCATATTACACCACAAAATACTTATGTGAGTGATCCAAATTTGAGGCTTTTTTTCACTACAACACAAAAAATCACCCCTCAATGTAGCTTGCTCTCTCAATTTCTTACGTGTAGCAAGTAAGATTAAAGCTTGCAAAAACACTTGCTGTGTTAAAAGAGTTTATTTACTTGTTTTGATCACCCACCCCCCCATACCGGTGATTTATAGGTTTCTCTAAAATACAATGTCAAACTGAATAAGTGTAAAACATTTTAAGAAAGGAATTGTCAAGCCTAAATACACTCTACTACTATACAGAAACATATATCAACAAATTTGTGTTTGAATGGGCAAACTTACAAAAACACTGTATTTATTTACAGGGTACACTTTTTACCATTACTGTGCTGTCCTATTCTTCCTTTATAATGTATTTAGACTAATGGCATTTATGGCAAGCAAGTAACCCGAACAACAACTGACTGTTTCATCAAGAGAACAAACACACAGTCTAAAAATTCCACATTGTTCTTACACAAATGTTTCTGCCACTTTTCTGAGCAATTCATAGTAATACTTTTGTTTCCAAGAACACTAAATATATGTATATATATAGATGGTCTCTATAACCTGCGCTGTTGAACTATATAACTTTTTAAACACACATGCTTCAAATATTTTTCTGAGAGTCCAGTATACTGAATGTTTTTTTTTATGAAAAACACCCCAAAGTTTTCAACTGAAAACATGTTGCCAATAGTTGCCTAGAGCAAGATTTTACAACCAAATTATAAAAGCCCTAAATCTCAAGTTTTATAATACCATCAGTGACACAGTCTTAACTGTAGCGACGAGACAGGCGCCGCTATAATGTTAACAGCCAGTACGTAAACATTAATGCAGCCTAAGGGGGAGCAGGGGGCAATCCCAGAAGGGTCCCTTCAGAACTGCCACAGAACTTTTAGGTGGCTGTAGTTAAACTTTCTTTGGCTTAATTACTTACAAAGGCAAGGGAAAAAAAAGTTAGCCAGGCAGTAAGACAATTAATTTCATTAAAATTGTAATTGTGGTCCTTCTTAAAGCTTTAGCTATAGTTCTTGAAACTCACTAATACATTATTTTTTGAACAAGAGTCCAACAAAATGAAGTTTGCCATTTAGCTAATTAGCAAATCACAACTTAAATGGTTTTGAAACACGACTACATTCACAAAACACTTAAGAGAACATCATTCTTTTCCTCGAGAGTAATCTCGGAGGTCTTAAATACAAGCTCTTCACTGAGCTATCAGACTCCTTTGTCTTAGAAATCAGTAAGGTACAACTGATCTAATCAGATTTCCAGTAATAGGCTGGCTTCAGCCAAGCCTCAAATCACATTTCAACAGCTTCATTCACAACAATTTTAACAAGTATATTCAGTTACTTCCTTGCCTTCTAGCAGTCTCAGTGCTTCTAGAACAAGGTAGTACTATGTCTTTCAGTCGAAGCCACATACCTCCTCCTCTACTATATGCTCAATTCTTGTTGATAACATTTAATTGATGTTGAAAAAAATATGACAGGAGACTGTAACTCTGAATTACAAACAGAAGCCAAAAGAAGTAAGCAAAATATTCATTTTTCAAAGTTACAAACAAATAAAATTGCTTCTCATCAACAATTTGAAACAACACCTATAGGAGTAAACAAAGAGCACATTGGTAAAACAACCCCGTACAAAGGTTAGTAAAATGTAATGCATGTAATGACTTCCTTAGGAAGCTTAACAAAATTAATGTAACCGAGTCATATCTGTATTTGAGGAGACAGTAATACAATTTTTAACACCTAACACTACAAAACTAAATTCTGTGACAAAAGAATTGCACATTTTTCTTTAACAGAAGATGTAAAAAAGGTGAAAGTGTAAAAAAAATTATGTTCTTCTAAATATACTTGTGCAAGTGCACCTGTTAGAAGTTTACTTATTACAGCCATAGTTATTATGATAATATACACACAAAGAGTAATTAAAATATTGAAGTCACAGCCAAATAATCAAAAGGAATTAGAAAAATGTACATTCTAATGAACAATGCCTGTTTCTCCAGGAAAAGGGAGTACTTTCCTTGTTTGCAAGAATATTTTCTTTGCATGTGAAAACACATAGCACGCCAGTAACACCTACAGTATTAATTGTTTCATTTCTCATTTTTTAACAGCTCTGCCAGAGCCATAAATACAAAGAAATAACACGGCAGGACTAACGCTAACAGTTATTAAAAATATCTGTACAGTATGAGATAATGACCAGTCAAAATCAGCCAAAATTTAACTCTGTGCTCTTTTAGCACTTCTCAGAGCATCAAACATATACCAGTGACGTGGCTAACAGACATCAGATTGTCACTTACAAATTCTGCACTGACCAGTGAGGATTCTTCCTCACAACCCTAACAGGCAAACCACACTGCTTGAGAGTACCAGAAAAAGGCAAAAATTCTGAGTTACTCCTACAAGAGTAAGGGACTAAAGGTACAGAATATGAATATGCACATCACAAACATGTAATCTCCATCTTTATGTCCCCACAGTCAATTACTACCTAAGAAATAGAATCATAGAATGGTTTAGGTTGGAAAGGACCTTGAAGATCATCGAGTTCCAACCCCCCTGCCATGGGCAGGGACACCTCCCACTAGACCAAGTTGCCCATGGCCACGTCCAGCCTGGCCTTGAACACCTCCAGGGATGGGGCCTCAACAACCTCTCTGGGCAACCTGTGCCAGTGCCTCACCACCCTTACAGTGAAAAACTTCTTCCTAATGTTTCATCTAAACCTGCCCTCTTTCAGTTTATAGCCATTCCCCCTCATCCTATCTACATGGCCTAGTAAAAAGTCCTTCCCCAGCTCTCCTGTAGGCCCCCTTTAGGTACAAGAAGGCCGCTATAAGATCTCCCTGGAGCCTTCTCTTCTCCAGGCTGAACAGCCCCAACTCTCTCAGCCTCTCCTCATAGGAGAGGTCCTCCAGCCCTCGGATCATCCTCGTGGCTCTCCTCTGGACACGCTCCAGCAGGTCCATGTCTTTCTTACGCTGAGGACTCCAGAGCTGGATGCAGTACTCCAGGTGGGGTCTCACGAGAGCAGAGTAGAGGAGCAGAATCACCTCCCTTGACCTGCTGGCCACACTTCTTTTGATGCAGCCCAGGATGTGGTTGGCCTTCTGGGCTGCGACTGCACATTGCTGGCTCATGCTGAGCTTCTGGTCAATCAGCACCCCCAGGTCCTTCTCCTCAGGGCTGTTCTCCAGCCATTCCCCACCGAGCCTGTATTTGTGCTTGGGATTGCCCCGACCCAGATGTAGGACCTTGCACTTGGCCTTGTTGAACTGCATGAGGTTGGCTTGGGCCCACCTCTCCAGCCTGTCCAGGTCCCTCTGGATGGCATCCCTCCCCTGCAGCATGTCTACCTCACCAAACAGCTTGGTATCATCGGCAAACTTGCTGAGGGTGCACTCGACCCCACTGTCCATGTCTGCAACAAAAATGCTGAATAATACAGGTCCCAGTACCGACCCCTGAGGAACGCCACTTGTCACTGCTTTCCACTTGGACATCGAGCCGTTGACCACAACTCTTTGGGTGCGACCGTCCAGCCAGTTCTTTATCCACCGAGTGGTCCATTTGTCAAATCCATGTCTCTTCAATTTAGAAACCAGGATACTTCTTATCAAAACACTAATCATAATAATGTGAATAGTTCTCTTCCCGTAATCTCACAGAACATTTATAGAATCATATACAAAAGAGTTTACAAGCGTTTTTATTCCTTGGCCCTTTCCACAGAGCCTAATAAACTATTTTTCATAGACAGGATAACCGTATTTTATAACCACCAAATAGAATACACATGGACACACTAACATGCAGTTTATATCTTTATAGAACTGTAGCGGCATAATATAACGCATGTCATTTCCTGAGCGACTTTGAAGTTTCTATGCAATGTCACCTCCCCTTCTCATTGCCAATGCTATGCAAATTTGCAATTACACATAACACAGATACAAACTATAATCAAACTAGTTCTGTAACACATTAGAAAATGTGCTCCTCCTCAAGATTATCTTGCACCTAGCCAAGCTATCCATCTCTTTTTCCCATTCTTCCGTAGCAATTATAAAACGTACAAGACTGGCACACCTAAACAGCAACACTCAGAAGAAAATGTGATTTACAAGCCTGCTGTTCCCCAGTTCAGGACTGACAGGGATGCTGTGCAAGCAAATGCCAGCGAGGTACTTAAAATAGGGTATCCACTTGGGAAGAGATTAAGTGATTAAATTTGATGTTGCTGCCAGCTGCTAGTAGCAATTTAAAGGGCTAGAGATAGATTTATGAACTCAAATCGGGACTTTTTCCCACCTCCCTGATTTTTCAATACAATTTGTGGTAAGCTACTCAGGATACAACTGAAAATGCCACTGTGTTTCCACGTCAAATGTCAGTTTCCTAAGAGATTACAAGTCTCTTAAAATTTGATTATGCCTGTAACAGAAGCTAACAAGCAAACAGATGTGAAATCAGAGAGTCATATTTCGCTAAGCCTGTCAGCAGCAGCATTTCACACATTATACATAGTTAGCATCTGATAACACACCAAATAACTTTGTATTTTAAAAAAAACCTAATCTTTCAACTACATTTGAACGCCATTTAACAATTTTTTTCATTAATAACAATGACCCCATATTTTCAGGCGTGTGTTATATTGCAATATTAATGTTGCCTTTTTACATTTTACCTGTAATACGAATTTTTTAGGCAAAATACTTTAGGTCACACATTTTGGATTCTGACAGAAAGGAGAATAACTTTCCAGGATTTAAGTATTTCAGCATTACTCATTATATACATGCCGTACCAACCTACTTCCACCATTTTCACACACCTCTATCTCAACTTTTTTTCTTTCAAATTTCAGATGCTAAATAGGAGCCTGTTAACATGTCAAAGCTTCCATACGTCGCCACTAAGACTTCTAAAAACCCCCATTTGACATAAAATTTGTTTGCCTTACTCTTTTTGCTACACTTAACAAGCTTAAGTTTGCAAGTTTTTCAAAGTTGTTCCAGTGTTAAAAAAAAAAAACAACCCTTGTACAAGTTTGGGCTCACAAGCAGTTCCAAGTCTTGACTCACAAATACTCCGAAAGCTACAAGAAACTCAGATTGATAACCAGCCCAATTTCCTTCCCTTCAATGTTACCTGGATATATTTCAAGTCTAACACACAAAACCCTCACATTGTAACAAGTCTGCAGGAAAAGTTAAGCTAGTGCTGTTACTGATCAAAAGGGAGAAAATGCATTTGCTCTCACCACAAAATGAACCACCGATGCCAACAGCAGTGCTGGAGTCTACCTAACTAGGCAAAGTCCTACCAAATTGTAGCCACCCTCTTAGGCAGTAATTGCAGTAAGATGAAAATCAGTCAGCTAGAAAGGACATTAAAGAGATAATTAACTTATTTAGTAACTTTTTCCCAATTATTTTCTCTATAGTTACATTAAGTAAAGTGATTTAGAAGTTCTGGAAAGGTGGGAGCTCTTCTTACACATCCTCAATTTTCAAAAACAATGGATAAAGCATTTTTTTAAAAGGACGGAACTTTGACAATCTTACCTAAAACTTGGGCTTTGCTTACTCCATCACTGCAGCTTAGGAATGCGACCTGACAGGCAGCCAACAACGTGGCCTATGTGTGTTTGCAGTTACTTTGAAATGACTGCTTAAGGAAGTTTCAGATATTCATAGTAACCCAAGATGTGTTCAAATCATTTCTAGTACGCATCATCTTTTAAAGAGTAATCCCTTACATTACCCTTTTGTCACGTTCTCTACTTTGAACAAAACCTACTAACTAGATGACCATAGCATCTCATCCTGTATTAAAGTAATGAAGCATTGTAACTTTCACCATTGATACAAGCTACCAATATAAGATGAATTTCAAAACACTAAAACCTTACAACCCGGGATTTCACCTGCCACCTTTCATTTCACATTACAAATGGCAGCTCTCGGCTATCCTTGGATCACCCCGAGCTCTCTTCACCCCTCTTCATGCTTTCATAATGGATTTCCTATTGACAGATGAACTTCAGCACCTTTCCTTAAGTGAAAGCCATTGCTTTCTGTATCGTTATGTTTCATCCAATTTGGATTACTTCAGTTCTTCCAGTCTCTTTTTTCCACTACATCCTACTACTCTTCTACTTTAACTGATGTCACATTGATAACTCAAGTCATCAATAACTTTCAGTAGCATGCTCCTTCTCTGTGACTAATTGCAAATATTATTTAAATTATACTTTAAAAAAAAACACAAACTCAAACACCAAAAAACCACACAGCTTCATCGGGAAATCCTAAATCTAACTTCACCAGGCAATCCTAAGCAACCCAACTACACATTAAACAATAAAAACAAGCCTCATAAACCACGTAAAGTGTTATTTCACTGTAGCTTTCTAGATTTAAATCTAAAGTTGCAAAAGACACTATTTCAAATGAAGTACATTTCCAGCATTCTGAACAAAACCACTGAATGGTCAAATGTCAATCATCACATAACCAAAACATGAAATATTATTATATAAAACTGAAAATCCGTAAACACAAACTGTACCTGCTTTTCCTTTCGATGAGAATAGCCATATAAGAAGCAGGTAAAGCAGCACCAAAGCCAGGAGACCAAAAGTAGAATTTTCCAAGTATCTTCCTGAAAATGTAATTTGTACACATATTACATACAAAGCAACTGAAACATTCATGTACAACATCATATTTTACCTTTATGATAAAGTTATGCACACTTTTAAGATTTATTTTGCCCCTTTACATTAATCAATACTTACAAATAAATACTAATCATTATATTTTTACAGCTGGATAGTTCCCAAAGTGCTTCATAAAACATTAAAAACCCGAAATACTTCATTAATATATCCATTTTATTTAAAGGATTACTCTGCTCCAAAGAAAGCAGTGCTTTCAAGAGATATTTCTGAAAAGTTGCAGATACTAATTAGAGAAAAATCTTCTAAAATAACTTATAGTTGCTCCTCTCTTTGTTACTTGTCCAAATACATCTTCAGGAAGATGAGCCTTGTGGAATGTAGGGATGCAATCAGGTGAGCCAGAAGTCAGATCAAATTATTATAGTATACATCATGTTCCAAAGACAGATAGTCAACCGATGCTGAAACCGGCAAACCACTCATTTACAGTAAGCCAAGGAATCAATCTGTACAATACAAGACTGGAAGCGACAGTGACATCCCACTTCTATTAAGGTGGGAAAGCTCTCATTTTTTGCAACAAGATCTGAATTTCACTCAAAGGGTCCACACAATTTCAACTATCAAAATTCCTCCAACAATAAGAGTTGAAAAAAAAAACACCAGTTACACAAATGACAACATCTAAGAAAATACTTTTGTAAATTGGTCACTGTTAAAGGAGGAAAACCAAAATGCACCTCAGACACAATGGCACCAACCACATTTGGTCTGTTCTGGACACCTGCACTTTCAAACTCATTCAGGTTGATCACAGAAGCAAGCAAGAGTCGGGCAGTCATGAAATTTGGTAGCACAATAATAAACATACTTCAATTACAGCAATGCTGCTTGGCTGATAAGCACTATCAGCTCAGGAAAAGTGTTACAATGGAGTCTACCCTTCCAAAAACACAGTGAACAAAATACAACAAAAAAAAATGGCAAACACATACAAGGTAGAAAAGGAAATTTTCTTAGATAAAATTTCATGTTGACAACAGACAAGAGAGAACAAAGATAATTAATCAATATCATCTGATTAGCC
>NW_009647680.1:5499355-5519865 GCF_000708025.1 Charadrius vociferus
TCCAGCAAAAATAACATTACCAGCGAGCGATGCCAGCTCATGTTCATAAGTGAAAAGAGAGCCAGTGTATCAGCAGCAAGTGATGTAATGGCAATTACACACACTGTTCATTCCCACGGCTGCAAAAGGATAATTTCTCAGGATGACAACGCCAAATGCTGCAGGAGCTAAAGTTCATTATTAGGACTCTCTTGGAAAGCAATTACTGTATGAAGTTTCAGAGAAGTCATTCTAAACATGTTAATAAGTATGAACACATCTTACCAGACACACCTGTTAAGTAACAGAACAAATGTCTTTTCTGTGGGAAAGAAACAAGAATTTGTTCTTTTGGCATGGTTTAGAATCCCTGTACAAATGTTTACGTGTTTGGTTTGATAAGATTTTGGAAACAACGGTAACATATTTTACATAATAAAACCTAGTGGAAATTAACATGTCCCATCAGTAAGTGAAACATTTAAACTTCTGCTAAAGTAAATGAAAATAAGTTGTTATCGTTATTTGCATGGTTATTTTCACATGGTCTACAGTCAGAAATTGGAATGAGAAATATGAGTTCTTTCAGGTTATTCAAATAATTCCTCAATGTACAACTGTATCCAAAACTCAAAGGCTGCTTGATACATAAGACTGAATCTAATCAAGCAAGTTAATGTCAAGCTGTACATGGACAAATTAATTACTCTTCTTGGTAGACTAAGAGAACCATGGTTTCATGAGGTTTTGCATATAATAAAACACAAAAACCTAAAAATCACACCTTTCATTGAACAGATGTAATGCTTGTCAACACTGGAGCCTAGCACTTCCGTCTGAAGCCCAGACAGATGTAGTCTTCTGGATCTCACCAGCAGAAGAGATTACAATCCCCAGCTGGCCTGTCACACATCCGTGACAGAGCTCATCACCCCCACTGCTCTGCCAACAGAGCAGCCTGCACATACTGCCTGATTCATTTCAGGGGAAAAAGAAAAAAAGAAGAAAAAAAAAAAATAAGTAAGCCAAGTTAGCTTGGTAATCCCTTCTAGAATGAGAACATCAGTCCACAGCCTAAGTCACTGCTGATATTGCATTTAGATGTTCTTGAAATTTCAAGTACTGCATCCAGCTCTGGAGCCCCCAACATAGGAAAGACATGGACATGTTGGAGCAGGTCTAGAGGAGGGCCACCAAAATGATAAGAGGGCTGGAGCACCTCTGCTATGAGGACAGGGTGAGAGAGTTGGGGTTGTTCAGCCTGGAGAAGAGAAGGCTCCAGGGAGACCTTATAGCAGCTTTCCAGTACTTGAGAGGGCCTACAGGGGAGAGACTCTTTATCAGGGAGTATAGTGATAGGACGAGAGGTAACAGTTTTAAACTAAAAGAGGGAAGATTTAGACTAGAGATAAGGAATAAAGTTTTTATGATGAGGGTGGTGACACGCTGGCCCAGGTTGCCCAGAGAGGTGGGAGATGCCCCATCCCTGGAAATATTCAAGGTCAGGTTGGATGGGACTCTGAGCAACCTGATCTAGTTGGAGATGTCCCTGTTCATTGCAGGGGGGTTGGACTAGATGACCTTTAAAGGTCCCTTCCACCCCAAACCATTCTGTGGTTCTATGATCCTTGAAAATATTTGCGGCGGTTTCAATTTTGGTGGTTTTCCCTAGGTGAAAGGAAGCAAATACTACAAGAGCATCAAAAATACATATTAGCACAAGCCAGACTTCTCATTGAAAATTACATTTCATATTTAGGTCTTTTAATTGTTACTGTATGACTAAGACCTATTTTCAGTATGCACAGTGACTGAAGATTCGCTAGGAGTTTGATAAAGGTATGAACAGAAGAAGTCACTTTATCCAGGACACTCCATATGCCTGCCAACATATCTCCTCCTTGGTGCTACAAAAGAAGGAAACAGGCAACTATTCTCAGATCAGGAATTGTGCAGGTAAATATTGGGTTAACATGTCCAGCTACAAACCCTTTAATCTGTTGCTTTGGTCTAGAACTCCAGGAGGGTAATATCAGTCAACTGCAAGTTGTCCAGCAAGCCCCATGCATGTACAATCAGCAAGTTTGCTGATGACACAAAACTGGGAGGAGTAGCTGACACGCCAGAAGGCTGTGCCGCCATACAGCGAGACCTGGACAGGCTGGAGAGTTGGGCAGAGAGAAACCTTATGAAATTCAACAAGTGTAAGTGTAGGGTACCAGACCTGGGGAGGAATAACCCCATGCACCAGTACAGGTTGGGGGCTGACCTCCTGGAGAGCAGCTGTGTGGAGAGGGACCTGGGAGTCCTGGTGGACAACAGGATGACCATGAGCCAGCAATGTGCCCTGGTGGCCAAGAAGGCCAATGGCATCCTGGGGGGCATCAAGAAGAGTGTGGCCAGCAGGGCAAGGGAGGTCATCCTCCCCCTCTACTCTGCCCTGGTGAGGCCACATCTGGAGTACTGCATCCAGTTCTGGGCTCCACGGTTCAAGAAGGACAGGGATCTGCTGGAGAGGGTCCAGCAAAGGGCTACAAAGATGATGAGGGGACTGGAGCATCTTTCGTATGAGGAAAGGCTGAGGGACTTAGGTCTTTTTAGTCTGGACGAAAGAAGACTGAGGGAGGATCTTATCAATGCTTATAAATACTTAAAGGAAAGGTACCAGGGGGATGGCAACGGGCTTTTTTCAGTGGTGCCCAGTGCTAAGACAAGAGCTAACGGGCACAAACTTAAGCATAGGAAGTTCCACCTAAACATGAGGAGGAACTTGTTTACTTTAAGGGTGGCAGAGCACTGGCACAGGCTGCCCAGAGAGGTGGGGGAGTTTCCGACTCTGAAGACATTCCAAACCCGCCTGGACGCCGTTCTGTGCAACTGCTGTAGGTGCCCCTGCTCTGGCGGGGGGTTGGACTAGATGATCTCCAGAGGTCCCTTCCAACCCTGACCATTCTGTGATTCTGTGACTCTGTAATTTTGCTTCCGAGTGACTGCTGCACCCACTATAATATACCTTCCAACCAAAAAAGATACAAAAACTGCAGCATGCATCCTATTACACAAATCTACCACATCCAATTTCTCACCACTGTCTAGAATCAGATCTAGAGCATTAAGGTCTCCACAGACCCAGACAATCTCGGCAAGGTTGCAAATCGAGTTCAGAAATATTCAGGCCACAGTTATGCAGAACACCAGAGAGATACTGATATTTCTTTGATGGATTAAAACATACGATACCAAACCGCTTTCTGGAAGATGACATACTTTTGCTCTGAGTGGCTACTGAAGGAAGTACATTGTATCACACAGTAATAAATTCAAGGAACCATATATGTTCAAACAAAACTTTAAAAAAAAACAAATGTGAAAAAAAACCCACACAAACTGGCTAAAAAAAAACAAAGCGAAGTCTCACATTTCCATCCTCCATTACCCACTCAACAGCAGATGAGAGAAGGATGCTTATATGGCTCAAGCTGCAAGACAATGTTGATATTAAGTACATTCCAAGTGAAGGATTTGTCAACATTATGATCTTAGGAGAAGCTCTTAAAAAAAAAAAAGTATAGAGTACTTAACTTGTAAAGATGTCATGTATTTATACAGCTTTCTGACTTGTTCTCATTTTCTTTCCAAATAACACTTACTCGGCTCCTTGACCATATTCAAGTACTGAACTGACTTATTCAAAGGACCTGTCCATGATGACTCTCAAACACCTTCCTGATTAATAGGAGTTAGTTTAAAGCCCGTCCCTGTGTACAGATAGGATTGTTTTTTTCCTCCCAGTGCATTACTTTCCACTTTTCTCTATCAAATTTCATAAGTGATTTTAATCAACAGATCTTTCTGAAATGGATGAGAGTCAGTTTTAGATTTCTGTATCCTAAATAATCTCATATAATCTCTCACACTATTCTTCACCCCTTTTTCCAGCTTCTTCAGGTATATCCCAAACAAAGGACACAGCAGGAACATTACTGGCAACCTCTTCCTATTATGAAAACTGATTATTTATTCCTTGTTTGGTTTCACATATTTTAACTACTTGCTAATCGTTTACTAATTCCTGGAAGACACAGGATCTTTCTTCTTGAAGAGTTCTAGCAAGCAATCTTGTCAAAATCATTTGGGAATTCATGTATAATGTACCCATCGGATCATCATCAGATATATATGTATCCTTCAAAGAACACCAGTAAATTTGGAAGATAAGACTTCTCTGGTAATCATGCTATCCATTGTGTGTTTGAAATGGCATTTAATAGCTCCTGCATATCCTATTCACTTAATTGCTGAGGCTCTGAATTTTATTCCTGCTAGAAAAGCTGCCAAATACTCCTTATAACTGGACTTTCATATACTCCAACAGGTGCAATGCATAAGGCTTCCTAAATACTTTTTTTCTTTTGCCTCTATTTGTGATTCCAGTTCACCAGCTCCAGCTGGCACCCCAGCCAACAGGCTAACATTTTTTATTTGCAAGTTCTGCAATTGCAGGTGGTGGGCAGCCTGTAGAGAATCTACCAGCAGAGATTCTGCTGGAGGCGACAACTCTTTGTGGTCATCTCTTTGCAACAGAAAACGCATGTGCATCTCTTAAGATGTTGGTTGGTTACTCTGCTGCACAGCCATAAGAACAGTAGGGTAAGGATTTAGACGCATCCCTTGTCACGTTAAATTGTTAGAATTGTCCTTTGCATAGTTTCAGCCTGGGTCAACCCAAAGAATGCTTCAGAGGGACTTGGAAAGTGCATGGACTCAGTACCATTCCCATTACTCAGTCCACATTTGGCCATGCTGTTTGTTTTGGAAGCCGAAACAGCTTCAGACAGCTATGTTCCACGTAAGTGAAAGTGATGCCATACCAACTGGCATCAGAGTCAGACACTAATCTCTTACCTGCTTCATTTACTAGCACAGGCATGGCCACAGACCTGCTAGATGGCTAGCAACCTCTGTTAGAGGAACAGCTGAAAACAATAAAACTTAAAACCACACCAACTTAATTTAGAGTAACATCTAGCTGCAGCACTGAAGATACACAGGCAGGATGAGGAAGACCACTGTACTGCTAAGAGGCGTAAAGATAAATCGGTATCAATACAACTCAGATTGCTAGAAAAATTCACATTCTTTAGAGTTTGCTACTTAAAGATTCACTTTGAACTTTGCAAATTATTTACTTAAAAAGCGTTCCATGGGTCTTCAGCCAGCTCCTCCTCTTCTCAGCCTTCTGCCTCAGCTTTGAAGAAAAGTTTAGGGGCCTCTGAACAGATCTAGAAGTAGGGCATAATGGGTTTGTTTAAACTTTTAGAGGGGTTGTTGAGTGCACTGTCAGATAAATTCCAGAAATTCATAGGCTTTACATGTATGACATCTCTTACAATAAATGCATTTAGTTCTAGCTACTGTAGGCTTTACATGTATGACAACTCTTACAATAAATGCATTTAGTTCTAGGACATCGTCATGTTCATGAACAGGAAAGTTTAATTTTTAACTATCCTGGTAGTTACTTGAAATACACACTGGAAACAGCTCAGAACACAGAAGAGGCATTTATACCCATCTTTCAGAGCAAGCCTCTATCTTACAGAACCCCAGAAGCTGTGGTGGGATTTCCTTTATTTATGACCACGAACATGGAAAGTACAAAGTTGGATGGCTGGATAAAGTTAAGGATAATTGAAAGTCATCACAGCCCCTGCATCAGGAAAATAGAAACCAACATCAAATTACATCAATTCTTTCTAGGAGAGAAAGATTAGGCCTTCTCAATTTCCCTCTAGACTATATTTGAATTTCCCGCAACAATGTATCTTGCATCAGTAAAACAAAGAAAAGGAAGAAAAGTGAATACATTGACTTGTTTACTGATTTAAAAGATTACAAAAACAAGAGAAAAAACAGGTTCATATTCAAGTGATAAGACCAGAAATAAAGATGATGGCACAGCTGTTGCTTTTCTTACTCCTACCCATTGCGAATAAGTCTATTACAAAAAGAGACAAAATATCATGTAAATTGAAAGGCTGCATAAAAATTGCTTTCCTATTACATTTCATTTTTAGGACAGTATACCAACCTTAGAATGCAAAAGCAAGCAATATACAAGGTCCCATTTGCTGTCAGAAAGGAAGTTGATTGCAAGATCTCAGGTACCAGTTTGTGCAAATAATAGTCAAGTTTTCGTTTCCTGAGAATAGCTGCAATCTGAGGGAGGAGGGAAGAAAAAAAAAGGGGGGGGGGACACAAACTTTAATTCAGTTAGGCTCTTTTTTGCACATTGTAAAGAAAAACAAAAAAAGGAAAAGGAGACATGCCCATTTAAGTAGTAAATCAAAGCCTCTTAAATTTGCTGGTTTTATGAACAATACCACAAAGATTTCCTTTGAACTTGTTCCAGCTGTTACAATATTTATACCAGGAAATACATCAAGCAATCTTAACTGGGAAGTATAGGGGGAATTTTATTACCTTGTTACCGTTGGCCATAACAGTCAGAAATGTTGTCTGCCAGACATTAGAACTTTTAAGATGTGATAAAATTACACTGAGTTTTGTCTTCCAGACAATTGGACCATCGCATAAATAAGGACAGAACATCACTAAAGTAATCCAAATACACAGTGTCTATGAAGTATCATGTATTTCTAAAGGTTTTTGACTCCAGTTAAACAAGTGCGAGTCCTTCAAAAAATTTTCACCATCCGCTGGAAGAACAACACATTCCTGACAAATTTTATAGAAATGTTATTTCTAAAAAACTGCCTAAAGCAGAAAATAGGCTGGATCTAAAAAACAAATGTTCTTTTTCGTCAGTCCCATGTCCCATGTTTTATAAAAAACAGTTACTTAATGACTCAAACACTGAAGGTCCTCAAAGTCTTTTTTTCTCCACTGGCATTCTGCAAAAATCTAACGGGAAGGTGTAGAGAACCAGGCTCTACTCAGAGGTGCACAGGGATAAGACAAGAGACAACAGACAAGTTCAAATATGAGAAAGTCAAATTAGACCCAAGGACAAAAAATTTTCACTTGAGGGTGGCTGAATATTGGATTCCACAAAGCAATCGTGGACTCTCCATCACCAGAGAACATCAAAACTGAACTGGAAATGGCCCCAAGCAACCTCATCCAACTGGCCCTGCTTTGAGCAGGAGGACAGAACTACATGACCTCCCAAGGTCCTTCCAACCTGCATGCTTCTATGACTCCATGAAATTATACTTTGAGTGCACCGGGAGACAGATTTTATTGGTTTTTTTCTTTTTAATAGCATTAGCATCTTTATCTGCACTGACCTCCCAGAGAGTCTCAAAACTGGTAGGAATTTTCGGTCAATGCTTAGAATAAGAGAAGTTGCAAACAGAGCAAGCTTCTTGCTGCTGATGAGAACAACGAAAGATGTCCTGTCAAATCGGCATTGGCAACACTTCTCAAAGTCTCGGTTCCTCAGTCTAAAAACATGGGAGAAGGGAGCTGTTCTTCTGAAACACTGTCCACTAACACTGAATAGCAAGTAGATGGTTTAGATTCAGAGATGGGCTGGAGATTCTGCTAAAAGTAACCACAGGGAAGTTCTGCCAAAATCCATTTCCAAAATGAAGCTTGAACTAAGGATTAAGGAGAAATACATGCATGAACAGACTTCTGAAAACAGATTTACACATTACTTAAGTGTCAAGACTGCTTAAACCATAATGGATTAGGCAATAATGCAATCCAGATAATCGTTCTGTTGAAGAGAAGTCTTAACGTAGTCTAAACACCAGATCACTAGTTGCTACGTCCTCAGCTATTTCTAGCCTACCGTACAAAGGTCATGAACATTTGGGACAAAATAACAATTTTTTTGTTTTAAGAACACAGACCTTACACCTCAAGTGGGAAGCCTTGCTTCCTCAGACCAAAGTGTCCGAAGTATAACAGGGAAAGATTGGTATCTCATAAATTAATGTCAAATCAAAGTAAAAAATTTATTTCTGTAGCTTCTCCAACAAGTTTTAGACTAATATAAATTTCTGCTTTCCCTTCTCTTTACTATTCTACTCCCAAGTGAAAAATAGAAAAGAACCAGGAACAAAAGCATGCAAACCAGTGCAAAGAAACAGTGCACAGGGTAACTGAATGAGCTGTATGCATAAGGGCAATGGAGCTTGATGCATGCCCACAAAAAAACAAACCCACACCCAAAATAAATAATTTTCAAATTGCTTTATAAACATCAACTAAGCTAAACATTGTGTACGGTTGAAAACAGGCAAGACCAGACTATGGAACAGCCCCTCCTCCTCTCCTCCACCACCAACGGTGTGATTACATGGAAAAAAACACCAGAGATACTTCTGGACACCACCTTGCTCTCCTTTTCAGTTCCACACACCTGAGAAAAGTGCTATTAAAGTTGAGGTTGGCAAGACAGAAAGACTGTGAAATCTGTCAGACTGCAGAGGGTCATGGTTCCCACTGGGATACACTTCACTCAAGTGAGGTGGAAGGACACCGTGATGAAGGCCAAATTCTTGCAATAAATGCACTGCTCAAGGCTTAGCAGCGGACATTGGTAGCAGGTACCAGCACGGAAGGAGAGGCCATGGAAACAACCAGAGACACTTCCTTGGCAAACTAATTATCTCCATGAAGATGCTAACAGATGTAGGAGAACATCTGCACATTACCTGAGACTCCCTGTAGAGTCAGAGAGACAGAAATGAACATCTCATTGACATTATGGCCTCAGCTCTCCAGCTATAAAAGTAGCATACAAATCTTCGGACACCTTTATATAGGCACCTCATAGGTCTGTATCAAGATCTTAGTGTTGATAGCTGTAAAAGTGAGTTTGGGGTGTTATTCACTACAAGAATGAAGGACTCCGATTCTGATTCAGCTCACTGATCCAAACAGTTGACTACCGTGTACCCAGGAATGGCCAAAACCAGTTCCATACCTCCCACTACTCTTTTCACCCTTTCCCATAATTTCTTAGTTTTACTCTTCTCTTTTTGAGATGGAGTGACAAGAATTTTACAAAATAAAATTCTTTGGTGCTTACAAATTATTGTAGATTTTCGGCTTCAGTAAGATAGCACGGCACATCCGCAACACGAGCAGAGCACTGCTGTGTGAGATAATGCCACAAGTGTTTGCTGCTCTATGAAACCCAGACACAACGCTGCCTCCCCTCAGTCTCATGCTGCCTCACCTCACCTCCTAAACTACAGGTTTAGCCATAATCCAGGGAACAGAAGCAACACTCTCCTCAAACCACTGTAAGACCACGATTTCACAGGAGAGAAAAGCACAATCCACTTCCAGTGCTGCCTCTCCCTTTCAGCTTTATTTCTGAAGTCGCGGTGTTTCTCCTGCCTATTACCCTTTATCAGAAGGAGAAGACTGCCCAAAAAGCTTCTGGAACCAGGGAGAGAAGACTCCACCAACTGCCAGTGGATTATGACCCAGGTCTCACTTATTCATGGCTTCTCCACACAGACCACAGCAATGCAGCCTTACCTACCTCAGGGTGAGGAATGCTCCCGTATCTCCTTTGACTAACAGTGGCTTAGGAATGCATCAGATCTGCTGGAACTTCCTACCCTGGCTTTCCACAAAACACTGAGTCACTCTTCAAATCTCTTATTTTCAAGGCATCCAACAACCTGGCCTGAGGATACTTAGAAGAACTACACAACTCTCTTGGATAAAGACTGTCATTAACAACTCCACTAGGATACTTAGAACTACACAACTCTCTCGGATAAAGACTGTCATTAACAACTCCACCCTTCAATGGAACTTACATTTAGCAAAGACAACCCTTCCCTGCACAGCACCACCTTTCCATAAAAAAAAAAAAAGTAAAAGGAAAACTATCGCTGACAGCACCGTTTTCTATTCCAGATAGAAGGCACATGGCCTTCACTTCTCATTTACATATATACTGTATATCATCCACTTAAAAAAAATATGACAAAACTGTAAAAATCACAGTGTTACCCTGTATGCACATCTCCCTAGGGAAGGGAGTACAACGGGAATAAAAGACCTAATGTAACTGATGTCCACCATATATCCAATATACCATAAAAACTATCACGTAAACACATGTCCTATCACTGACATTTAAAGTAACAAATAGACAATGGAACTTTCTCAAGCAGATTTGCTCTCTGCAGGTAAAGAATATCCAGGTTTGAAACACCTAACAATAAAGACTTATTTATTCATCATGAAAAATTCCAACCCTATCAAGAGTTAAGCATTTGAGTCAGGGTTGAGTATAACCACTCCTTGTAAGTTAATTTGCAAGAATTCCAAGATACCTGGAAGTAATAAAGAAAATCCATATTTCAAAAACTAAAATTGAGGTTTTTCTCTCACCACAATTTAAGTTTTCTTACACTATGACGTTTTATGCACTAAAAAGAAACTTTAAGCAGTAGTACAGTCTGCAGATGCAGTCTTTATTTGGCCTATGTATGCATTAAACAGACTTCAGCACTCGTTATCCACAGTCCATACCAACAGCTGAGCTGTTCGCCTCTAACAGCCTTTGCAGCCCTTCCTGCCATTTAAATTCGACTTTCTTCCCTCTCAAAACCAGCAGAGCTCAAGCTGCCAGAGCTCTAGAAACAGGAGAGTCCAGCTTTGCTGACATTTTTACATTCTCATCTTCTAATACAGTCAACTAATAAATCCCAGCTTTCCCAATCTCCCATAAGAAGTACTTTTCTAGATGCCCAAGTACTCAAGAGCAGAAGGAAATTTAAAATTAATCATAGAATCATAAAATCGTCTAGGTTGGAAGGGACCTTTAATAAGATCATAAAGTCCAACCGTCAACCTAACACTGCTAACACCACCACCAAACCATGTACCTCAGCACCACATCTACCCATCTTTTAAATACCTCCAGGGATGGCGACTCCACCGCTTCCCTGGGCAGCCTGTTCCAATGCTTGACAACCCTTTCAGTGAAGAAATTTTGTCTAATATCCAATCTAAACCTCCCCTGGCAGATGGCCTAAGAATGCCCAAAGTTTTTAGAAGGAAATTAGAAATTTCTATTTGCATCCACAAGTTCTAGCTTTTGATCTCCCTTCAGGCCAACACAGTCTGCAGAAGAAGAAACAAATGAACCACAGTTAGAGGAAAGAAAAGGATCAACGGGGGAAAAAAAAGGATGAAGCAAACAGAATCCTACATAGTTCATCATTAAAAACATAAACAGCAGAGCTAGAAAAAAAGACAACAGAGAGAACGGGTCAGAAAAAAAAGCTGAAGGGAACAGATTTAATTCTAAAAAAAAGTCAGATATGTTAAAATATTAATAAATAAGTAGTCAGAAAAAATTCAAGCATTCGAATACCATAACACAGGCAATAAAGGATGTTTTAATCTTTTAAATGCCTATTGCTGCTTTTCCAGTGATTTGCAAAAACCCTTAAGACAAAATTCCAAGCCTCTCCGACATACAAGAGTAGACTTTTCTTATTTAAATGACAGAGTAACACGAATGTAATTGTATGCTGAAATTTTAAGAAAGTAAAAAAATCTCATAGCAACAAGTCTAAAGAATTAGTAGCACAAGTGGAGATAGCTTAAGAAAATCTGTGCACAATTTGTACTTCTCAGCTAAAACCCAGAAGAGACTATTGAACTATGTAGTCTGTGTATCACTGGATATTATAATTATGAGGGTAAGCATATGTGCATCTGGATGAAATTTAGACAGATCACACTTCCAACCTCAGACAACCAAACTTTTGCATGCTACAAGACAAATAAATTGACAAGACATTACTCCTTAATAACACCTCCAAGTGAGAAATTGACTTGATAAAATATACCCCGACTGTCCTCATGCGACATCTGTGCCCTACACACTCACAGGAGGGGGAAGAAATTAAACACCTGCCCGCCTGATTTCCAGAGAAAGTATTTCTGGCCCCAAACACAATTAGTATGGTACTAAGACTGTGGTCAGGCAAAGCCTCTTCAATAAGGTAAGTGAAGCATGGGGGAAAGATTTCCTTTCCACACCTGAAGTCTGATCCAGTGTCCTATTACCACGTGTGGGAAAACTGAAAACAGAAAGACTGACTTATTTTTAAGAAAAATAACTCCTTTCCTCACTTCTGCACCCAACTGTTTAAAACTTGAGACCCAAAATTCAATTATGCCCAATGCAGACCTGGCAGCGTTAGAAGGCTTTTGAAGGCAACCCCACACTCTCGTTACTTACGGACAAAGAGACAGATACCACAGCAAAAGACATGACCAAAACCCTGTCCTCTAAAATCCTTCAATATACAAGCACCGTACTGATTCCCTAAACAGCTGATTATCTTTTATGCATCTAGTCCAGACTTGAAAATTCCTCCTTCTCCTGTTCATCAACCCAATGTAAACAGACCACAGATTTACCTTCTGATGGTAACAATCCCGTTTCCTTTCCTCAGCTCTGATTTAACTCTCACTGAAACATTTTGGCCATTACCATCTTGAAATAGATAGACAGAAAATATTCACATATATGAAAAGCTCTATTTAATTCACTAAAAAAAAAAATGCTGTGAAATTATATTTAGTATACGTGGAAAAAACATGAAAGACAGGCTACTACATCTCTAAGACTGTTTTTATGTGAACAGAAATGAGGGTAGAAGAAAGAAATGTGTTTTTTTAGACCTTTATGTAGGGGAATTGGAAGGAGATGACCACCCCTCAAATCAAATCCGAACACTCCTGAAGTAAGACACTAGTCACTCTAAGAATAAACATTATTAACAACTTGAACTCTAAGGCCTACTACTGTATTGTATGTCTGAAGTATTAAAAAAAAAAAGCCACAGTAAAAATAAAGAAACAGACAGAAAAAAATATTTTCTAGCATTAACTACAGAATTCACACAACTGCATTTTGACTCTCCAACATAAAAATGTAATTATGAAAAATCAATCCACCAGATTCAAGATACCATCAGTTTGTGGAAGAGCATTAATGAAGTCCTTCCTTTCTAAATTTAGTCTTCATATACAAATTTTAAGCCCTATAGAACTAAGAAATCAGAATTGATTTATTCTGTCTCAAACGTGGCAACAATATACGCATTTCCGACATCTTTAAAACAAAGCTGCACAGTCTAGCACGAGACTTTGAGCGAAGCTATCAATGTGTTTCAGCAGAAAAGGATCACGAGACTCAAAAACAAGCTCCCCATGATCAGAGGCACCAGTCAGGCCTGATTATTTTAATGATGTGTCACGTAACACCTACAAGTAATCATCATCCAACCGCAATAACCTCAGCTTCACCTCCAGTATCCTCAGCCTTCACCTATGTCCCTGAACTAGGGATTCCACAAAGGATGGTTCAACTTAATGAATGTGCTAATTGGCTGACCAATGTACACAGTCTGACAGGTTACAGGGCAGGCTAAAAAGCCACAGACCTTGCACTAACCCTGCTGTTGTGTGTACAACATCATTTTTCTCTTACTCCCCCACCAAACCACCATTTCCTAAGTTTGTACAATATGTACGTCTTTAACAACACTATCTTTCCATCAAATTTTAGTGAAATTAGCCAACATATACAGCACTGATCGACAGAAACTGAAAAAAAAAAAAGTACTATCATCTCTCTCATTCCTTCACAATAACAAATCAAGCACATCGTAACAAATTTTTATTTTAAAAAAGAAAAAAAATAATCGACTACGGAAATATTCAGACACCCAGCCAAATCTCCTGGAAGGAATAGTTCTTACATTTATAAGAGTGACTATCTGGCACATTTAGGCACCTTTAAAATGCAAATTTAGAGACAATCAATAATGCTGTGTAGATGCTTTATATAATACATGTGCTGCAAGTCATTAAAAAGCCAAGAAAGATTTTATAACTTAAGTCACACGTGCGAGCTAAAAGCGAAGGAATCCCCAGTATTTAAACCAGTGAAGAAAATACCTCAGATTACTCAAGCGGCAGGCAGAGCTACGGACTGATGTCAGATTTCTTTCATAATTACATTAAATTATTTGTATGTTCTTTTATAACCATTTGCAATTTTGTATGAATTTTACAAGAACATTATTCCTTTGCTTTATAAAAATCATTTTTAAGTGCTTTGGAGGAACTTAATCTCAAAATGCCCTCAGGTAACTCTTGGGTTTTGAAAGACACTGTTGAAATCAGCAATTTGTTTCTCATGCCTCCTCTTAAACATTCAGATTTGTTGTTCCTCAATTAGCTGGTCCCTCCCTGATTTCACAGATTACGAAACCTGGCTTCCAGAAGTCTGAGGAAGAGCGTGTGCCTCCTGCTCTCTGACTTCCTCTGTCCCTTGTGAGATGTTATATGAGGATCACCATCGGAGGGGTGGGATGGGTTGGTTTGGCTTTTTTAAAATTTTCCGTATCATCCACCCAACTAAAAAAAGAAATGAACAGTACTCACGTACTCTTTGAATGACATTTAAATTACCTTCAGTCCTGGCATCACTCTCATTCCATGATGACTTATCTTCACCACTTGTTTCCCTTGTACTTAAATGAGTAGAGGGCTATTTTCCATTCCCCTTGAAATGTCTAATTCAGTATAGTTTTCACTGATTTTCCCTCCTACCTCGAAATTCTTGCACTATGCTATACAGCTGTACCATCTTACAAGAATAGATTTACAAGTCCTTGATAAACAGTCCCTTTAATGATTTTTGCTGGTTCCCAGTATTTGTAGTGTCTTTACCAAGCTCTCTGCTCAGTCAGTCAAGGTCGGGGCTTTCCCTGGTTTCCACCATTACTGCAATGCAGGCTCCAGGTTACTCCTTGCATCTTTGGGCATAAATTCTTCAGTCCAGCTGAATTCAGTAACTGATTATTTTAAAATTCTCAACAAAAGACTGGTTTTGTTTATTTTCATTTTATGACAGAATTTTACTGGTCTGGCCCAAAAAGCCAGCTGAACAGCACAGAATGATCACAGCCTGGAATGAAAATGTCGCAATCAGGTTCTTACTTTAGTAACACTTAAGCTAATTTTAGTCATATTTAACCCAGCTTCCAGAAGAATCTAAACGCAAGAACACACCGACCTACGTGTCATTCATAACACAGCACAGAGATACGGGACGCTACACAGGACTAAGATGATCAGATATCCCAGCACAACGCAATCACACACCACCATCACAGCAACCCCAGGTACTGGGTACTGAGAGAAATGAGTTTCTTCATGACCCCAGAGATCCAAGCTGGCATACAGAAGCATATTCAAGAGTGACACGAACATCCTTCTAAGCTTCCCCGCCCTACTTTTAAATGGTTCACAGCACAAACAAACAAACAAACAAAAAAAATCACATTTTAATACACTCAGGAATTCTGGACTATTTTAGAATACAATGTGGCCGGTACAGCCTTCTCACACATTTCAGAAAGGTGACACATGATGACTATGTCTACGCTGGCAGATAAGACAGGATTTGTTTTAGCGTTAGCTGGCTCCTCAGCTTTGCTCAGGACCAGTCCAAACAGCTCTTCCTAAGAGAGACCACATGTGAAGAGAGCCTGAAGCAGCAGCGGCACGGACGGTGTGCACCGTCCACCCTTGAGGCCAACCTCTGGCCCCATCCTACAGCAACATACATACTGCCAGGAAAGTGATGCGACACTCACGCTTCATTCTGCCTCACCTCCATCTCTGGCTAGTGATTCTGTCTTCCATCCAACAGTTTTCAAAATAATTCATCAGTGCAATAATTAGGCTTGTTCTTGTTATTACCTCTAGTCAATCGGTGATTCATCTGTGAAGAGACCTACCATGTGCGTGACTACCTGGTCCATGCTGTACCAATGTCCCTTTCATGCTCATACAGAAAGAAAAAACACCTTATAGTTGCACAATTGCTGATAGTGTTTGTGTGTTTAACATTACATACAATGCTGCCCTAGCGAGCTTACAAAATAAATATTACAGATTAAGAGAAAGAATAGAGACCCTCGGGTCAAATAGGGCCAAAGAAGGTATGGAATGGAATGGAATGGAATGGAATGGAATGGAATGGAATGGAATGGATCGTGAGTAGGAAAAAAAAGCAACTTCTGACACAGAAAGAAAAAGAAGCATCCTAGAACCTAAAGGCTATTATAAGAACAGGAGGAAGCAGATATGGCATAAGTATGAAAAATACTACAAATGAGACCAAAATGAGTATGAAATGAGCATCAAAAGCGAGACCAAAATGAGTATGAAAAGGGTATGAGAAAAAATTAAGTGAAAGAAATCAATAAAATACAGCAAGCCCCGAGGATCATTAAAAACTGTACTGGAGTAGCAGACTCGGGTTACACCTGTTCTGCTAAATAGTTGGCTGAACTATCCCCGAGTCCAGAGGACACAGACCCGCTGGCAACCACACTGCTTCAGGCCTGGTGCTGCTCTCCTCTACGCCAGCAGATCTGTCTTGGAGAGAGGCGTTTGGAGTCAGAGCCAGAAGCAAACTGACATTCAGTGTGAACCACGATGGGGCCAGTGCTCAGGCTGTTCCCTGGCTGTGTCATTTAGCAGCAGAGGCACGCCGGGTGAAGCAAGGACAGCAGATGTGGGGTGGGAAGGGGCCGGTGCTGGGGAGGAAGGGCAGGAGAGATGGTGGAGAAGGGAAGGTTTGTGTTCGAGAGGGGACAGGCAGGACAGAAGTTGGGGTGGAGAGGCAGGGAGGGAGCACAGCTTAAATTAAGTGAAGAAAACAGACAATCAGACCAGGAGAAAGAAAAGGTGAAAGACACAAATGACTCTTGTCATCCCACAGGCAAAAAGTTAGAATTAGCTTAACTGCAAGTAGCAAACGTCTTGTCATCTCACAGGCAAAAAGTTAGAAGAATTAGCTTAACTGCAAGTAGCAAACAGACGATTTTTACCTTATTTAGATTAAAAGGACATGTTACCACCAGATCCGATTACTAGATATACTATAAAGACTTCATACTAACGACCAAGCATATTCATCTACTGCAAAACGTGCACCATCATCAAACAAGAGCCTAAAACCTACAAACCCTCAAGAAACGGAGGACTTTGCTCTAATGCATGTAACGAATGGTGGGTTTCCCATGTGAAACCAACAGAAATCTCGGGAAACAAAAGCCGAGACAATTCAAATCCAATATTCCAGCCTCTCGGTTCCCTTTCCCCAGCTTCATGCAATTTCCCTGTGAAATCATTCTCTTCTCCCCACCTCTGTGAATTTCTAGAAGTCTGAATTCTTCAACTTTAAAAACACAAGATTACATATTTTCTTTATCCTTGAGTAATCTAAAACATAAGTAGAGATAGAACAAAGTACAACAAACCCTGATGGACTTTTTCAGTAAAGTTTTCTTAAAATACCACGGCAAGCAGTTTTTAAAAAGTGTAATTATAAGGTTTGAGGGAGATTGATTGGGGTATCTGGGGGTATAGGTGTTAAGCAGTTTTTAGTCTTTCTCTTTTTTTTTTCCCCTGTAAAAGCAGGTCTCAGAAGACTTGTGTATTGCAATACTTAGTTTATGAAATACAAGCAGTCTTAATTCTGAAACAGAGCCTTTCCTGCCAGCCACTTGGTATGTGGAGGAAAAACTTAATTTAGATATAAAACCTACTTTTGCTAAAGCAATCAATTTGGAGCAAAAATAAAAACAGTTAAAGTGTGATATCTGAAGATTGTGTTTTTTCAACTAAAAAAATACTCAAGCACGGTTATTAAAAAAAAAACAACAACAAAACAACAGTACGGCACTACTTAAAAGCAAAGACACTTTGCAGCCATTTACTGAAAATCAGTATTTTACTCATCAAATACTAGTACCGCTTAATTTGGCTTCATCAGTCTCCCATTGACTGAAGAGCAGCAAAACATTTAAGAGATGAGGGGTGTAGATGTTAGGAGTTTGGACTCTGGATTATAACTGTCCCTAACCATTTTCTCTCCCAGAATGACCTCTGGCAATTCAGTCTCATCTATTCATTCTCGTTCGTTTCCACACAAGCTTTTGTGAGAGGAAACTCTTTCATGTACTTGCCTTCCTTGCTTGTGGCAACAGGAGGAACAAACAAGCAAGAAGTCATTTTACAGGCTGACATCGAAAAATGAAGTGCAATTTTTTGTTGCTGAGCCACACAAAGGACTGAGACTAAGCAGTACCAGAAACATTCTGAATGTGCACTGATATAACTATAAAGATCAAATAACTTCAGTTCATCCCTTTATGTGAATCTCAGAATACAGAAAAGGACCGAACGTTTGTACTGTCCAACTATGATATTCCATTTACAGATACAAGGTTTTGAAGCACAGCTTTAGGTCCAGCAAAGAATGACCTTAGTAATGACTTTCTTAATTCAGGAGTGTTCTTTCCCTGCCAGCCTACTTAACGTGCAAGGCTTCTGCTTCCTCCTCTGCAGTTCCCTCTGCACCCTTTCACTCTTCACCTTATGCTGGCTCTGGTGCTCGTCAAAACCTGCTTAATAAATCAATTCAATTCATTAATGCAGCTGAAAATTACCCCAGCTAAAGGCAGGGTAGTAACCTCTTCTGGGTTAGTGAATGAATTGAATCTGCTCAAGGAGAGATAAGCACATAGAGAAAGGAGTACAGTTATGTGTCTGGGAGCACAGGAAGGCAAGTGCTTCCTCCCTCTTTAGGTAGCAGCGAGATTTTTAGAGCAGCTCAGCTTTAGATTACTCTGATAAGTCAAGTTAAACACTGTCAACAAAAACCTAAGAAACTTAAAAACTGTAAAGAAGTCAGTGTAAGAACTGATGCAGATGTCTTGCAGTACAGCATGACATTGGTGGAGAAAGTTCCCACCCCACCCTGGATTTGTGACAAGACATAACTGTTCACAGGGCCACAGCATAAAGCAGATCAGAAAAACATTTTGGAATTGGGGGTTTGTTTTTCTTTTCAAAGAAATAAAAAGGGAGAACTTTCCCCCTAACTCAAGACTGCATAACTGAGCGAACTGTAACACAGCTACAACCAGGAATCTCTTTACCGGGCTTGACTGCTGGAGAACTTTGATTTAATTACAGAGCTGCTTAAGCTGCTTTATCTTTAGCCAGACCTGACAGATCACCACTACACCTCTCATGGCTCATTTCAGGCCCATTCTCTGCTGGTGCAAGTATTCATGCTCCCACACAGCAAACTGGATCAGAAAACAGACACAAAGAAAAAATTACTGGGGAGGGGAGGAGGAGGGGAGGGAATGTTCTTCTCTGTGTTAGTTTCACGATAGAGCTCACTGTATGCTCACAGAAACAGCTGCCACTTCTGTTCATGTCAGTTCAGAGTGAAAATATTCACCGTCAGACATGACAACTCCTTAGGACCACACTGCTACCAGTTATTAACTTTTTTTAC
The DNA here is from genome assembly GCF_000708025.1 of Charadrius vociferus. Lineage (NCBI taxonomy): Eukaryota > Metazoa > Chordata > Aves > Charadriiformes > Charadriidae > Charadrius > Charadrius vociferus. The sequence goes on from NW_009647680.1 coordinate 5,518,746, forward strand.
CATGTAATTGGATGTTGCCACAATTTTCACTCAAGGAACACTTCAATGGGAACTTAAATGAATTATACCAGGACTGCTGCAGTCCCACTCCCTCCCTTCTCTTTATTACATATCTTGATAATTTTGTTTTACCAGCATTGGTACAGAGTTGAAAGTACAGACACGATGACTTGTTTTTCTTTTCTTAAGATTTAGCTTGGACCCAGCTCACTACTCGATCCTCTAAGCACCACTACAGGAGAAACACAGAGGTGTGCACAGAAGGAAGTGCTCTCCTGCAGCAATTCCAGCTTAGATCAGCTTTCAGGATACCTTTACACAGATGGATGCAAACAGATCCTGACTCCTCTACCTACACCCTAACTTGCTGGAAGCAAGCCAGTTGCAGCTGAGGTGATATAACCAAGTCTAACTGCACACTCAGGCTAAGATACCTCACCTGTAGGATAATCTCTGAATACTTAGATTCCTTTAGCCTTAACGTATTTTTGTAGCCTTGCATCATTATACAGCGGGATCTCCTTGATCCTAAGGCACTGATTACCAAGGTGTTCCCAACAGCAATACACGCGTGCACCACACTTGCTACTGCCAAAGACACAATGCTAGCTTCCCAGGCAAATACTAATTCCTTTTACTCAGGTATCATACGTACTGGAAAACGACAAAAATATGATGCTCAGCCTGCGCCCGTGCCCTCTTACCCCACCAGCTTCACCCGTCTCACAGCATGTTATGCCACGAGACCCCACCACCTCCCCCCCCATGCCCTTCCTCTCCCCTCCTAGGGACAGATTCAACATGCTCCCCCTCAACTTCCCCTCACGCACCAGGGTGTCCCCCCCAGACAACCTTGATGCCTTCCAACCCTCAAACCAAGCTGTTCCCACCACCATCTCTCCCCTCCCCAGCACCAGACTCCCCCAAAACATCCTTTTAGCTCTTCTTCCCCCTCACCCCAGGGTCAGGCTGCCCCTTGACATTTCTCCTGCCCTTCCAACATATCCCTCTCCCCCACCCCAGACCAACCTCCCTCCCTCCATATGCCTTGTGCCCTTCCCCCCCCACCTCAGCCCAGACTCCCCCAGCTCTGATACCCCTTGTGCCCTCCCCACATACC
>NW_009647680.1:5520805-5539418 GCF_000708025.1 Charadrius vociferus
GGCGCCTTCCCCGCCGTCCGCCGGTGCCGGGGGGGCGGGGGGGGGAGTGTGTGTGTTTGTGTGTGTGTGTGTGTGTGCGTGCCCCCGACCCCCTCCGAGAGGCCGAAGGGCTGCGGGGAGGTGGCGAGTCCCGTCGGGAATGGCGACCGGGGCTCGCACGGCGGCAGGGAGACGTTGTGGGGAGGGGGAGGGAGGGGGTAAGGGAGCGCCCACCCCGGGTACGTGGGGGGATGTTTGGGCGCCGCATCTCCCGGTGGGCGGGAGAAGGGCCGCTAAAGGCACCGGGGGAGTGAGAGCGACGGCGCTGCGAGGAGAAGCTTAAAAGAGGTTCGTTCTGTCTGGTTTGGGAAGAAGAGAGGGGGAGGGATATGATGGAGTATTTGGAAAACCCTGAAGGCAGTGACTGGTAACGCGGTTATTGTTCAGCTGGGAAACTGGCACCGGCTTCTAGCTTGAGATCATCAGATTCACAGAATGGTTTAGGTTGGAAGGGACTGTAGATCTCTGTAGAACATCGAGTTCCAACCCCCTGCCATGGGCAGGGACACCTCCCACCAGCCCAGGTTGCTCAAAGCCCCGTCCAGTCTGGCCTTGAACACCTCCAGGGATGGGACAGCCACAGCTTCTCTGGGCAACCTATGCCAGTGCCTCACCACCCTCAGAGTGATTTTTTTTTTTTTTTCCTGATATCTAATCTAAATCTCCCCTCTTCAGGTTTAAAACCGTTACCCCTCATCCTATCACTACACTCCCTGATAGAGAGTTCCTCCCCACCGCTGGTACCAGTACCAGTAGGTACTGGAAGGCCACAATAAGGTCTCCCCGGAGCCTTCTCTTCTCCAGGCTGACCATCCCCAACTCTCTCAGCCTCTCTTCACAGCAGAGGTGCTCCGTCCCTCTAATCATCTTCGTGGCTCTCCTCTGGACCCACTCCAACAGGTCCATGTCCTTCTTATGTTGGGGACTCCAGAGCTGAACACAGTACTGCAGGTGGGGTCTCACCAGAGCAGAGCAGAGGGGCAGAATCACCTCCATCCACCTGCTGTCCACACTTCTGATGCAGCCCGGGATATGGTTGGCTTTCTGGAAATTTACTTCTGAAATAAATTTTCATTATTTGCAGGACTAAATGGGCTGGATGTGGGATTTTACATTAAGTCTTTGTTAAGTAACGGTTTGCAAACAGTCAGTCCTGGGGGAGCAAGTACACGCTGTACCTTCTCTGCAGTGATCAAGTCAGGAGAGGTTATTTGAAGACCTAATGGGAGATACGTCCCGAGGGAAATAGGAAGATCAGCAAACTAACCGGCAGTCAAACACACGCTTGGAACAGATCCACAGTGAGCAAATTCCTTCCCCTTACAGCCTGCCTCAAATCCTCCTCCTGCAGAGTTCCCCGTGTTGGTCAAACCTGAGACCAGTCTGTACCACCCCCAACAAGACACAGCAAATTTGTCAAAAAACTCTACCGTTCCTTCCAAGAAGGGTGAAAGAGCATACTTGCGTTTCAAATTTAGCAGCTGGATGGTTCACAGAACTCCGAGCCGCTCAGAGGCTATTTGCAGCCTCCCAGCAAATCTGCAGTGGGAGATTTTTGGCCTAAATAGTTCAGTTATGCTATTTCAGTCGAGCGTGCTTGACCGAGCAACCCTGTGTTAGGTAGAACTCTGTCTGTGACAGTCGGCATTTAAAATCTAGTGGAAGACCCTGGAGATACCTTTAAATTGAGCTTTAATGCTGAGGCACATCTCCCCTAGGGCTGCGGCTGAGTGACCATCGGTGTGTGCTGACCCTCGTAGGGAAGCAGCGCAGGAGAGATAACCTGCTGCAGCGCTGTCTGGACTTTGGCTTGGACCCAGTGCCTCGCTCGCTGTTTTTGTATTACTCCATTAGAGAACTGCTTGTGGGCAGAAAAGGCAATTATTGCCCAAGAGATGGATTCTGGCTCTCTTGCTTGCGTGTTTTGGCTTTGTGACCACTCTGGACTTGAGGCTTGCTTGCTGCCTTGTGCTTGTGGGCTTGTGGGAACTATGGCACGTACGATATTAATAATTGCACAAGTTAATAAGTTCACATCTGAGACACGTTTTTGCAAACGGTTCTAATTTTGTAGAACTTGTCCTGCTCAAGTTAAGGAAAACCGGTAAAGAGGGACCCTACAAGATACCCTGTTCGTTTGTGCAGCTGCCCTGATCTGCTTGAATAGCTGCCTGCTCAGAACTGGAGGCTTTCGGATGTCTCCTGTTGGGCCAGCCAAGGAAGACTCTGACGATGCGCTAATAAAGAAGGTGTCACAGCCCTGACCTTGCTCCAAACCTGTATCCGCGGGGCTGCAATCCTCTATCCTGGGAAGAAGCCCTGGGGGTAAAGCAGCATGGGAATATCGCTCACAGCCCAATATGCATTGGATGCCAGCCCAGGCTGCTCTGTCCTGGGAGAAACTTACCCTTGATTGGAACTGGGACAGAATAGTCTTGGAAAGGAGTCACGTGAATAAAAAAAAAGCATTGAGGACCTCTCCTTTCAACCCAGTAAGTACCTGGGGGTTCAGGGATCTCTCCCTGTGGCATGAACAAGGCTGTACAGAGGGAATAGCCATCTGTCTTTATCATGTTACTTAAACAAATGCCAGTGATGAATCCCGGGGCGTAGGGCCAGGTGACGTGGCACACACTGTTCAGGACTCGCCTGGTAATATCCAGGTGCCTTGGAGAGAGTTGCTCGGAGCAGTCCCAAAAACAAAGCCAGGGAGTGAGCTAATTGCTAAGCAGCGTGTGATGGTGGGGGAGTCGAGAGTGCTCAGCTTACTCCCTGCTCCTCGTTAATGGAGCAGTATCAGATACACCGATGTGTCTGAATAGAAAGTTAGGCAGCCGAATATGTCAGATACAGGTGAGCCTGGTTAGACTGGGACAGCTACAGTGTCCCAGTCTCCGTGCCTTGTGCCACAGAAGGGAGCGATGTGGCAGCATCCCACTGCTCTTTGCTCCGGTTGTCCACGTACCCGTCTGCAGCCGGGTGAGCAAAGCACAGCTGTCAGCACAAGGCCAGGGCCGGGCTTTGGCAGGAGACCTTAACTGGTGGTCAGCATTGCAGTCCTCCAGTTTACCTGTACTGGTGACAACTGGTTATATCGGGGAATCAGACAGCTTGGGTGGCAACTGCTGCGTGAAGAACAGTAGTGCCCACCTTCCAGGTTTCAGTGGGTCTCACAGTCTAAGCATTCTCTGCTGATACCTTCAGCACCTGACGAATCCGGTGTCTGCAAATAAGTTACGCGTCTCATCTCAGCCCATGAGAGTGACTGGAGGTGTGAAGAATTCCACCGGCCTTCGCAGCGAGTGAGTATCGGTGTTACAAAGTCTAGCTGGGAATCCGAGGCGCAGCGTCTAACTAACTGGAACAAAATCAGACAGGGGAAAAAAAAAAAAAAAAAGACACCAAGGCAAGAAGCCAAATTGGGAACTTCACATTGCAGGAGGCTTTGCCTTCCAAATGCATTGGGATCTGGGAAATCTTCCTTCTAAACATTTTTAAATATCAGAACAATCTGGAAACATTTTAACTTGGAAGAAATGTAGTGCTTTGCCCTCTCCGTTCCCTCATGCTGCTTTCCAACTTGAGTGCTTTTCTTTTTTTTTTTTTTTTGCCATGTATTTATTTTCTCCCTTGGGACAGGTGATCCAGCTTTTCCCTGCTACTCGTGCAGTTCTCAGTGCCTGAACTTCGCTTCTGGAAGTAGTTTCTCTTGTCCGATAAGAACTACTCTTTCCAGCAGAAGGGTTTTGTTTTTTTCCCTCACTGCTTTTTCTTCTTTTCTCATTCTTCCACTCTCATTGTTTTTCTCCTTCAGCTTGTTCTCCTGCCATCTGTGCAATTGTCTCATGCCTCCATCACAAAGTTTATGAAATCCAGACTGAAAAATATTTTGCTGCTAAAAAAGCGAGGGATTAAATTCATCCTTCTCCTCAGGTCAGTGGAGGTAATGTGTACACGCAGACATCTGCTTCCTTCAGCAAACTGCACGGGACCTTGGTGATATTGCTACACTCTCTCTTCTCCAGGGAGCTCTCAGAATATGGAAATTTGTAAAAAAAAAAAAAAAAATAGCAAATTTCTGAAGAGAGCTGGAGGCCTTTGAGAAAGGAGGTCTGGAGTCTCATGCCATCAGTGATGCACCTTGGGATAGTCAGCTCCACCCATCCCCATTGCTTCTCAAAAGCCAGAACAAATGGTAGGTATGGGGTATAATGAGTTTTGTAGAAATAAACCACAAGTTTGTAACATATGTCACTAATACATGAAGTGGCTGTATGGAATGGGAGTGAATGGCCATTAAATGAGCTGATTTTACTTTCCTCCGAGGAAAGAAGGACCCTTTCTACTTTCCCCCTTATCTCTGAAAATACTTACACTTTAAACATAACCCATTTTGCATTATTTGAAGAGGGATTCTCTTCTGGCTTACAGTCACGAATGCTGCTTGTTCATTTTTTAGCAGGGAATAGTCTCAAATTCCCTTGTGTTTGCTGATGTTTCAAGGTAAAGGAATTAACTGGAAGCTTTCCCATTTTCCAAATGCAATCATTTCCAAAATAAATATGGGATGGGCTGTGGGATAATACCCTGTGAACATTTTAATGCGCGCAATAATAATCTCCAGTTTATATATATATGGGTTTTTTCCAAACATGAATGTTGCAGTCTTTCTTACAGAGGTAAGAAGGATTACATCAAGAAAACAAAATCACAATGTTGACCACGCTGATTCTGCAGACCAAGCCAAGAGGTGACATGCTGAGCCATATTCATGCTACTGGCATCACTAGAATTGTACTTCCAACTGTATTTAGCCTATGGTGCTGCTGTTCCTGGAGACAGTGATTTCTTCTTTCTAAATCAGGTGGCAGAATTGGTCATTAAAGGCTAAATTAAGCCACTGGGCTCACTAGGAAAGGAATAAGAGGCCATGCATGTGGACAGCATCCCGAGAGCAGCCCAGAACAGCAATCATGACCCTGCTGCCTCTGCTTCTTCCCTCCTTCCCAGAAAAGCGCTTTCTGTACTTCTGGAAAGAATGCGAAATCGCACCGTGCATCATCCGGGCGCCTCAGTGTACTCCTGTGCTCGAAGCCCCCTCACCCCGATAATAAAGGCTCGTTCCCGGCCGTCATCTGACTGAAACCTCTACAGCCCACCGTTACACCACCCAGAAGGAATAAAATCTTTTCTGGTGGAAAAGTTATGCATTATCAAAAGACGTGTCTGCCCATGCTCTACAGTCACAGTGCCGTCTCTGGAACTTGTGTCCTTCCTCCGCCACCCTCCCTTCTCCAGGTTTATCAAATGCGGCACTCTGGAAGGACCCGTCCCACGTCGCTTCCACGTCCTTCATTTCTGCACACCAGGTGGGGGCAGCAGCCTCCAAACGTGCAGATGATGTTCACCTTCCCATGACCATGAGTGGGAAGGATGAGAGCAGGCTGGGCTTGCACACTGCTGCACACACGGCGCTCTGAAGCACCATTAGACGGGTCTCCACTCCTACAGAGGTCCAAGGAGCATCCTAGAGCTATGGACCTCTATTGTCTGTGCCACCTGATTGCTAATTCACTCTCTGGCTCTTTTTTTGGGCCTTTTGAATGCAATTGGAGATAAATATGCTATAGAGAGGTCTGGCTCTCCGTAGGGTAGATACCAGCCAGTCATTACCGTTTGCCCGCAGGAGCAGCAGTCGGTGGTTGGCTGTTCTTCAGCAGTGTCAATGCAAAAGGTCTTTCACAAAGTAGGAGAGAAAAAGAGAGGCAGGAATGAATAATGAAATCCTCAAGTGAAAAATTTTTGTTTGCCCCTCCTTTTCACCCGTTTCCATCTTATTTGAGGTCATTACTGCAACATTATTTATGCTTCAAACAGGATTTTTTTCAAAGTCATGAATAGCTTCATGAACTTTAGAAAAGACTCAGAAGGAGCCATTTTTAATCTGTTTGAAGTTCCTAGCGTACTCAAAGTTTCTGTAATAAAACTGTCAGTCCATAAAGTGGGCCGCTAAGACCACAGATAGAAATGGAGTTATTCTAAAACAACCGAGCACCCAACAGCTCCTTTGGAAAGTAATGACAGTTTCTAGTAACTCAGCACTTTTGAAAAGGCTTTCAATTTAAGCCTGAATCTTTCCAGAGGAATAATGAACAGTAAATTTCAGCGACTTAGTTTTCAAATGTTCATGTTGAAACAGCCTCCAGGACTCTGATCACTCCTGCTGCCAGCACTTGGACATCACAGCGGTGGAATTCAACAGCCTAAGTAGCAGCTGCTGAATCATTGCGTTTTGCAGGTTTGTATTTTCAAGCAGAGTGGCAGTGATTTTAGGTTAACCTGCAATGTTGGGTTGATAAACTACACCGTCCTTCAGCAGGACTCTGGATGTGAAACACTGGCCCAGGCTGCCCAGAGAGGTGGGAGGTGCCCCATCCCTGGAAACATTCAAGGTCAGGTTGGACGGGGCTCTGAGCAAACTGATCTAGTTGAAGATGTCCCTGCTTATTGCAGGGTAGGTTGGACTAGATGACCTTTAAAGGTCCCTTTTTACCCAACCCATTCTACAATACTATGTCCAAAGCTGTGGGCAGGGTGAACAGCTTGGAGGAGGCTCTTTGAGGCGAGCTGCCCCCTTTACCTTTATTTTCAGGAGGGTGGCTGAGCAGCCACCCGCTGCTGCAAGGTGTCTTGAAAGCGCTTCAAATTGCAAATGAAAGAAACGATGCACCCATAATTACTATTAGCTTTTGAAAAATGGGGTTTAGGCAGGCAGATGTGGCTTTAAACATCCACATTTGGACCTCCCATCAAAAATCAAGGCAGTATAAAAAAGAGTTGTGGAATTGATGGGACTGCAAAGATATTGGTAGCAACAACAGACTCCGCTTTTGGTTTCTGTCTGCTGGACCGAGCTTTGAATGTGCATGAAAAAGAATCAAGGAAAGAAGTTGAAGCAAACTCGTTAAAACTCTCAAAAGAACCATTTTTAAACATAGAAGCATTCAGAGAACAAAACCTCCTTTTCAGCACCCCTGGCTCATTCCTAGGGGCCATTTCTTACATTTCTGCTAAATCAGTTGAGAAAGTCACTAAAGCATAGCAACGTTGCAGTGTCCCTAGGAAAAAAAAAAGCGCCAAAGAGCCTTGAGAAAACTCTGAATAGCGCAGAAAGCAAGAACAAATGTTTTATATATGTGGTATTGTTAAAACTCCCAAGTGACATAAATATAATAAACAATAGTGAAGAATGGGATATTTCTGTTTGTTTCCCCACACTCGAGATGACCTAACCTACCTCAGGCATGGTTCCACTTTGGGACTTGTGAGTTATTTGATCGGTCCAAACTTGTGAAAATAAACACTATTATTCTACTGTTCTACATTGTGCATTCTTTTGTTCTCTGTAAATAGACTGAGAACTAGCAAATGAAAGTAAATTATAATAAAATACAAATCAAAATCAAAACTGCAGATAAACCAAAACCAACACATGGGAAAAAAAATGTCATAAACACAAAAATAAAGAAATGGTATACTCATCACTGAGCAGAGCTCTGTGTGCTCCAGATGACTCTGTCAGTGTTTTATGGTTGAGTTCTGATCTCATTTACAGACATCTCCTGCAGAGACTTCCCTCATCTGGCATGGCCGAGATAAAAATCTAACATTAAGGTCAGAATTTTCAGAGAACCCTGTGGGAGTTAGATGCTCAGATCCCATTGGATTCAAGTGCAGGTTGGACGCCTAACTTCGTGTCTTTAAAAAAATCCCCTCCTTAAAGCAATAGGTTATTTCTCTGGCCCTCCCAATATTGCCTACCGGAGACTAGTTTCCAGTGTTTTGTCTAGTTGCAAGTATATGCCATGGGGTTATCTTGGTATCTGAGTACACAGCTAGAAAAGATGAACTTGAGTGTAAATTCTTTCTTAGGAAGAGGTTTGCTCTTTGGGCCTTAAGTCCAAAACCCCATCCATGCCTCTGTGTTGCAGTAACATCTCAAAGGCATGTTTTGCAGATCATTTAATATTTGTTCAGCTTTGTGCACATGATGTGTTAAGAATTACTATTGTTTATAACATAAATGATAGGGCTTTCACCACTCCCTGGGAGAGGTCGTTTTGCAGCCTGATGTATGTCACTGTCAGAAAGCCTCTCTTGGTATTTTTATAGTGTTTTTTAGCGTTGGAAGGTTTTGGAGATAGGGAGCAGAAAACTTACTGAGTTGGCCAGCGTTGGGTATGCACGTGCATAGAAATGAGGTAACTAGTCAGACATGATATCATTTTACATTCCCCTCCCACACCAGGAAAGCACCTTCCTTCTACATCCTATTTACAGAAAAGAAAAGAATTTTGCTTGATTTTCCTTTTTGGAGAAGAGGTGCAATGGTAATGTTTTATACAGATCTCTTTGGTCAATAACCTAGGGGGAAACAGCCAAGTTGGGACAGTACACTGCCCCTAAAACCAAGGCACGAAGGATGGCTAATGACCTGATGTCCATGGACGTGCATTTTATGTTGCAGTGCCATGAAGCAGCATTAACCCAAATGCTATATTTCAAATAAGTTCCCTCATACCAGAACTTCAGTAAACTTTAGATGGGAAATCACAATGTATGCAAGAAATTATACCGCCTTCCGGCACTCCCACCCCCACTGAACTGCATCCGTCTCTGTTTAGGGAGAAGGATTTTAAGTAAAAATAATGCAGAAAAGCATATTTTCAGAAGATGCAGTGAAATTTTAAGTTAACTGAATAGCCCAGGTTGAAAGAGTATACAGCTTTTACCATCGTACGGAGGAGCTAAGAGATATACAGGTTTACAGTACGGCTCACCAGAAGATCGTTGTCTCAAACCAAATGTCATTTTAACATCCAGCATCTCAGTCTGTTTTAGCTGAAGAAAACAAATGCCAGGGCCATCTCTTGCCAGTACCACTTTCTAGAAGGACTTTTGAAAATTCTCTGTTCCCATGTGTCTGCTTAACAAAAGATCTCTTGAAATGCTGGCTTTTTACTTACTGAAATCATGGTCTTGGGACCCAGTTCGCCCTTTCATAATCCAGAGGCCGGAGCAGCATGGCATTACACTTTATGTGCGAGTCTTATAATACAGGTGTTAAAATGATCCTGTAGTCAGGCTGAAAACAAGAAGTTTTTATCCGATGGTTGCACGTTGTTGCCCAAGGGTTCTTGAGTAAATTCTCCCTTACTCTCTTATTACCTTACCTTCTTATTACACTTGAGCCTATGTTAGTTCCTCTTAACTTTACCCAACTACCTGGAGCAGCTAAGGAATGAGATAGACATCCCAAGCTCCTTTGATAGTCAGGGGAGAGTAGAGCATCTCCAGTGCTGCCACATTAGGTCTGAACCGGACTCTCCAGCACCTTCTCTGTAGGTACTAGGCTGTGTAGTCTTGTACTGCCTTGGCTACGCAGAATTCCGTGGCGAACTAACCTAGCAATGGCAAAACCTACCAAAAAAACTCGCCCTTGGCTGCACAACCCCTCCATCAGGCACGTAGGAAGGAGAGGCAAGGTTTGGGGCAGCACGGAGAGCATCACTGGCCTTGTCTGTGGTTGTCCTCTATTGCAGTGGTCTTGGTGTGGTGGCAAAGTCAACCCTTGGGAGCCTTTCCTGCAAGATCAAAATAAGGAGGGATCCATCTGGGCTTTGTAGCAGACACAACAGCTTTTGTCTAAATTGGGAGCCTGACTCTTCATTGCTTTGGAACTTGCATTCAGAGAAGAGAGCTTTGTATGCTGGTCTTCTTTCCAACTGGTTTCTTCATGTAGCTGGAGTGATTGTATGTCATAAACTGAGTAACAACCTCACCTCTCATTACAGCACTATGCCCAGCTGTGGCCTGAAATTTTCGTATTTGGGAAATAATTGGTTTTGCTTGGGGAATATTTGGGTTAAATGGGAGCTTTCTTATGTTTTTATGCACATTTTTAGGAGTTTTCTTTTGATATTTTTCATAGTTCCCCAAGGATGTGTGTATAGTGTCAACGGTAATGAATGGCATGAACTTTTACTGTAGGGAACAGAAATATCATGGTAATCTAGTTTTCATGGTAATTTGGCTCCATGGAAGTCTCTCTGAGGAATAAAAATGCCTGAGAAAAACGGAATTCACATAAACTCTTGTTATTTTCCAAGTTCATCTGTATGCCTATGGGGAACTAGATGAATTGTCAGCCTCCAAATATAAATTACACCGCTCAAGAATGAAAGATCGGTACATACTCCAATGCCTGATCCAGCAATAATAAAAATAAAATTCTGCATTTGTTCCATTGACAACAAAACTTCAGTACAGCACTAAAATACCATCGTGATCAGCATGGTAGAACAGAATCAGGGTGGGGTTCCTTGACAGTTGAAGCCAAACTAAGCTGATGTGTTCTCTTCTGTGGTCACACCACCCCTCCTCGGCATCACAGGACTATTTATTTTATTTTGTTAGTTTTCTGACGGTTAGTACCTGGACCTGCCCTGCCAGGGAGTCAGAGGAAGAGCATATACGCGCGTAGGGTGAGGTGGGTTGCACTCCGTGTAATCACCCGTACACATGCAAGGAACACAAGGTAAATGTACAATGACAACAAAGCCTTCTGGGCAAGAGTGGATGTCATTATTTATGCTCAGACTAATTTTGAAAGTCCTTTAGTCTGTATAACAGTAATCCATATGATTAATCTGCCAATCTGAATAGAAATTAAGAAACCTGTTTGCCGAAAACTTGCCAAACCAGTCCTTCTCAACTGTCTGGAATGAAGTTTATGTGTTTGTCTTCATATGAAAGCAGCTTTAACTATATAGGAATAGCTAAAGAAAAAGGCAAACTATGAATGTCAAATACAAATGGTTTATGGAAGAGCAACTCTGTGTGAGAAAGAGGCATAAACTATACTGAAAGAGGGAGTAAAATAAAGCAGGTCTCTTTTTTTTTGCAATTACCTCCATTCTATATGTATAAATATATTAGCAAAAACTCCTCTCCTTAAATGAAATAGTTATACCAGCTCCCAAAACTGAGTGCATACTGTGATCACTTAAAGAGAAAACAACCATTAATAAATCAAAACCATTAGAAGATTTGCAGAGGAGACTGAAATTTGGAAAAATATTAGCATTCAGTGACTATATTTTAAATGGCCCACAAAGCAAAGACTAGTGCCACTGTACACGGGGCACTCCAGCTAGAACTGGAAGAGCCGAGTATCGCTGCCTATTTAAACTTCTCTGCGATTCTGTAAGGACCCGAAGGCAGTTGTGTGTCTAACTTAAAGCTGCTTTAGCGGCGTGTGAAGCGGTTCCTTGCGAGAGTGGTGCCAACAGTCCCGATCGGCAAGGGGATGGGTTTCACTCCCGTACCCGGTCCCGCTTCCTGTATTCACAGACCCCACAAAAGCAGTGTGAATGCCACAAACTTCACCTCCTGGCAGATGCTGAATTTCTTTCCCAGGAGAATGACCCACCGCCTGCCTAACACTATACAAAGAAGGGTGTTTTTCTTTCCCAGCCGTGCCCTGCGAGTCAATACTCGCTGTTAGGTAATTAAACACAGCATATCAGCCAACGTGGGCTTTTTAATGGGGAAAAACAGTACATCTTAAGATTTGTGGCCAGATTCATCAGCACGCTTGACAGCTCTGTGCTGCTCCAATGACACAGAACAACTTTAAGCCTGCAATAACTGATTGACGAAACGAGCTCGTCGCGGTATCGCTGGAGCAGTGCAAACCAGCCAACACGTATCAACGAATCCACCTTCTCAACTCCTATTTTAAGGGATTTATATCTCAGCCTAACTTAATTACCAACGTTTAAGAAATTACTTCAATTAATTAATTAATTTCCATGTTTAAAAGCTTGGTATTTACTTCTTGGGTAATAAATTAACAAATTTAAATGTTTAAAAGCTTAATATTTACTTCTTGGATAATACATTTGAGGAAAAAAGTACTATAGGATGCTTTCAAAAAAAAAAAAAACTGTAGCACCTCTGTCCGTAGGCAGGTTTGTGTGATGTGAGTGACAACTGGATGTGAGGACCAGGACCGGGTGCAACCTGGGTGAGTGAGGAGCAGTAATTTAACTCAGCGTGCCACCAGATGCAAAAAGAGTCCTTCTTAAATCACGTCCAGTGAAATTTGCTTTACAGAACGTGCAAAACGCCACTGAGAGCCAAGTACAACGTTGCTAACGGAGAGCAAATATATGGGAAATAACTTCTGATGCTGCCATAGAGTTAAAGCAAAACAGGATGCAGAAAGATTTAGTAGGAAAGATGACTCTGCAAAAAGGAAACTAAGCCGTATTTATAAAACAAGACTCGTGATGTCTCAGAGACAGAGCGCTCAGCCTGTCATTCTCTACCACGGTTAAATCACGCCTTGTGAATGATCCATCTATTATTTCCAAAAACTTTCAGGCTAATTTGCTATTGCGAAATGAAATTTCTTCAAACGAGACAAAAAGTGCATTCCTCCTTCAGGACTGCACTCTGCACGTGCCAAATCCGAAGTTATAAAACCAAGCTGTTTTGGAGCTATCTGAGCATTAAAAAAAAAAAAAAAAAGGCCTCTGAACAATTTTCTGAGAAGAAAACTGTTCATCATTTTCCAGAAAAAAAAAACAAACAACAAACCCTTGGGCTATGGTCAAGTGTGGGAAATTTCAAGCCAAAATGTGAATCTCTGAGCATTATAGAAGCAAAGATGAGTAGCAGTTCAAATCAAAAGTCATTTTTGGAGGCAGAAGCACTGACTCCAAAGTTCAGGCTGTGTTTCACCTCCACCATGGGTCTGATTTTCAAACCACAGTCTGCTAATTTTCCCCCAAATGAAGAGATTTTCTTGAAATTGGCCATGCTGGATCTCTGCAGCGGAGCTTTCCTGAGAAGATTGGTGAAATCAGGCAAGGGAGGAGGGCTGGTTGTTTTGGATCAGTTTGTCTTTTAGTATAACATTTTATAAATGTAGCTACACTCTGAAAAAATCATTGTGCAAATGTTTTTTCTCACTGGATCCTGCCAGTGACTTTGCCTCATAATTTCTTGTCCGATCTGGTCATCCGGCTGGGGAGATATATCAATTTCTGAATTATTTGAGGAAAGGGGCTTTGGGGAAACTGTTTAAAAAAAAAAAAAAAAAAAAAAAAAAGAATGACAGTTATTCTTAAGCACAGAAAGAGAAAGACCTGTGTGAAAACATAGTAGCATCTAAATAAAGTGACCTTTATATGGGCAACTTTTGTTTTACGAAAGCTGTGGCCAGCTTTGCGCTCAATGCCCCATTGAACATTGTGTGTGATACATCTGTGCCTCCTGGATTTCTAACCACATACATCAGCCAAAAAATCCCCTCGTGTTGTCAAACATTTTGATGTTATCTAAATGCAAAGCGTTTCTCAAAATGGTGCATATTAAGTAGCACTGAAATTTCCTGTTTACAATGCTATAAAACCAAATTCTGAGGTCTCTGTGCAGACCAAAATATTGACTTTCAGGGGTCATGGAGCACTATTGACCCATGTTGGCATGCGAGGAATTACACATGTGAATGTGTAATGTGGTGTAGATGTAGCGCTGAGGGACACGGCTTCGTGGTAACTTGGCAGTGTTAGGTTAACGGTTGGACTTGATGGTCTTAAAGGTCCCTTCCAACCTAGATGGTTCTATCATTCTGTGATTCTATGAAACCAGATATGGGATCTATGTGTCACAGCTTATCTGCACCAAAGTACATAAAGTACGTTGCAGTCATGTCTGGATGAAAACAGAGATTAACAACATGTCAGGAGACCTTCCCTCCAGCCTCCAGTGCTGGGACTGTCTGGATGTCCCTTGGCTGCAGAGAGAGCTGGCTCACATGGAGACACCATAGGTAGAAACCTAAACAAGTATCCTGAGAGCATCAGGAGCCAAATCCCACTGGATCAGGCCCAGAAGGATGCTGCAATGCACCACGGCAGGTAGATTGGCGCCTAATATGTACTTTATTTCAAGGTCTGTGACGCATTCTGCCTCATTGAGATCAATGTTGATTGATTCAATGTCATTAAATCACAGTGCCACTCTGCGCACTACCTTGTGCACTGATATTATATAGGAATATTTCATATATTAAACAAACCCCGTATATATGTGTGTATGTATTTGCATATGTATATACATACACACACATAAATACACATGCAGCTCACTGCACTGGGTGTTTTCCCGAGGTTGAGTAGAGCCGTGGTCACTTGAAGTGTCATGACAAAAAAAACCCCACATTTCTTTTCTGATTATTCCTGGACAATTGAAATGCTGATTACAATGAATAAATACAGCAGGATAAAAGCAGATCAGGGAATAGGTGTATTTCCTGCTTTAAAAGCAACAACCTCACAAAATACAGAAATAAGGAGGTGACAGAATTTGTATTAATCATGTGAATAGTAACTACAAATAAATTTTAAATATATTTACTAGATCCCTGAAAAGCCATCACCAAATAAAGCAATCTGCCTTGATTAAAAAATTCAGCTAACTTTATAGATGGAAAAAATTAATGACAAATCTTTAATAAAATTTAAACAATTATAAAGTTAATAAAATTTAAGAAAAGCATAAATGTCAAACAGTAGAAATGAGACATTGATTTGAATTAGTATGAATTCAAAAGGAATTACAAGAAGGTGATAAAATAAGCAAAACCAAAAAATTAATGGACAGATAGTCAAAGACAATAGTGTTTCATGTAAACTGCGACAAAGTCACTAATTGTCAGTAAACAAAACAGGTGACTGAAGCATCCCACAGATATTTATTGTGTATTGGAAAATATGTATGCGATGAGTGGCATGATAGAGATAACTAATAGCAATTAGTGCAATCTTACGATTTCAATGTCCCCAAACAGCTCTAGAAGTTACACATTTTAAAAAACCCGCATGTTTGGATAACTGATACTCAAGAACTTTAAAAGAACTGTCTGGGATGGCGATACCAATGTCCTCTGTCCCCGAGTCCCAGGGGACCATCAGGAAGGCAGGGACGGCTTTCATCCAGTGTTAGACATCTCACCAGGAGCTTTCACCTCTGGGTTCCCTCTACCGTCGATGAAGAGGTAGAGGCATTTTTAGAATGAAAATCATCTGACCAAAAGTTGACAACTGTATTTGGTTAAAATAATCACACCCTAAAGTGGTATCCACTTTTCAACAAACTCAACAGGGTGCCCAAAGTTTCCTAGTTCTGCCCACCAGGCATTGGTCCTGGCTCTCAGAGTGATGCTGTGGGGTAGATCCTGCCCTTGGAGGTCTAAGCAGGGTGATCTTGTGTAGGAACAAAGAGGGTATTTTACCTGCACGTTTGACGTGAGCATCACTCCTACGGGAAAGCTGAGCCATGTTCTAATCCTACAGTTCAGGCAAACGCTGACGCATTGAAAATGTTCAGAGAAGAGTTATGAACCTTCTCAGATACTCTGCACGATGATGGAAGACTCTGAGAGATGCTGGTAAGCATTATTTATTTTTGTAACGTACAAAAGTATGTTCATGTCTTTAATAAATAAGCAAACCCCCACATACTAACTTAAGGGGGAAATAGTAGTAACAAGATAATAATAAATGATAAGTCGGCTTTTATATTCATGTAATTCCTATTATGTGAGTTGCCTTCTGCAAGTGCCTGCCTGTCCTAGCTGACTCCAAAGGGACCAGGGGTGCTTAGGCTACTAATTCAGATGCATCCATTAAGACTGTAAAGGATGGTTTGGGCTGAAAGTGCTTTTCAAAGAGCAGGGTCAAATTTTGCTCCTTTAAAATCAAAAGTATGATTAAAGAATTGGAAAAGATGCCTTACAGTAAGAAACTCAGGAAGTTCAATCTATTTTGCTTGCTACAAAAAGGTCAAAGGGTGACTTAATCACAGCCTGACATTACCTACAGGGGTAATCTCGGTAACGACTTCTCAACCTGGCCAGCAAAGATAGAAGAAAAGTCAGTGGCTGGAAGCTGAAGATAACTCAGACTAGAAACCAAATGTAATTATTGGTGGCCACAATAAATAATAATTATCAGGGTGGCTGCTGATCCTTTAATGAAGGCAACCTCAAAATCGAAATGAGATGTGTTAAAAACAAATGCGGTAAATCAGGCAATAATCGAGGAAGGAACATGGCTTGTGCTGTGCCGGACTGGGGCCAGCGTGTCACACTGCCCAGTAATCCAAGAATCTGTAAACCCACTATCCTGGGGGTTTCTTACTTTGATCTGTTTAAAGAAACTATTATGTACATGCTTATCATGGGGACATTTAATCACTGTTAATATGTGTATAAGGTTCAAAGCAGAGTAATTACCATTTTTTCCAACTCTAACCTCTTGTATGATTTGCCACCGCCTCTCCCAGCGCTCTTGTTTTGAAAACTAATTCCCACTATCTAAAAGTCTTTCCAAAGCAAACACAGCAGTGTAGCACTTTCTAATATTTATTTTGTTTTCTCAAAGGAAAGGCAATAGCGGTAGGGTCGGGGTTTTTTTTGGAGGGGGGAAGAGTTCTTCTCAAAAGATCCTTGTGCCCACTGTGACTTTAAAATGTCCCCCTGCCCAGGACCAGGTCCACGGGCAGAAGGGTTTGCTGTGTAACTGCTGAATATGCAGTAGATTAATTTTTTCATGGGAATTAAGCGAAGGTCCTACTCTGGTAGCAGCGGACTCTGCTTTGGTGCCTAACTGCAGCAGGACACCGCAAATGAAAAGGGTTTTCATCAACTAAAACAAAGACGCATAGTTTTTAAGGTCACCACAATCCTCCCTCCAGCCTTCTTCCCTACATAATTTGGGGAAAAAAAAAAAATAACAAAAAAAACCACCCCAAAACTTCTCCCATAGGAGGCTCTGCCTCCTGCTTTTGGGTGTTTGAGGGTCCCTGCGCTCGTCTGATGCGGGTGATAAACTCGGTGGGGCTGGGAACAGCTCGGCAGACACGTGTAGCACACTGTGTGCGTTCGCAGCATTATCGTCCCCCAGATTAGTGGCCGAGCACTGCTGGTCACGGACGGCAACGCTCTGGGAGTAAATATGGGCCTTGCACGATATGGGTTGAGCCGCTGACTCCATCGTGGACTCCTTGCATGACCTTGGGACTGCAGCGCTGTCTGCCTCTGTGTTTCAAAAGTTAAGATAATATTACTTGTCTGCCTCGCAAGGATTTGGTGAGGTTAGAGGCACTGTTTATTGGAGCTAGCTGTAAAGTATTAACGGTGCCGAGAGCTATGTAAATATCTATGCTCATGAAACCTCAATTAAAACACTATCCATCTTGCTAGAGCAAAGCACACTTAGTGCCCATCGGTCCCTACGACATCACAGCACAGCTCACGCACACGTTTCCTGCATCTCAGAGGTGAAAACCCCCCCGATGGCGATGGAGCTGCAGAGGGGAAACCCGCAGCAACTGAGCACAGAGCACTTCACAGCGTGGGTTTTGCTGCGGTTTACAACCTCATGCCCGGAAAGAAGCTGCCTTAGTCTGTTAGTCGTAGTCCAGCGATGCATCCGGGAGACGTTGGGGAGAAGTGATGGCCCCGAGGTGCGTACAGAGACATAGCTGCTCACGACAGACATGCTCAGGGGCACACTCACATGCCACATGCCACAGACACACACAGTAAGAGGTCACTCAACTGGGGCTTTACAAACGGTTTCAAAGTGCTTTACAAACAATTCATTAATAGATGACATATTTTTGCTAAAGGCACAACCAGCTCAACCAGATTTTATTACAGGTGTAAATAATACCGAGAGAATTTAAACGCGAGCCTCATTTGTCTGCTCTTAATCCCTCCTCCCACCGACACGTTAAAGTTCTGCTTAATCATCCAGCCCTTTCCCCCCCAAATGCACGAATGTTTCATCCGCACTTACTTATTTTACGGGGGATTTATACAAATGCCAGGAGGTACCTAGCAGTGCCCTCCAGGTTTCTTGGCCCCGATGCAAAAACAAACAGTGCTCAAACCCAGATGTGACCCAGCGGCCAGTGGTGCAATTTAACTCGTTAGGGAGAAAAGGCGGCAGCTTAGAAAGCCACCCCGGATATTTTTAACCCGGCTATGAAGAAGCTGAGCGCCCTTGGCTATAAAAAGACAGGCCAGAAGTGAGGGCAGGGATGGGGTGCCATGGGTAAGAGCCCCGACATGTGTGCTGGGGTTTCAGCCCACCCTGTCCGGGAGCTGGACCTGAGTTCCATGGGGAGCCCCTGGGACCAGCACCCATGCTGGGGAGGCATGGTGGGGACACTGGGAGGGTGGGGATGTCTCCCAGTGGCGCTGGGCATGTGGGAGGGAGGGAAGGCGGAACCTGTCGGCGGTGGGGAGGGGGACACGAGCAGGGATCCCCGGGGTGTTTTGGAGGCAGAAGGATGAAAGGGGGGATGCAGGTATGGGAGGTCCCCGGAGAGGAGAAGAGGGGTGGCGGGATGCAGCCAGGGAGAAAAGCACTTCTCGGGGGTGGGGGTGTGTGCAGGGGCTCCACCCGGGAGCGGGGATGGGGGAGAGGGGGTGACA
>NW_009647680.1:5540480-5550780 GCF_000708025.1 Charadrius vociferus
CTCGTCCCGGCGGCGGGGAGCGGCGCGGTCCCGGGGAAAAGCTGGAGCTCCCGGAGCTTCGCCTGGTCCTTCCCCTCCGTTTCTGTTGTACCCGAGGGGCTGCGACCCTCGTAAATGAGAAACCGAGGGAGACGGCTCCGGGGAGGCTGCTGGGGACCCCCCTCGGGGGTCCCACGGCGGGAGTTTCTTTCCCAGGCGAAGGGCAGGGTCCTCGTCCTCCCCACGGGCATGGATTTCATCAAACAAAACCCAGCTTGTTTCTTGGGGCAGAGCTCCCGAATTAGCACGCGATCCCGCTTACGCTGTCGCGTCGCAGAGCTGCGATTATTCAAAAGCTGAGAAAGCGGCAATATTTTATTGCTC
The DNA here is from genome assembly GCF_000708025.1 of Charadrius vociferus. Taxonomy (NCBI): domain Eukaryota; kingdom Metazoa; phylum Chordata; class Aves; order Charadriiformes; family Charadriidae; genus Charadrius; species Charadrius vociferus. The sequence goes on from NW_009647680.1 coordinate 5,540,844, forward strand.
TCCTAAATACGTACGTGATCTCATGGTAAAAGAAAACCACATTCTTCTAGGAGGATTCTGAACCAGAGTAATTCAACAAATGCCTTTTCTGCTGTTTGATTGTTAGCTGTAATATCCAGGCAGTGCCTAGAACAAATATATGTATTTGTTTAAACCGCTTTAATTTGTTTTTTTGCTTTCCTAAATTGCACCCTTGAGGTTTAGATCTGGCTAAATCCCACTCGCTTTATTGAAACTGATGGGCTAAATTTACATGGAGCTAATCTGGGGAGTGAAATGTTCAGGCTTTGGCTTCGGACCACATTTGAACTGAAAGAAGACAACATTGTTAGGGTTAGCTTTTTTTTCTCCTTTGTTTTTATTGTTCTTGGTTTATTTGTTTTATGATGCTTCCTGTTTTTTAAGGCAAAGGACCAAATATTACTGCTAAAAAGGCAAAAAAAAAAAAAAAGAATAGTTGTTATATTTTGACCTGTTTCATTTTCCCCTAACGCACTTGTGATTTCTGTTTCTCTCTTCCAGTTCTTCCTTTGTTCGGTCTATGTCCCGATGTGCACAGAGAAGATTAACATCCCCATAGGTCCCTGCGGTGGTATGTGCCTCTCTGTCAAAAGAAGATGCGAACCCGTTTTAAAAGAATTTGGATTTGCCTGGCCGGACAGCCTAAACTGCAGCAAATTCCCACCCCAGAATGATCACAACCACATGTGCATGGAGGGCCCAGGAGACGAAGAGGTTCCCCTTCACAGCAAGACCTCCTTGCAGCCTGGAGAAGAGTGCCACAGCATGGGATCTAACTCGGACCAGTACATCTGGGTGAAGAGAAGCTTGAACTGTGTCCTGAAGTGCGGCTACGACGCCGGTCTCTACAGCAGGTCAGCGAAGGAGTTCACGGATATCTGGATGGCCGTGTGGGCCAGTCTTTGCTTCATCTCAACTGCCTTCACGGTCCTGACCTTCCTGATTGATTCATCCAGATTTTCCTACCCGGAGCGCCCAATCATATTTTTGAGCATGTGCTACAATATTTATAGCATTGCTTATATTGTCAGGCTAACTGTGGGCCGGGAAAGGATATCCTGTGATTTTGAAGAGGCAGCAGAACCTGTTCTTATCCAAGAAGGTCTTAAGAACACAGGATGTGCTATAATTTTCTTGCTGATGTATTTTTTCGGGATGGCTAGCTCCATCTGGTGGGTTATTCTCACATTGACATGGTTTCTGGCTGCAGGACTCAAGTGGGGCCATGAAGCTATAGAAATGCACAGCTCTTATTTCCATATCGCAGCCTGGGCTATCCCCGCCGTGAAGACCATTGTAATTTTGATTATGAGACTGGTAGACGCGGACGAGCTCACCGGTCTGTGCTACGTTGGGAACCAGAACTTAGATGCGCTGACGGGCTTTGTCGTTGCTCCCCTTTTTACCTACCTGGTCATCGGGACTTTATTCATTGCAGCGGGACTCGTGGCCTTATTTAAAATCAGGTCTAATCTTCAGAAAGATGGAACTAAAACTGACAAACTGGAAAGGCTGATGGTCAAAATCGGTGTCTTTTCAGTGCTGTACACCGTCCCAGCAACCTGTGTCATCGCCTGTTATTTCTACGAAATCTCCAACTGGGCCATTTTCCGCTATTCAGCAGATGATTCCAATATGGCAGTGGAGATGCTCAAAATCTTCATGTCCCTCCTGGTGGGTATTACATCAGGTATGTGGATCTGGTCGGCCAAAACTCTGCACACGTGGCAGAAGTGCTCAAACAGACTGGTGAACTCAGGGAAAGTGAAACGGGAGAAGAGAGCAGACGGTTGGGTGAAACCTGGGAAGGGGAACGAGACTGTGGTATGAGAAAAGGACGACACCCCCGATGGTCTGATCGCTCTCCTGTGAAGGACTGGTCGTGTGGAAGCATTGCTGTGTATATGTTGGGAATAGAGTAGGGAGACGGTTGCACAACCTGTCTCTGGGGGATGGGGGGAAAAAAAAAAAAAAGCCTTAAAGAATAAACAGCAAAAAGATCATGCTGCAGATACAATAGCCATAAATCATGCTGCCCAAAATAGGAAAGCCCAGGGAGGCTTTAAAAGCTGTGAAATATCCAAACACGTTATCTTCCTTTTTATTTTTTTTTTCTGAAGCAGGATGCAATATACTGAAGTCTTTAGAATCTGAGGGACTGTAGCCCACAGCTGTGGGATGTTGTTTTCTTTTCATCGTCTTATAGCTGGTGGAGGAAAGGCAGTCTGGGGCCAAGTTCTGGGCTGATTAAGGGTCCAGTTATCAGAAGACGGAACACCCGGGACCTCAGTTAAGTGTCTTCTGTCCGAGTTCAGCATCATGAAGGAAGCGCTTGCCGAGGGTTGTGTCTTTATGCCCTGGGGAATTCTGTTGCTCCCATATGCTGCACAAGTCAGCCAAGGATCAGGTCTTCCAACAAACACCAAGGGGACTTTCCAGGTCTGAGAGTTACCCATGACGAGTAGGATTTAGTGAGGTATCAGTGAGGATGATTCTTTAAGCAATCTGATGGTCTAATAATAATTTCGACTCATTTTTTTTTACCATCTGTAACCTGGTCTGAATTGAAAGTTGACTCTGCCTTGTAGGAATTAGGAACTCCCTAGGTCCCTTCCCACCTGAATTATTCTGTGGTTCTATCAATATTTCTAATTTTTTAAAAGCTTTACTCAAGGCCATTGTCAGAAGTAGAGGAGTCAGTGGGAGCTGGGAAATTGTGTATGGTCTTCTGCATCGAATATTGTTATCCTCCTGCCTCTGTTCCTCTCCCTTCAGGTGCTCCTGCTATTTCCAGCAGACTATTCTGCTGCATTTAATAGCTTTAAAAAAGTCTTACATTATAGTGTTCCTTCCTCCAGCAAAAAGAAAAATGACTTGAGGGTCTTTTCAAACAACGCCAGTTTTCTCCAAGTAAACTTATCTGTCTCTCTCTGGAGACCCATTGCATGAAGCAATTAAGTCTTAATATATTTCATTCAGTGCGATGGTATCTCTGCAGACGCCAGTCTGGGGAGAAGTGAAGTGTTAAGTTCCTTGGCAACCTCATGTTCACACAGATCAGTTGTATAATTACGTGTGTCAGTTACAATTAAAAGAACATTCTCAGCCCATGACATCGTAGTACAGCTGACGGCCTTGCAACGGTGCTCCAATTGCTCACTGACAGCTATGGAGGTTTTTTTAACATATATTTGCATGCAGAATGTGAGCAGGCATTCTGTCCTCAGGAACGACAAGCGACATTTCCAGTTTTTGTAAAGGGATCCCCAGAGAAGAGATCCAGCTTCTTGGTGAATAATGTTGTTTCATAGCAACTGTTGAGTTTTCTTATCCTTTTATTTGAGGAGGCATCAGCTTGTGCTCATGGGGAGCTCGAACCTTGTTTCGGGGGCTTGTTTGGCTAATAAGAAAGGTGATGCAAATAGAAATAGCCCGCAAGCATTCAAGAGAAGACTGTTCTGATACTCTATCCCTTTGAAGGACCTTTGGTTTTATCTGTGTGCTCTAATCTTTTGCTTCATTTGTTTGTCGGGAACCTGGTCAGCTGTGGAGCATCCCCCCGGTGCCCCAACTCGCACGACCTTCGAGGGCAGCTGAGAACAGGCGCTGCTTTATTACAGTCCGCGCTTTTCACACAGGTGCCCCATGTGCTTCCCAAACCACAACTCATTCCAGCTCTGGCCGTGAGCACTAATCTGTCCCAGAAGCGTGTATTGTTTCAATGTCAATGTTGAAACATGTGCTAGAGCACATTTTCTTTAAAAAAAAAAAAAAACAACCAAACCCCAAACAAACCCTAATTGCAGTCTTTGCGGTTGGGCTCCCTCTCCAGCAGAACAAGTGACAACTTGACACATTCTGCTTAAGATGCACAAGCATTGTCTTGGCCAACACCACATACCAGCTGAGCCTTTTCATCCTCTCCATAAAGTCTCTTGCTATTAGTGTGTTTGGATGTGGTTATTCTTCTGTGGACAAGGAGTTCTGCAAGTAGGAAATCCTCAGATGGCTGAGCTTCTCCATCCTGCGATCTTGCCCCTGGCCCAGCGAGGGATGTAAACTCAGCAGCTATATGTTGACTTTCGAGGGGTGAGGGTGCAGAGGGAGCCTTGTCTTGTAACCTAGTATTGGGCTGTGTCAAGGTGTCACGTTCACTCCCGTGTCCTTCACTCTGAAATGGTTTGGATGCTCTCCTGGCCAATACGACCCATGTTTGACCTGACTGATTCAATAAATGGCGTTTTTAACCATGTTATGCACACAGAAGTGAATGTTAAGTAGTAGTCTGTTATCAGCTTCCCCACATCTCCGCCTGTGACCCCGTGGACTGTGGCAGACGGATGTCCCTGGTGATCTGAGACATTGGAAGTGATAGCACTGCATAGCCCTATTGAGGGATCCTAGTGTATATTCCTCTTGTGAAGAGTGTGTGTGAAAAAGCAGAATGAAGTCCTTAGGGAAACCACCTGATATTCCTGAAGGAACATCTTTCCCAAGCATTCGTGGGGTCACTGTGCCAGCCCAAAGCAAAATTAGCTGTTCCAGCAGTGAAACCATTCCATAAATATATTTATCCACATGCATTTTCCTTGCTCCACTCTGGGGCTGTATGAGTGGGAAGTCACAGCAGATACCCACTCTTGGTAACCGCCAGGTTTTAGGTTATCTGCAACTCTTATGTTCTCTCGTTTCAAAGTTGTTATGAATTTAAAGCCAAAAAAATGTGTGACTAATCCTGTCTCGGAAGTGGAGTCACTGCGGTTATACAACTAGAAACTTTGCAGCAGTTCCCTTCCTTGCACAGTCTCTGCTCCCATCTTCCCCCTCCCCCCCCCCCCCCCCGGCGTGTGCTCTTCTCACTGCAGGTTTTGGAAGCGTCTGCCGGAGAGGTACAAGCTTAGCTCTTATGTTAAACAGACAAGTTAGCTCCTTTTTCTGAATTTTAAGGAAATAGACACTGATTATTTTGGGGTGTACAGAAAATATATCTACTTCAATGTATGTACTGTAAATTTCTAATTTATCACTGTAAAAAAACCAAAACAACTTTGCTATTTAATTTTTATATCAAAATAAAATTTTAACCTCTGTTGATAACTAAGGTATTCCTGGCAGCCTGCACGTTTTTGGTGAGTTTATTTCTTAAATTGTCTTCATCACTGCTGCAAGTGCATTTTTCCCTTGAAGGAAGAAAGACTGAAATGCTCACGCTGCGGTGAAGGGATGCTCTGAATGGGTTAATCCAGCACGGTTTGGGTCTAACTGTAGGTTGCAAGGGATAACTGAGACCAAAACATCATCGGGCAACGGTGAAAGTGCAAGCATTATTTGGGGCTTGCAGCAGGGTGGACAGAAACCCTTTCAAAGATGGTGTGCAGGTCCGGGGCGCTGGCTGGGGATGTCGCTGGAGCTTTGGGCTTGTCTGAGCATGTCCCCGAAACTGAACGGGAGTGCCAAGACGGAAACACAGCCATCGGCTGCTGTAGCAGTGCAGCGGTGTGGATCCTGGGGAGAGCAGACCCTCCTGTAAGGCTGCTTTTTATTTCACCTGTTATGGAATACACACATCCAATGATGCACTGAGCAGTCAGATCTGGGGTACTGATGGAGGAGGGCAGCGTTAACCATCTGCCCGTTGAGTATACGAGAACTATTAGTGGCGTTTGGAAGAGGCAAATCCTGCTCTTAGCAACATGTTTGAAATGAGTTCATTCCCAGGGGTAATTTCAGCCCTTCAGAGAACAGATTCAATTGATTGTCTACATTTTCTTGCAATGTTTGGGTTTGTTTTTTTTTTTTTTGTTTGTTTGTTTAATTAAGCTTATTAATGCTCCACTTAATTTTCATTCCTTTTTATCATTTCTGTTCACAGTTAGGATGTACAGTGGCAGCGAGGAGTTCCTTCTTTTTATGTATGTCCCTCACCAGTTCGTCTGACACTGATAGTACAGTTTGTGATATTAGTCATCACCTCAACCTTCTTAATCATCTCCATCATGAAGCATTTTGTGTGCAGGATTACTTAATTAGCATAATATTATTCTAATAAGAACCTAAATCAGACTAGAGTGGATAATAGTGAGGATGTGCTATAAAGAAGACAGTAGGAATTATCACCTGTGTATCTGTAGCTCATCAGGTTTTGAAGAGCAGCATCTAAACCTGGTAATTAGAGTGATTTGCTCATGCCTTTGGCAGCTCATCACTGTAATATTCTCAGGTTGATGATTAATGAGATCTCTAACATGAAACTTGTAATTAGGAGTCTTTAATATAGCTGCAGTTAAACGTAACAAACATAAAAGAAAAGAGCTTCTTGGGGAGGGTGGAGGATCTCCTCTTCTTGGGGCTGTTCACACCGTCAGAGAACCAGGCATGGAGTTCGAGATGTTGTTGGCTGTGCCAGGTCTCTCTGATGGCCGCTTGCCCATATGCACGTCCCCCAACATCGGGCATCTCCGAGCATCGCCTGTGGAGTGACAGTGGATCGCTGGAGCGGATGCCATCAGGGGACAGCCTCCCCGAGCCACTGGGCACAAATCAGCCCAGGTTTGCCTATGGAGCGGGGTATGTGCCTGTGTACAAAACTCACAAGAAGTAGCTTTTATCAAGACTTTTTCTTCGTTGGATTGGTTCTGTCTTGTTTTTTTTCAAAGCTGTCTTGAAAGAGAGCAAATGTTCAGGAGTTTGTAGTGAAGGAGACCAGAGTTCTGCTGCCAGAAATCAGGAGCATCCTAAGCTCCAGTAATGCGAAAACATGGTATCACAAGACCCCAGCTTTGGTGGTGGAGTTTCCACCTCACCCCCTCTGTCCTCAGCCACTCAATCCTGTAACTGCGCCGCATTTCAGCTCCTCCTTCATTTTGCCCGTGCAACTGTTTGTAGCACTGAGCTGCAAAGCAGATCAGCAAAAAAATCTGGGTTAAAAATGACGGTCAGAGTTTTCGCTTTGCTTTATGCTGCAGTTTTATTTTTCACTTGGATGATGTCAGTGGTCTGTTTTACGCAGCAACCCCACCAAGAGCTGTACTGGCCCAGCGAGGCAGCATGATCTGCCGGGGGAGCGGGGGTCTGGCTTGCGTTGCCTGGGCTCCCGAAGGCAGCATCCTGCGGAGCTGCTCCCCAAGCCCTCTTGCACCATCATCCCCGCGAGACCAGAGCTGCCTTTACCTGCAGCGGTGTAGGAATGACAGACAAGCGGCGGGTACCTGACCACTACCCGCTTCCCCAGACTCTGCTAAAATAGCAAAGCCTTTGGTGGGGCTGTTGGTAACTCCTTAAGTTTGATGCTTCACCTGGGATGATGGAGTCCAGCTGTGAACTGCTCACCTGTAGGTGAAAGCCCCATTGCACAGCCCCACAGCAGCAGTGTCACTGATGCTCCATAGTGCCCTTTCAGCACAATTTTGGCTATTTGGCTCATAATATAAACCAGGAGTTTGCAGCCTCTGCCACAACCTAGGACAGTTCAACCAGACTGGCAAATATCAACATGGTTTGAGTGCAAAGTGGAGTATCTCTTAAAGCCGACGCTGGCTGTGACAGTGACAAGGCAGAGCATCGTCCAGGCTGGAACTCCGTTGTGCCACGTGCCCGCTGCACCTCGCCAAGAAGAACGGAGGAGAGGATGGGTGCAGATCTGGCAGCTCCCAGCTGATGCTGAGCTGGTACGGTAGATCCCGTATCACTAGTATTTCCTGCAGCTGGGATACCATTTCTGGCCAGAAGTCCTGTGCATCCTGGCAGATTCCAGCTGTTGTAACAGCTTTATGTTGTTAACAACCAGATGTTTTGTTTTATGCTCTGGGAACAGCCTACCAAACGGTCACCATGGGGCTGGAAGGGCACAGAGGTGGCTGAGAGGGTAGCGGCAGCAAACGAGGACTCACGTGCTCAGGAATCACTGAGAAACTGTTCTTCTGTTTTCCTATTTTTGGGGGAAAGCGGGGACCTTCCGTGTGCCCGATGTTAGATACAACACCAGAGGAAACAGGTTAAATCCCAAACTCAAATATTATTGCACTGCAGATTTTGCTGTAATTCATAACTTCTTATTTTGTTGCTGCATTTGCTTGCCAGAAGTGAAAGTGCTGATTAATTAGATCCACTGCAGCAGGATCGGGGAAGGGAGACTTAACTTTAAGTTTGTCCATTTTAAAATCAATGGTTTAAAACATTCTAAAGAAACCCCAATTAACCATGGCTTGTCCATACACTGGCGAGATAAAGATCTTCATTTTCTATATCCATCAGCGTTTAGCTAGTTTCCTGCCTGGTTCTCTCATTTCCTGAGCTTACTCTGAGGAAGGGAAAAACATCCTTCCTGCAAAATAGATACAAATCATTGGACAATATGCTTCTACAATATTAAGGTTTAAAGCATTATTATGCAGAGAAGCAGCCCGTCATTAAATGTTTTGACGGATGAAGTGTTTTCTTCCGAAGCAACTCAGAGATGCTCTCGCTCAAGTACTTGGTAAGGGGTGATAAGCAGAGTGCCATGGAAAAGCAGGAATTGAGGGATTTTTCTTGCATTTTTTGGTCTTTTGCTTTGCAGCAAGGAGTGGCTGACATCTAGCGGCAGCTCCACCCTGGCCCCAGCCCCTCACCACCACTTGCCAGCCCTGCTCCCCACTCGTGTCCAGGCCATTCCCAGGGGCTGCTTAGGACAGGTTTGCTTGTGGTGGCACTGCAGGACTGGGGTGCAGAGTGGGGACCTGCTGCTGGACTGGAGCTCCTCGCCTCCACCAGCTCCCCAGCCCTGCCAGGCTGCGCCCTGACCCGCGTCCCATCACTCCCAGGAGGGTTGGTACCTCGTTGGTAAGATGAATGCTGCCGTAGGCTTTCATAGAATCATGGAAACGTGGAATGGTTTGGGTTGGAAGGGGCCTTTAAAGGTCATCTAGTCCAACCCCACTGCCATGAGCAGGGACATCTTCAACTGGATCAGGTTGCTCAGAGCCCCGTCCAACTTGACTTTGAGTGTTTCCAGGGATGGGGCATCTACTCTGGGCAACCTGGGCCAGTGTTTCACCACCCTGGCTTTCTTCCAGGCTCCTAACATTGAGTCTATTAAATGGGTGTTGAGAGGCAATGGGCTACAGCAACAGGAGGACTGTCCATCCCCTCCCTCCATCAAGGCTCCAAACCAGCATCTGGAAAGGTGAGAGCAAAGCAGGTCACATACCTCAGCTGGTGGTGTGAAGATTTTGCCCAGCAGCACATCTGCCAGCCCTGGGCCATAAGTGATGCTTTGTACTACGTGCATCAGCTAAGGAAATCACGAGCTCAACCTCCTTTTAATATCAATCTCTCTTTGCTCAGCCCCGGGCTCGGGGCAGGTTGCTGACATTGTTCACGGAGAAAACAAAAATGACCCGATAACATGGTAGTGTGTCAAAGGGGCCAAAGGGACATCTGTCCCCTGCTGAAGCAAGGAAAGCCACTGGTAGCAGAACCCAGCAGCACATATACTCCAAAAAGGTCGTTCAAAAGATTTGGCACGATCTCTTCCTTGACCTCACGCTAGTTATGTTTAAAAGAAAAAGGACGGGGAGAGCACAGCGGAAAGGAAAGCCTCCAGCCTGAGATGATAGCCTTGCTCCTTTCTGCTGCCATTTGGCAGCGGTGGGAAAAAGCTGGCAGGCCCCAGGCAGAAAGCAAAAAGTATTTGCAGAGTCACGCGCAAGAGAACCACAATAAAACCACAGCAACTTTTTCAAAGGTAGGGGGTGCAGGAGAGGCCTGGAAATGGGGACGAGAGCTTCTTAGAGGAAGAGGGAATATATCTATATAAAATGATGAAAAAATCAGCCACAGAGGCCCCAGTGTATGAAAGTTATGACAAACAATAATACCATTCCACTCACAAAACAATCATGTTTCCACAGCTGTGGCCTGAGCGGAGCCAAAAGAA
>NW_009647680.1:5550829-5581393 GCF_000708025.1 Charadrius vociferus
CAGGTCTCATCCTGCAGCACTAGTAATTCATCCTGTCAGTGTCAGCAAAGCCGGCCCTCAGTTTGCCATGGGATGAGCTGGATTTTGCTTCTGCGAATTCACAAGGTCCCTCCCTCTCCAAAATGCCTGAGAGCAGCATCTGTGTCTGCCAGCTTCAGGATGGACCGGGATGTTGCACAGGACCGCATCCCTGTCCCCCACTCTACTCAGGATATCGGGCAATTTTCCTTTTTTTGGCTGTGAAAAGTCAAGTCTGAGAGACGTGGCCACCAGCCCAGTCCTCCTCACTTGTGTGGCCTTTCCAGTAGCTGTGCTCTGCAGCCCCACAACTCCCTCCTGCAGCCTGAGCTCCCGTCAGGAGTCAGGAGTTTGCAGACCCATTCCCAAATTTGCTACCGAGCTGTGGTCTCATGTCACAGAGGGGATGGCCCTGCCACAGCAGACTAAGAGACAGGGAAGCAGGATCCAAGACCTGCCATGGTTGTCGGGACATGAGTGATGATAGAATGAGAGAAAATGAGCTCAAGTTGCACCAGGGGAGGTTTAGATTGGGTAGTAGGAAAGATTTCTTCACCCAAAGGATTGTCAAGCATCGGAACAGGCTGCCCAGGGAAGTGGTGGAAACGCCATCCCTGGAGGTATTTAAAAGATGTGTAGGTGTGGTGCTGAGGAACGTGGTTTAGTGCTGGACTTGGCAGTGCTAGGTTAATGGTTGGACTTCATGATCTTTTTCAACCGAAAGGGTTCTGTGATTCTAGGATTAGTGGTGGACTTGGCAATGCTGTGTTTACGGTTGGACTCAATGATCTAAGGGTCTTTTTCAATCTAAATGATTCTGTGATTCTATGATAGGACTTCGGCACTGGGCTACATGCAGAAGGCGGCAGTGTGTGGGTATGTGCGCAATGCCCAGGACCTCCACACCTCCCCAGCTCTGCTAAAGCAACTCAAGCAGAAGAGGCACAAGTTTTTAAACACTCAGCTCTGAAAGCCTTTCACTACAACCCCAGAAGAACCCAACGAACCTCCTAGTGACAGAAAGAAGACCAAGAGGTTTGAGGATCTGTTGGCCCAGAGAGGCACACAGGGTGAGGTGAGTAGGAGAAAAATCTCCATGTGAGTAGATTCATGTCAAAAATGAAACCTGGCACTTCACATCCCATCCCCTACTACACCTGTTGGCTCATCACTGCTCATTTAAGGAGAGAAAGAGATTTCTTCCACGAGGAGAGGGGAAGAATCTGCTTTATCGCAAAAAAAAAAAAAAAGACTGCAAAGTCTCTTCTCTATCTGACTTTTATAGCTCGTTTACAAATGTACACGCAAATTTGACTAAGAGTGGGTTTTTGACTAATGCAGACATGACATAGACAGCCTTTAGAAATTCCCATCTCAGAATCATCTTCTTAATGAAGACAAAGCTCAGGTTAAATAATTTACCTCCCATTACAGAGGAAGTGATAGCTGAGCCTGGGACTAGAAGGCCAGCGTTTACGGACCTCAGGCTACACGTCTTTCTAAAAACCACCTCCATGTTCATAATTTCTTGGAAGCTCTAGAGCAGGCAGACACAGGGCTGCGACATACGGACCACTGAAGGAGATGGAGCTGCTGTGCCGTGCAGTGGTACCAGTGGTGAGGAGTAGCTGGGATTCAAGTCTGCCTGTCCTGGCTAGCCAGGGCCCTTGGGGCAGGCTTTGGAGGAGAAGGAGTACAGAAGTGGCCACCAAACCCAGGGTCTCCTGAGCCGTATCATGTTGTTGTGCTAACGCATTGATACCCCTGGATGCAGAAGAAAAAAGAAAAATCTCTCCAATAACACAGCAGGGGTTGGAAAGCACGTTGGACTTGAGCCCCATAGAGCAGAGGAAGGAAGACACCAGAGAGGTGCAAACTCAAACAGCATGGAAGGAGAGCTCCGAGGTGCCCCAGAGTGTGAGCAGACATCTGTCCCCGGACCAGCCATGGTTGCTCGGCACGCCCAGAGGCTGCCGGGAAAGGGACAGCACGTGACACCGCAAAGGTTTGGGGCGTTTAAACTAATCCAGGCACAGCTGCCCAAAGCAGATGAGGCAGTGCCCAGCTCTGGGCAGAGCTGAAGGGTCAGTAGGTGCCAGCAGAGGCAAAACCCGAGAGTGATTTTCAATAAATGCAGCTGTTTGAAAAGTGCCTGTCTGTCCACAGCTGATCATAGGATCATAGAATTATTTAGGTTGGAAAAGACCCTTAAGATCATCAAGTCCAACCATAAACCTAATACCCTTTAGCCCTTTTTTATTTATGGCTTAATATGCTCTAATCACGTCCTCAAGTTAACAGGAACACTTTAAGCTGGCATGGGAACAGGACAAAACTAGCATTTCAGCTCAACCTGATATCAGCTTGGAGGCATTGCCAGCTTCAAACCACTGTCTCAGGTTCCTCTTTGATACTTTAAACCACCTGACATCTGCTGGAGGTGAGGGAAAGGTAGTAGTCATTTGTCTGGTAAATAAACAGAAAAAAATAGTTACAACCCTTCTTGGCTGGGTTCGGTAACCACTGACTGGGCCATGAGTAACCATAGGAACGATTACAATCTGGTCGCCATATAAATTAAATTCCCTGAGGGCTGCGCTTGGTTCTGGGAGCTCTACCTGAGGTTCAGCACAGCCTCATGAGTCCAGATTTCTATAGTCATCACTCGTGATGGCAAAGGAAGAATACAGAGAAAACAGAGATTAGAAAGAAAGAAGACATTTTAAAGTACCAAACTCTAAGGAACAAGGAGTAATGGAGAAAGGGTTGGAAGAAGCATTTCTGTGGCACAAGTGTGGTAACACGACGCAAATCCTATTTCTTCTTGAAATGGGAACACATGAGGACAGAGAGATTTATTTCTGTTATTTCACTAAAAAGCTGTTTTTAAAAAAAAATATTCTGCGTAATGTGAGTATAACTTCAGTTGGATCAACTGTCTCACAAATTTCCCTGAACAACTTTAATGCATCAACACAAAAAAATGGATTTATCTTCAAAAACATTGATTTTGACTCTTGATGCAAAGTATTTCAACCTAAATTTTGTGGGAGTAAATGCCGTTTGATTGATTACTCCCAAAATATTGACTCTGATCTGGAGTGTTTGCTCAGTGACCAGCCTCAGAGCGCTATGAAATCACGGGAGTGTTGTTTACTCGCCTGATGGATGCCAGACTGGTGAGCAGGAGGAAGGCTTCAATAAATCATTTCTGACATTAACCTTGCAGAAACGAATTCCCATGAGTATTTGTGTTAGCTCTGCCGCCAGTGCTTGTGCAAACACTGCAAGCCAGAATTCACACCACTATCTTTCTGTGACTAGTTTTGCAAACAAAAGTTCCTCATCGGCATTTCCAGGCAAAGTCAACGGGACCGGCAGGGATGAAGGAGCATGCACTTTATTCAAACGACTGTTAGTGTGTCATTAGCAAATACATATGAAACTTTCATAACAGGTTTTGGGGTTGATAAAAAAAGAAAAGAAAGCATGCACTGGATTAAGCAATGAAATATCATTTTTTACTTATGTAAATAAGCAGAATGTTCCAAATATCCAGGGTCCAGCATCTGTGCTTTTTTTTATGCATTATTTTTAGCCATCTATGCCACAAAATTTTCCCTTCAATTTGTTGTTTAGCATAGTGATTATGTGATTAAGATAGTATAGGTCAGACCTTCTTGATCTATCATGCGAAATAGTTGGATATGGAAACCTCTTTTTTCTGAGGACAGACACAGTAAGTCGGTAAGTAGCAACTATAGGGTACATATGTATACATGTATATATTTGTGTTTTTAATTTGAAAGTTCTCCTGATGATGACTTTGTGTAGAAGTCATAATGCCATAATGTCTTCAAAACCAGCTTCAGCAAAACCTCTAGCTGCGAAAGCTCTAGTGGAACATCGCTCTGCAAGGACACGGACCCGCTCGCATTTGTACTGTGGGCAACTGTGGCTGCTTGGCTGAGCAGCACTGCCTGAGGTCTGCCAGCACGTGGGGGTGTCATGTCACCACCACCGAGGACTGGCTGAGACCTGAAACCCCACTGACGTCCCACCGATTTCAGAGCTGAGCTCTTAATTGCTTTTCCAACAATGAGCCCTGAAAACTCATTTTTAGATCTTGAGGGTTAGTTGAGTGCTTCCCAGACTCAGGATGAGACTTTGGATGTTTTAGACACCCTACATGGCGCTCAGCAACTTTCCCGTTATCCATTACTTCTGTTGAGAACAAGCCGGATAGTCTTGCTTCTGCCACTAAATTAACCAGGAGGTTCTGACCTTCTCCAGGGGGCAGGACTTTGACCATGTTCACTGCTCAAAGAAAGCCATGCATTAGACTCTTCTGGTGTGCAACGTGAGTGGGCTGCTCAGTCCCACGTGGTGCTGATGGGGTGTCCAGGGGACCAGAGACATTCCTGATGTGGCAGCTTTGCTCTCTACCCATGCTCCCACACGGTCCTGCCAGGCACAACCCACACACAGGTGCATGACCCAGGGTTTCTGCCTGCTGGGCCACCTACCCATGGATGGAGAAGGGTGTCCCAAGGCAGCAAAAGCCAAAAGAAAAGCTTTCCAGACTGGATTGTCCAGCTGCTGTACCCTACACGGCTAAATAACACCAGTCTGCCCAGTCTGGGGTGCACCTTTCCACCAAACATATGTCAGAGCCAGGGAAAGCTTTATTTCTCTACAACCCACAAAGTCGCTCCCTTCGAGTAAGAGGCAAAAAACATCTCCAACCTCAGCAGAGCCCTCAGTGGACTGCAGCAAATGGTCATTAATTAAACACCACACTTTCCTGACTGCTCCTGTAACTTTTGCCATATGTTAAGCCCCTCAGCAAGGGGTTGGTTCAGTGATTTCAGGGGTCCTTTTTCCACAAAGATAGATTAAAATTCTACATTTGACAAATTAACAGGAAAACTTCCCTAGTGTTTTTTTAGCAGGTGGCTCTTCCCACATCACCAGACTCAAAGTCCCTTGGAAACATGTTATTTTTACTTGGCAGAAAGGTGAAAACAACTGACTGAAACGTGAGAAACCAGCATGTGGGCTCAACAGACCACACTGCCCACTAACCCGCCATCGCTCATTCATCCGGGCAGTTGCAGTGACAGGGAATGGAGTGGGTTGGGTTTTTTTTCCCTTCTGGGAACTCTAGTCTGGAGAAGAGAACCTCTCTGAATCTGCACTCACCATTCAGCAGCAGAGCCAGGGCAGCCCCATACCTCCAGCCACTCCAGTATGTCCCACCTGCAGTGGGAGAGAGTCCAGTGAAGGGCCATGAAGATGAAGCAAGGAACTGGAGCATCTGTCATGTGAGGAAAGGCTGAGAGAGCTGGGACTGTTCAGCCTGGAGGAGAGAAGGCTCAGGGGGAGCTCATTAATGTATATAAATACCTAAAGGGATGGTGCAAAGGAGATGGAGCCAGGCTCTTCTCAGGGCTGTCCAGTGCCAGGACCAGAGGCCACAGGCACAAACTGAAACACAGGAGGTGCTGTCTGAACACCAGGAAACGCTTTTTTTTTACTGCGAAGATGACCAAGCACTGGCACAGGCTGCCCGTAGGTCCTGTGGACTCTTCATCCTTGGAGATAGTCAAAACCCAGCTGGACGTGATCCTGGGCAACCAGCTCTAGGTGGCTCTGCTTGAGCAGTGAGGTTGGGTGAGAGGATCTCCAGATGTCCCTTACAACCTCAACCATTCTGTGAGTCTGTGACTGCTGCCAAAGAGAAGCCTGCAGCTCTTTGACCCTGCAAACTGAATATCCCAGTGATGAACGCAGGGCTTTCCCCCTACCCCCAAGTCGATCTTCTTTCCATGCTGATAGGGAGCACGCTCAGCAAATCAAAGTGCAATAGCTGCAAATTCAAGAGGAGCCTCTCCTTTCTGAGCAGCCCCTTTACTTCAGTGGCCGCAGTCTGGTGTGTTCCCGCGTGTAGCCTCCACCGTGCCTGCGAGAACAAGCCTAGGGAAACAAGGCTGGTGCCAGTGGCAGCATACCTCATGTCTTGAAAATTTGTGGGGATCTGCAAACTGAAAAAAGGTTAAAACCTGTGTTCCAGTCAGCATCATTCATCATCCTTTTGTCCTTACATTAATCCAGGAATGAGGAATAATAAACAAATTCCCAGTTTAGCTATGCAGAAACGGTGTTGTCCTACAGGCTGGCACACAGCTGCCTTATCCCATCGCTTCTACAGAGGGAACCAAGAGGTGCATTTCTCCAAGTCCTAGGGTGCTCCGACTTTTATTAAATTCTGTAAACGTTCAGTTTGACAGATTGTGTGGAAAGTTTTTCTGTTGAAACGATGGAAAAGGTTGCTCCTCAGGAGTGAAAGGAAAGCTGTATCCCAAGGCACAGGCCTGACCACTTGGAAGGAGGAAAGAATTTGTCAAAATGAAGTATGGATGCCTGGAATTTCACCTGGTTTCAGCTCATGCTCGTGGTTTCAGGGTATGCAAGTGAAGTTTGCGAGCAGAGAGTGGCTGCTCAGAGGTGCCACCCTGCCGCTTTCCTGGCTCAACAGCATTCAGCCCTTTTGGGTCCTTATTCCCTTGAGAGTTTTGAAATTAAAAATGTAATTTAGACTGATTAGAAGTAAAAATATTTTGATTTTCTGATATGGAAAGGGCACTTTTAAGTCTTAACAATGATCACAAAGATTTTCAAGAGAAGTTTTTATTCCTCCTGACACAGTGTCGTGGTTTGGCCACAGCTGACACACAGCTGAAAGGAAATCGTATTTGAAGAATAAGAATCTCTGGCATCTCTTGATTCAGAGTAGATTTGGAACTATTTCCTCCTGGTTTAACTCTAAGGGCTGAACATTTTGTAGATTTGTGCTGCCAATACCTTGCCCAACGCACACAAAAGCTCAGCTGATTGCTGGTCAGTCAAAGGGTAAAGTGTACTCGACTCTACTTTACTTGTACTACTTTACTGTACTACTTCTGCTCCATTGATTTAACTGGGACCAAGTGACTGGCGAGCTGATATGCATTTATCTACCTGTTCTGTTCTGGCAGCACAAACACACCCACTGCCTCAGCTCTGGGCAGATAAAGCAGCTTTGATAAGGGGTCTGTCGTGTCAACTGCACATGGCGTGTGTCGGCAAGCTGCCGCGCTCACAGCGGACTCATTTTATTTGCATTTCGCTCTCGGTGGTGGTGATTGTGCCTCAGACAGTTCTTTTCATTTGCTGGCATTGACACAATGCTCCTGTGAAAGTTTGTACCCAAGCAAGCTGTTCTTCCTTCCTATTGCCCTCGTGCGTTTTAACTATGTTACTTTACACAATTTGTGGGCCTTTTGGGAGAAGGTTCTGATGAACTTCCTTCGCAGGGCCATCCTACACAGAGAGCCAAGGAGATGCTTGTAGGTTATTCAAGACTGTGACGTGAAGGCTTCCATGGACCATCCCAACTGGGGCTTCCAAAGGTGTCAGTCTCTTCTGAAACTGGAGGCTTAGGTCTTACTCTTTGCTACTGAGGATCTGCCAGGCTTGCTCATCTCCTGCCAATACGTGACCGTCAACTTTTATACTGGTCCAAAATTTGCCACCCCCAGTCCTCTTCCTATGCCTGTCCAGGCCTTGTAAATCTTTCACCACATTAACTCAGTTTCTACCATATATTTACAAAGGTTTGCGACCTTTAGCTGGAGTCAGTCATTCCCTGTGGTCTCATTTGTCTCCTTCCCCCCGCAGCACCTTCATCACACTGCTGTTGCCTGTAAATGATTTACCCACCTCTGGCAGAGCACCGGCCGTATCCCTCAGGGCACGCACAGCTCGCTCACAGTCCTACTCTGGTTTAGACTTCCCAAATTTTCTGGTGTCTCATTCAGATCTCTTTGCCCTCCGATACACCAGCAATTGCTCCTCGTCTTCAGCACAGCATGTTATTGGCGGTGTTAGAAAGGCTCTGGACATGAACTGTGGGACATGTAAGTTCAAAGTGGGCAGTAGCTCATGTGGATGGAGGAGTGCAGATCACTGGTGTGGAGTTCTGGGAGTGTGCCCTACTTAAACGCACCCTCACACATATATATGTTTATATATCTGTGTTTGGTCGCAATGTTTGCATGCATTAGTAGCACCTGGGTGTATTTTGCACACAAAGTTCAGTGTCAGTAATTTGGGGACGCTCAACTCTGTCTCCCCTCCTCCACATGAGTTTATCAAAACATTCTTTAAATGTCCAAACAATCTTTAAAGTTAATTTAATATGTATCAAATTAAATTTTAAAATAAGTTAAATATTTTATTTTAAATCTAAATCTTAAAGGTATTTAAGGAAAGTGAATTTAAATAAAAAAAAAAAATGTTTGAAATAGCCCTCTGGTAAGAAACACAACTAGCCCTGGAGAGAACCTCCTGTCTCTGTACGTGGCTCACGTGCAGCTCTTCATACAGCCATCATCACTGGGACACGGGCAGGATCCCGCAGCATCTGCACCTGAAGCAGGGGGTTACACCCCCGTCTGGAGCCTGTGAATGAGAAGTTTAATGCCTCACTTCTCAGCACTGCTGCATCTGCATCCCTTCTTACCTTAGGTTTTTTCCTGATTTTTGAATGCTTGGATGGGATTGATGATAGGAATGACTATTACTGCCCTCTCCAGTGGAGTTTAGAATATTAAAATTTGTATTTTCAGAGGCTAATCACGGCGAGCAGCTCATCACACTGCTGGAAAAAAATAGTGTGATATTGGGGATGAGCCTCTGGAAAGTAAACCACCCACTGTGATAAACGAGCTGTTTGCCTGGTCAAAAAAGCAAACCAATCAGTAAAAGTTGATACATTTATCTACCTTGGATTAAGTCACAGGTCAGACGTACTAGCACAGCAATCATTGCCCAACCAAGCTGCAGCTGGACTGCAGACACTTGGGGGCACGTGGACACAGGAGCCAGGAACCAGGCAGAATGCCCCAAAATTGCTTAGACCAAACCTGAGAACGAGTTTTTTGACCCCTTTTAAGTGAGGTGAAAGCCACAGGTTATTGCACAGGGGCAAGTGCGAATTTTAGAACCAAACCCACCGACCATCATGATCATCATAACCGGTTTTAAGGTGGGTTGCTGAGTTTCTGCATGGTTGCCACATGCCCACCGCAGCGGGGCTGGCTCACGGTGGCTGTCAGAGAGGAGCAAAACCCACCAGTGTGGTTCAGGAGGGTGACACCAGGAAACGGGATTCCTCAAAAGACCCACAGGGAGTCTGAGCAGAGCATAACCTTCCGTAAATACGTGACGATCCTTTGGCAATGGGTTCTGGTGCTCCTAAGGGTGCTCTTACAGAAACCTTGTGCCCTTTTCTGTCCCTGGCGGGGTCTGAAGACCTGCGAGTTGGTCTCCAAGGGCTGTGTGCGAGACCTGCGAGGTGGTCTCCCACCTCCTGGCTGTCTGGGACCTCGCGTGTGTGACCACTAGGTGTCACGGCTGTCCCACAGAAGCCACCTTGTTCCAGCGCACTGAAAGCGGCAGGAAGGTCCCTTTCTCATGTCAGCTGCCAGAAACCAGAGTCGCGATAAAACCGTGCGGAGGAGGCAGAGCCTGTGTCTGGCTCTACCCTGCCTCCACCGAGGGGGACCAGAGATGGGGGACTTCCACGGGTGTCACCAGAGCCACGGTCTGTCTCCAGCACAGCACGCCGAGGGCAGGGAGCGGGAGGTGCAGGACTGGTTTTTCAGATTGGCTTGCAAAAGCATATTCATGAGACAAAACGTCTCATAAAACAGGGTCCGTGTTCCCCCGGTGTCTCAGTGTACAGCCTGGGCACCTGCTCCGGGAAAATGTAGTATTTCTTTAACGTGGCTAACTGGAACGGTACCCAGTACTTCAAGCTGAGTTTCACATGTGTCTTAAAACGGTGTTATTAAGAGTCTCAACCCCTTTCCCTTTCTGGGGTGTATTTTCTCAGAATGGGTTTGCCCGGTTCATTTTTAAGCTCCACTTCTCCACAAAAGGAAAAGTGGCAAATACTTTACATACTGTAATTTCCACCCAGGTTATAAACCTGGTATTTCAGAGAAAATGGTCTGCTTTCTTCCTGGCCCTTAAAAGTACAACTATATGAGGTTTATTTAATCCTTTTTTTTTTTTTTTTTTTTCTACTGTGTTTACCACCGAGCTTTCAGCCAGGGTTCTGCTGGAGATTTCATCCAGCTAGATTGTGTCTGTGAAGTGAAGGCAGCTCAAACACTTACTCTGTCCCTGAAGCATCCTCTTCCTTGCGAGCAAGCGCTCTGCAGGTGTCCTGCTCCCCTTTACCACCGTGCACACAGCCGCATCCAGCCAACCCCTCTGTTTACTTTTCCAGGGCCGGAGCTGGGATTACCCTCCCGGGGAGCCTGTGTGGATCAGCTGCTTCCCACTGCGATCTGCTTCATTATTAAAGCTTCTTTGGGTCTGTTTTCCAGACGTCACGTGGGAAATGCACACCACCTCCCAGAAACGTAAATTAATATTAATTGAGCTCTATGAGAGATTCCCTGTGAGCTGCTTTGCAAAGACACTCCTGCAGCACATGTCAGGAGTCGTTAACACATCAGCTGCAGTACATCCAACACTGAAAAAGATTTAGGAGGGACTAATCCCTCTGGTGGCAGGAGCTCTGTTGGCCTTTGACAGAGTTACGTCATGGGTGAATTTAGCCTCCATTGTCTAACATCAGACAGACTTGGCACCAGAGGAATAATGATGACAATAGCCGATGAGCATTATATAGGCAGGGCTGGACATGCCTGAGTGTCACTCGTCCCCATCCTCCCATCATTTCAGGAGTTCCTGAGCCCATTCGGTTATCAGACACGTGTTCAGAAAATTGAAGCCAGCACAGTGGGGTGCCTCCCAGCATAAGCCTTCGGCCATCCTAATAGCTTTTCTTTCCTCTAATTACATACATCATTCCTGATGACAACTTCATGAAGTGAAACATAATTTTTATTTTCACTCCAAAAGTCACTGAATGGACTCACTGCTATGCTTCACCGTGATTTGGCATACAAGAACAGGAACCGTGGAACAAAACAAGAGGAAACTGTCATTTCATGATGCAAGCACAGACTACATTCAGCTTCAATAATCTGTGTTTTCATTGATGGCATTTTGTCAGGAGTTTTGGTAGACAGTGGGAGGAGGTCTGGTGCCTTTATCACAGAGCTGAACACAGGTTTGGGTGTGATTCACACTCCTGTTAAGGAGTGAGCATCACTTAAGGACTTAAGGAGCATCACTCCTCCTTTCCACCACATTTTTATCTGACGATCTGTCCTTTTTCTTTCTGCTTGTACAATGCCTGGTGTGGTAGGACAGTCTCAAATGGTGCCACCAAGTGCATCAGCGATCTGATAGAGAGTATATCAAGGTCTTCTGATTCAGAAGCAGAATCAGTGGTGCCAGGATCCTGGGGCAGTATCTTTGTGTGAAATCAAGAGAGTTTGCAAATCTACTTGGATGAATTCACATGGGAAATGCACAGAAGTCAGCGCTAAAGGGATATGAGAAATGAACATAACTTGCTGTACTCCACGTAGGAAATAAATAGCCAGAAGTCTGCAATTAAATCTCACAGACAGGAAGCCTTCTGGAGTAGGGTTACTTTCTATATGAAGTGCTTGACAGTTAAAATTGAAGTCTGTTGAATTTTGCTATATAAATGTATTTGTGTTTCTTTCTTTTTACTTATGAGTCATAGTAGTCCATTTTATTTATTTATGTGATATGAAGCTTTAAGAAAATATTTAAAAAGCAGAAGTGTGGCCACTGATGATGCTAAACATACCTGTCAACAAGAAAACTCAGTAAGAGGTTAGAGAAGGAATGATACAGTCTCAGCAGAGAATGGCTGGGGAGGAGCCCCGAGGAGAAGGACCTGGGGGGGCTGATTGACCAGAAGCTCAACATGAGCTAGCAATGCACGACTGCAGCCCAGAAGGCCAACCACTCCCTGGGCTTCATCAGAAGCAGTGTGGCCAGCAGGGCAAGGGAGGTGATTCGGCCCCTCCACTCTCCTGAGACCCCACCTGGAGTACTGCATCCAGCTCTGGAGCCCCTAACATAGGAAAGACATGGCCCTGCTAGAGCGGGTCCAGAGGAGAGCCACAAAGATGATCAGAGGGCTGGAGCACCTCTCCGATGAGGAGAGGCTGAGAGAGTTGGGGCTGTTCAGCCTGGAGAAGAGAAGGCTCCGGGGAGACCTTATAGAGGCCTTCTTGTACCTAAAGGGGGCCTACAGGAGAGCTGGGGAGGGACTTTTTACTAGGGCATGTAGTGACAGGACGAGGGAGAATGGCTTTAAACTGGAAGAGGGGAGATTTAGATTAGATATTAGGAAGAAATTCTTTACTCTGAGGGTGGTGAGGCACTGGCGCAGGTTGTCCAGGGAAGTGGTGGCTGCCCCATCCCTGGAAGTGTTCAAGGCCAGGTTGGATGGGGCTTTGAGCAACCTGGTCTAGTGGGCGGTGTCCCTGCCCATAGCAGGGGGGTTGGAACGCGATGATCTTCAAGGTCCTTTCCAACCTAAGCCATTTTATGATTCTATGATTTTTGCACGCGGATTGTGTTTATTCATTTTGTGACAATGTCACTTAAACAGCAGAGCCTTACACCTTCAGGAATTATGAAACTTGGAAGGCAGCTGGTCCTAACACTAAGAAAACACAAGTAATACTCTAGCTATCAGCAGGGTGTTGTACTCCTGTGTGGGCAGCCAGTCCTCTCATGAATTTTTATCATTACTAGTCTCGTGTCCCTGTGCAATTTGCAGCCTGCAAAAATCTATTTATCTGTCAAGATGCAGTGCCAAAAAGAACTAGCAAAGCCACTTTTTTAACTGCTCAGGAACCCTCCGATTCAGCACAGAGAATACAATTAGATAATAGCCTGTGCTCTTCCTGGAAATCAGCTGCATGTTTCTGTTGCTAACGTTTAGCTGCTTTAACAGATGGTTTAGAAAATTGGATTCCATTTCCCAAGCTGAGGACATGAAGTGAACAAAACAAAGATTTTTTTCTAGGCAGTACCCAGGGACAGGGCTCAAACAAGTCAACAACTACTCAGTGGCTTCTAAGCTGAGGACTGGAAAAAGCTACATGTATGAACTTTTCTTGCATGTCTGGGATCAAATCCAGAAAATATCTCAAAATTTTGATAAACTTCTTCTCAATTTCAGCATGGGGTCACTGTTAAAACTGATTGACTTTTGAGCCAGACCAACAGGTTGATTATATCATTGATCCAGGACATGGAGAGTATCTTGAAAGTTCCAACTCTGTCAAAGTCAGACCAAGAACTTGAATTTAGGTCACTACTTCCACTCTGAGGAAAATGCCCCGGTGCCACGGTTATTGATTATTCTGATGAACTGTCTCACATTTTTCACTACAAACTCCAGAAGATGTTCATTTCATCCCTGATGGAGAACTTGAAACATTTTAGTTTATCTGAATTCATAGGATGGTAATATAGTTGAGATGCTGACTGAATTTTTTACCACTGAGTTCAAATGTTGAAATATTTGCTACAAACTATATTTGCTGGAGATATTTCCTGCAAAATGCAAGCTTCCATAGCTTCATAGCTCCCACTCACACTGCAAGCCAACCAGAACGCTCTTTCATGCCCACAGCAGACATCTGCCAATCGTCAGTGTTTCATCAACTACGAGATTTCAATCCCTGTGGATGGAAAGACCATATTGTTGGAATTAGACAGGTAACACTGAAGTTGCTTTTGAGAAGAAAAGCTTCAAATATAACTCTGAAGGATCAACCCAGTCCATCACAGGCAGATATTAATTATAATTGTAAAGGCCATGATCAAGTAAGGATCCTGAAGCACACGATTCCAGTCCATGGCACTGTTGCACAATGTGGTGATTTAAGCACAAGAGACTGACACACCATTCCCCTCAATCCTATTTATATCAAATAACAAATAGTTCTGTAAAATGCAACTAGTTCCCATCCACGTACCATAAAAGCAAACATAACAGAATACCAAAATACCAGACACAAATTGTCATAACCACCATCTACCCACAATCTTAAAAGCAGAAACATAAAAATACAGCCCAGCTAAATCATCCCCAGAATGTACAAAAAGCAAAACTGCCTACAAAATGAGCTCTAAGAGAATTTTTCAAAGCTGAAGCTGTATAATATTTGGCTAGAGCCTCTTGACACAAGGGTGCAAACATCTGGAGAGTTTGCCTCACAGCCTAATGTAATATGGATTGACCTCACATGGGAGTTAAAATTAATATTTGAACACCTACTGCTTGTTGTGAGTGAAAAGCAACCTAGCAGATCATGTGCAAATGATTTGGTAGGAGTGCTGGGATGGGACAAACCTTGCCAAGGGAATAAGATCTCAAGACCTGAGGTAGATGTAGTTCTTGGGAGCTTCTCAAGAGAGAAGACCTATTTAATGAGATATCCGAAGTCAGAACTGAAGGATAGAGTCGGGTGAGAAAGAAGGAAGGTGGCAGCAGAGATTTTACAGCAGATCCCAACACTTATGGGTAATCTTTTCATTACCCAAAGATCTCAGTTGCCCTGGGACAACCATGACCATAGAGGAGGCTGGACAAAAACCTCCTTTCCAGGCAGTTCAGACAGTGGTGCTAGACAACTGCCTGTAATAGAAATGCAAAATCAGAACCTTTGACAGGGTTTGTAGCTTCCTTTCATTATAGCTATATTTTTATTAATTTAATAGTATTAACAGCTTATCTGTTGGATTTGCCACAATGGTCCTAAGAAAGTCACTTAATAGACACAAGGACTGTCCAATGCAGTTCAAAATGCGTTGTCCTCAGAGCAAACCCCTCTAACACCAGCCTCTATAAAATCACTGCAGTACAGAAGCCCATGCAGCACTCGGTATAGCAGGTTTTTCTGTCTTTCAGCCTTTAGAAGAAGCCGACACTGTTGGAAGAAAGCTGTTAACTAGGAAGAACACGGGACAAGATTTCCTCTCTGATGTAATTTTCAGGGGAGTTTCACCAGACATTTATCTGTCTATATACTTATTCTGGAAAAAAGTTCAGAGGAAACATTTGTACCTGGGGATGACATTCTCTACCAAACCAGCCCTAGGTTTAGATATCAGCACCCCTGAAACTGTAACTCCAACTGTGTTCAGAAGAAGACTTATATTTATATATACAAATGTATACACATAAATAGATATTTTCCCCATGTATTTTTGAAATAAAGAAGAAAGATTTCCCACATACACAGTAAAAGACCCGGGGAGCTCAAGGCTTTCCATGGCAGCTGCTTTTATTTATCTCTGTTACACTTCTGAAGGCGTTGGTTTCACCCTGAGCATTGGTGAAACTATGAAGTTTTTTGTAAGTTGGATAAAAATTTTTTGCCACCCGACTTTAAATATAGCTCGTGATCTGTAGACCTAGTCATGCTATCTGTAGCAGTGTGAAGGTTGTTTGTATGGGAATGCGCTGGAGTGAGATTTAGGTTCAAATTCTGACTGTCACAGGAGCGTCCACGCTACACCCCACGGGCAGGTATGTGGCCAACTGTAAGCACAATGCACCCAGCAATTTCTCCATCTGCTGCCCATGTGGGATGAGTGACTGACCTGTATCTATTGATAAAAACCCCATCAGATAGGCTGGAGGATGCCCTACCTGTACTGTATGTGAATTTAGGGCAGCCTTCAAAAGTCCCCGGTAGACTACGAAATTCTGCAGAGATGTGTCATCTCAGGTAAGTTTTTCAAAATCTGCACCTGTCTGCCACCTATAAACCTGGGGCAAAAGAGCTTGTTTTCTTTGTTCTTCATGTTTGCAGACCAGAGGATTTTTGAGTCAGAGTTCACCTCTAACCGTGGGGTATGTTTAAGGCTGGCCAGGAAATGTTTTTCCTGCCTTTTGTGAAAATACTCATGGTTCACAAATGTTTCCAGTCTCTCATCCAGGCAAAACAAACACCTTGGAAGCAGAGGGGAATGTTGACTGCAACAGCAACCTCATGGCTCTATGCTGCAGATCACGTAGAGATGAGAACGCTTTCCTCAAGAGAGGATCATTTCTGTGAGAAATATCAGTCATAGAATCATAGAATTGCTGAGTTTGGAAGGGACCTTTAAGATCATCAAGTCCAACCATTAACCTACCCTCACAAGACCACCTCTAAACCATGTCCCCAAGTACCACATCTACCCTTTTCTTAAACACCTCCAGGGATGGCAAATCCACCACATCCCTGGGCAGCCTATTCCAATGTTTAATAACCCTTTCAGTGAAAAAATGTTTCCTAACATCCTGCATCAAGGGAGACTCCGTACAAGCACTGGCTCAGCTCTTGGAGAACCCAACAAGTGTTGTGCTGGTTATCAATGCTTCCTGCTCCTACGCTCCAGAAAAGAACAAAGCAGTTTCACATTATAAGCACTCTGAGCTTTCAACATTCATATGGCACAACCCTGGAGAAAATTAATTTCATGGGAAGACTCAGGTCTTTTGCTTTGTCCTGTGTCAGGTATCTTGAGGGAGGGAGCCAGCAGGAGCAAGGTGCAGAAGCCACAAGGATGGGGAGCTTCATGCTGCAGCTCTCTCCTTTATGTTTATCTCAGAAGTACTTGCGTATACGACGTTCCTTGATTTTCTTGCCTGGGAGAATAATCCATGCAAGAAAAATCACAAAAGAAACATATTTCTTACAGGGTTAAACTCAAGCTGGTTGACAGAAGAGAGACTGCTGGCTTTAGCAGTTAGGCTGTCTTAGTGTGTTGGGTATTTTTCGTTAAATCTTATCTGTACTGTGCTATAGCATCTATGGTATTCCCAGAGCCTTGGCAGAGAGAGTATTAGGGGAATAGTGATGGAGACAACAAAGGAGTGATATCTTAACTTTTTTTTAAGTCATTTCTTCATCACAGATTTGTTGGCCTCTCCAGGAACTAGAATTCACCTGAAATGAAAAATTACATGCAGACACTCTTGATGTTTAGTGAACTCAGATCCTGATCTGATTTTCAAGCTTTTACCAAATTTTGACTACTCAGGAAAGATTGAATAATATTGTTTCTACTTTATCTTTCCTTGGTCCTCCCAGTCTGTAGGAACAGCACTTATGACGGACAGACGTATGAAAGAATCCTTTTTTTTTCTGGAGGAAAAAGGGTTACCTTCGGCCCAAGTTATCCATCTGTATTTTATCTGAGCAAAGAGACAAAACCAAGACAATCCATTTTCAGCCAAATGCAACAACCTTGAAAAATACAGTCCTGTCCACCAGCTTAGTCATCCTGCATGTTGCCCATTTGATTGGGCTTAGAGAAAAACAAAGAACTAAAAAGAATGGTGTGTGTTGCATTAGGATCCGTACCAAAGTCTGTAAGGGGAGCCAGAGAAAAAATGACTCATGCACTGGGAAGAATTCCACCTGTTCTCATCCAAATTATGTTTCCCCATTGGGCTGGAAGCAGCTGATCCACTGTTTCCCATGGGAATATTTTCATCTTGAACAATATACACATTTAAAACCACTTCCCGAGTCTGTCCTATTTATGATTATTTTTGCATCAAATGCTGTCTTCTAACCAGTGCAGAGCCTGATGCTGAGGGAGCACTTCCCCCCCCCCAGACTTCAGCTCTGCTCTGATTATTGAAGGAAATTAAGGGTAACTAATGTAAGAAAGGCATTACTATCACCAGGACTGGAAAAGCCATTGAACCCTCCCCCCTGTGAAAAGGGTTTTAGTGGGAAGCAGAAACAAGGGGAAAGAAACGATTTTGCTTGAAGAGATATGCTGAAGACCATGAAATTCCAAAGAAAGCCATGCCACATAAAAGAAAGCTCACAGGTTGGCTGCAGTAACAGCCTAAAATGTTCTACCTAGACCATTTTATGAATATTTCTTACAGTAATTGAGAATCCATTATCAAAAAGCTAGTTGATTATGCATGAAAGAATACGTGAGTAGTTAAAAATCACACAGCCACTGGATCCCAGTGCCCACTACTGCTGTCTCTCCCTATGCTGCAGGGCCACACAAAGAAATAGAGACAGGGACTGCCCACAGACAGAAAGATTTTACAGGCGCTTTTTCAAGCTGTTCCTCCAAATGCCTCAGAATCACAGTTCTGCACGTGCAAACCAGCCTCGAACACAGGGAGCAAACCAAGACTGCTCCATTGCATTCCTTTGCTTGGTGCCCGAGTGATGTTGAGGAATGATGGTGATAACTTGCTTCTGCGTCACTCCGGATGAAGCCGTGAGAGAATTAAGCATGAGGCTGGAATTTATGGATATATCTATGCAGATGTGAGCTT
The DNA here is from genome assembly GCF_000708025.1 of Charadrius vociferus. NCBI lineage: Eukaryota > Metazoa > Chordata > Aves > Charadriiformes > Charadriidae > Charadrius > Charadrius vociferus. Next base: position 5,569,167 of record NW_009647680.1, read on the forward strand.
GTCTTGCTCTGCTCTCGGCTAGCCAAATATCAATGAGATGGATGTGGTTTTACTGCACCAGATCTGTATCCAACTGTATGGACTTCGGTGCTTATCTTTCGAGGTCTAGTTCTGATGTTGCCACCAATTTGGCTGTGATTGCATGATCATTTCTGCATTTCAGACCACCTTCTACTAAAGAAATTTTTCAAGAGTGAGGGTGTGTTGAGGGCTCAGTCCTCAGTTCGTTAATCTATTCCTGTACAGATTTTGGATTGGCTGTGAAGAAAATTGGGTCCGTTCCCGAGCGCAGCTAAGATGACTTCTTTTTTTCAGGCATGCCATTTACTCCTCTATCTGCAAAGCAAGGATAAATATTTCATCACTTGAAGCAGGGTTTATAAAAAACATCTGTCATGTGAAATGTGTTTGTGAACTAGGTTGCTATTACAGTGATCATGAGTAAATTAAGCACCTACCATGCAAGTGGTAAGATCTCCTACTGGCTTCAGCTTCCATACAATTGTTGTTGTTACTATGACATCATCCTTACTTATTCAAAACTTCAAGAAAATGAAGAAAATTAGCCCTAATGCAATGGAATGGAAAAATAAAGACTCTTTTTCTATTTTTTAATAACACAGGATAGTGCTATATTCTATTAATCCTCTATTTACTGTTGAACGAGGGAAGGCATTTCACTGCTTCGGACCTAACAACTAGAATATTGCAGAATGTTCCTACATGGTTGTTCTTCAAATAAAACTCATGGTCTTTAAAAGTGAATCCGATAAGCCTTTATGTTAAGGTCACGAATGTCTCTGTAGCGTGTTCATAGCATAGATTTGGGGCAGATGTTTTACATTTTTCATGCCTGAGTCATGAGCTGAATGTCTGACTATTGACCCATGTTTTGGAGTGAAAACGTCAAGAAATCCTTTGCGGTAACTGTAGTTTCCTGTCAGCTGGAAAAATGTTGGAAGCTCTTTCTCATGAACTTCTGTCCCTTACTGGCCATATTTCCTGTCCAGAACCTTTCTAAGTGGGTTGGCATGGTGACAAACTTTATCTAATATGCAATCGCTGATTTGAGAAAAAGGGAATGTAAATGGCAACTTAGACAAACTATAAGGAAACTTTTTTCCTAACTCAGTTTTTTCAGGCAAGAAGGCTTATGGCAAAAGAACGTAATAATTGCAATTTGTGTGTCACTCAGACTAGCGCCCTCAGAGCAGCTACTAGCTAACATTCATGATTTCATTTGTACTTGGCAACATTCACATTTCAGATGTAATGGAGCAGATTAGATTTTGTAGTGGTAAACAAGGAGAACAGCCTGGAAGGTTGAATATTTATATTGTCAGCACCTGATAAGACCTCCATTAAAATCTACAGCAAGAATGAAACAAATTAAGTATGAGATGGATCAGAACTATAAGTGCTTTCTGTACCATTGTGGGTTTAATTACGAGGCAAAAAAGGACAGAGAGAGGAATTTTGAAGCCAATGGTTGTGCCAGACTGGCAGTGTTTGCCTGAAATCTCCTGCCCCATCTGCATTTGTTGACCGGGCTTGGTAAAGAGATGAGTGAGCTAATGTGACTTGCTGAGGTGGCTTGCCTTTTAACTCATCTGAAAATGTTGAGCTCTTTGAGAAAAGGAGATCTAGACTGAGGAGTTAGCCTTCTTCAGGTGGATAACCAAGAAGTAATTAAGACAGAGATCAGGTGGCAAGATGTTTACACTATGTCCTGGTTTGAGGTGAAACAGGACCAATTTTGTTCAGTAACTTCGCTTCCAGGGTAGGCCTCTTCTAACTACTAAAATTAACAGCATATTATGCAGACACTGTTCACCCTCTCAGAGTGATAAGACCAATGTTTATAGCTGATGCCCAGGCATGGGATGCAGAGAGGCTCTGCTTATACTTATTGCTATAACACCCAAGGCCAACCAACTTTGTTATTTGCCCCGTTGGAGGGTCGGAAGCGGAAAAGTGTAGAGGGTTCCCAGCTGCGGGGAGGAGCGGACAGGACAGGTGAGCCAAAACTGACCAACGGGGTATTCCATCCCATCTGCCTCATGCTCAGTGTAAAAGCTGAGGGATCAAAGGGTCAGCTCTCTTTCTTCAACAGCCAACGTCTGAGGAGGACTCTGTTCATCTGCCTTTGATCCTGATCCTGAATGCAGATCCGGAATCCAGTGCCCGTCCATCACTGAGTCCAGCCTGGGTCTGCCCCAGTGCCAGCCGGTGTCTTGATTGTCATCTTGGGAGCTCAATATGGTTTTGTATATATTTCATTATTTCCTTTTATTTTATTAATAATATTTCATTAAAGTAATTTCTTTACTTCTAAACTCATAAGTCTCTTTTTCCCTCCTCTGCCCCTCTCTTTGACGAGGGGTAGAGGGGAGCATCTGTTGGTCCCATCGGGGGTCGCCCAAGTCGCCAGTAGCTGATTTGGCCTAAACCACAGCACACTATTTTATGGTTGATTTTTTGAGAGGGGAAAGATGGGGTTAAAAAAAATCTGTACCAGGTCTGCAGCTCTGTGTACTGTGTTTGCACAGAAAGCTGCATGGGCCTATTTCATTCATGACCCCAGATCTAATGACCAGTGAAGGCTGCTCGGGCTCCTCACTGGTGACTCTTATGATAAGAATTTAGATCACTAGTTTTTGCAGTTTTTTCTCAGGACAATCTTGCATTTAGCTCCCTTCATAAGGCACACTATATCAGGCTCTATGACAGTAGTGCGCAATAGTCATGATCTGAATTGGTCTTTTAGGAGCCTTGAAAAGAACCCCCTGAAATGAGAGGTGCTGCCAGGACACATCTTGCTTTCTTATGAGGCATTTAATCCAAGTTCTGCTACATAGCAGACATTAAGATGGTGATGTAGCTGGTTGCAAATCTACACAAGTCCCTGAAGGACCCCTCGGTGCTTCCTTTCCTTTTAAAACGTTCAGCCAAAATCAATAAGAAATTATCTTTGTGATTTCTTATCATTAAATTGATATTTCTTAAGTCAGATATTTACAGAACAAGACAGCCTATGTGATGAGGAATGATAAGAAAGAAACCCTCAGCTCTGGTCTCCATATGGCAGCCACTCAGAGCATACACTTCTCAAGAGGCTCATAGCGTCATGGCAAAATTTATCATCCTGAGATTACTGTTCTGGAGGACTTTTCTCTTACGTATCTAGTCTCAATGTTGCTGTAGACACGTCTTTTCTTTCTGTCTCTCTTTGAGCTATAGAAAATCAATGAGCCGGTACTGCTGATTTTAGTAGTTGCTGATGGACACACAAAACTTCCAAACTGGACTGTCTGAAAGCTTAAGCAGCTTCATGGAGGAAAGTACTAAATGTGAAGTGGCTGAGACCAGGTGCTAAGCCCAAAATGCATAACAAGCTACTGCAGTTTGTTTGTATATCCATTCTGTGTCTGGAGGAATATGCACATAATGAGCCAGACTCTTCTACTCTTGCTTTAACTGGAGCTGACAAAGATTATAGTAGAATAAATAAGAGTGGATATAACATCAGTGATTTCAGTGAGATTATATGGATTATTGAAAAAGAAGGTAAAAAAGCTGACAAAAAATCTAGATGTAAAACGAGACTTCACAATTACATGTAAAGCGAGGCGTCAGGAAAAACAAAGAAGTCATTGCCGATATCATAACTATATAGTCAACGTTGGAACAAGAGGAAAGTGAGCACAATATCATAGGAATCTACCAGCACTGGATATTAGGTGGAAAGGAGGATCAAGAAATTCCAGACTTTATTCCACAATTCTGTGCATCATGGCAGCTCATTTACACCTTTTGCAAAGGCAAATAACAATAAAACACCACTGCGATAATTCAGATTGGTGTCTTGGCCAATAAGTGCTGCTTGGTTAACTCAACCTTCCCAGTCTGTTTGCTTTAATTACCTGCTGTCTCTCATCCGTGGCTATGTACATACAGCACTGATGCTCAAGGCATAAACCTGGTGTATATCATGCAGTGGTAGCTAAGGAGGCACTTAAATATTTATGACAAAGCATGAGAAAATGGCCTCTCAATTGTCAAGTTATAAATTTACCATGTTGAGGCAAAGCTTGGCTTGTAGAAGACATTTTATGGTGTCTTGAATTGGGAAAAGTTAATTGTTACCCCCTAACCCCTTCTGAATCCATGGCCAGGAGGCAAAATTATTCAGGCCACAAAACAGTACCTTTTAATTAGGAATTTTGCATGTCTAGCACAATAGAGTAAGATTATTTAGGCAGAAGCACAGTACAAATAATAAGTATAATGTAAAGTATAAATAAACACTCAAGACATAAAGCAGTATAAAGTAAGACCCCCCATTTTCAAATCCTTTCACTAAGATAATAAAAATATGTGGGCAGGAAAAATATTTTATATAATAAGACATTATTTGGTTCATCAAGCAAAATTAGACTATTCTTGCCAAGCTGGAAGCACAAGTGATTCATAATTAATTCTGAATTATAGACTCTTCCCTTAAATAAATTAATTCTCTTTCATCGGTTTATGTAAAAATAATTCAATGCCTGAATGATCTAACAAGAGATGTTTCCCTTCATGGAAAGCTTTTCCCTTCTCCCACCTGAAATAACAGCGTGTTTACAAGCCATAATACAGAGAAACTCTTCTTTAACGGTGCTCTGAGCGCAGAGTGCTGGCAATTAAACCAATCGTGAAACACAAACTCCATTCTTCAGTAAAAGCCTTAATCAATTCCCCCAGCAAGTGGTATAAGACACAAGCTGTCCCCAGACTGACACCCACAATGTGTGTTCCCAGAAAAAGGGAGACAATTTTGTAGGTAATAAACCTTTGTCACTTGAGACAAGTCTTTTTACTTCAGTTCGTGATGCATGATTCTGTTTAAACACAAAGACTCCAAATGAGCATATACAATTGTCTCATCTTCTCTGTTGAGATGTACCTAGAACCTTTTTTGCACTATGTGTCTATCCCCTCCCCATCCACCATACAGCAGGCTGTTTTTATAAATCCCCCTGTGTGGACTTCATTATCATACAGACTGTGAGTTCATGTAAAAACATGGACATTTTAATCCCATTAGCAGGCTTGGTCCAGCTCTTCTCCAAGTTCCAGGTTGCAAAAAAGATCAAAGAATTTTGCAGGTATAAAGACAAGTCATGAAAATCAGCGTGGACAGATGATGTTCAGGGAGAAAGAGCTCTCCAACGACCAGAGCTTGGCCAATCCTTTGCTGGTGTAGAGCCAAATCTCAGACCTTTCCTCTGCTAATCTCTCATGCCCCCCAAAAGGGGATGGTGACAGAGTGAGCAGAAAGATGAAGTACAAGAATGGAAGGAAAATTGAAAACTGCAAATTCCTCCGTACAGGTGTTCAGGACATATTGCAATCACACCTTTCCTAACACTTGTTGTATAGCATTTGTCAATAATGCAAAAGTAATCATCAAATCATAGAATAGTTTGGGTTGGAAGGGACCTTTAAAGGTTACCTTGTCCACCCCCCCTGCAATGAGCAGGGACATCTTCAACTAGATCAGGTTGCTCAGAGCCCCGTCCAACCCCACCTTGAATGTTTCCAGGAACGGAACATGTCCCACTTCTCTGGGCAACCTGGGCCAGTGTCTCACCACCCTCATCGTAAAAACTTTCTTCCTTATATCTAGTCTAAATCTTCCCTCTTCTAGTTTAAAGCCATTACCCCTTGTCCTATCGCTACAGGCCCTGCTAAAAAGTCTGTCCCCATCTTTTGTCTAAGTTCCCTTTAAGTATGGAAAGGCCGCAATAAGGTGTCCCCGGAGCCTTCTCTTCTCCAGGCAGTAATAACCTGGCAGCAGCAATGTGCTTTTCCGTACAAGGGTCATAACTGTAGAGAGAGGGTATGGTAACAAGACTTTAGCTATATATGTAAGAGCAGGGTTGGCAGCAGAGGACATCTAGTGGTGTTTAGCTGTAAATTATAAGAACAAACAGGAGGATTTTTACGTTATTCCACCGGCAACGCTGTCTCCCAGGGTAAGGCTGCTGTGGTCAAGTGTGGCAGGAGCATGCCTTCAAGAAGCATTTGTACTGCTCTTTGCAACTCAACAATATATATTTGCATTTCACAAAAATGAGGTATTTACGTACACGGGCTAGAAGCACAGTTAGAATTGATATACATATATATATGGAGGAGAAAATCTACTACAAACTTGTTCTTTAGTGAAGTTACGAACTAAGCTTATTCAGGTGTGTAAAAAAGATCACTTATGGTTTTTGCTTACAAAAATAGAATATCGGCGTGTTTGAGAAAAACCTAAACCAAAACCGAACAGCTGCAAGCATCATGTAAAATGATGTTACCTCTTGGGATGAGACGCTGCTGCAAAAATTCAGCGAATAGTCACGTCCCCAGCAACACCACTGTCACATGCCTGCGTACCACTTTATTTGCCACTCCACATGGTAGTGCATGCGTTCTCTAAGGCCACGCAGAGAATGCTTCTTAGAATGCCTTTGCCATATAGCTGGAGAAGGATGGCTAATTTTATTCATTTACTTATTTATTTTAAAAAAACAGTTGAAAAGAGAGGCAAGCTTTTATCTACACGGCAAGCATACCTTTGGGATGGGTTTTCAGCACAGTACCCTCTCTGGCCCTGATCCAGAGAAGCACTGAAGTCTAAGGTTGAAGTTAAATATGTACTTACGCGATTTGCTGAACTAGGGCCGCAATGCTGGGTATTTTGCACAGTCACATCCCCGGTGCATTTGTACAATAAACAAAAATAAAAATAAAAAGCTGGCAGAAGTTCCAACTGTGTTCTGCGAATTTATTTCTCTACTCTTGGAAAACTAACTTGAGTGCTGGGCAGAAACAAATCAATAGGTGAAATCCAATGCATGTGGCAGACTCTTTGGTGCTGTCAATATTGTGAGTGTGTCTGCAGTTTTGCACAGAATATCCAACCTGGTAAACCAGAACTTTTAGAATTATCCTGTTCCAGAAGACAAGGCAATTTGACATTTATGTGATTGCTCAAATTGCCAAAATTCATATAAAAACATTTTTCTTGGAGTCATTGATTTTTCTTTTGTTTGTTACTTTTGAAAAAAAAAGAAAGAAAGAAGAAAAAGCATCCACCCAAGCTGCACATTCCGCTGCTACTGCTTGAACATTATGAGCAACACTTTGGGCTGAAATACTGACATACAATACTACGAGAATCTCACATCAAGATAAAAGGAAGTGTCAAACATCGGAAACCCTAACCTGAACATTTATGTTATGGGAAGGATGTTTTACCAGATCACTCTTTAAAGAACTCGTTGTAGTGAAGTAGGAAAACATTCTGTTACAGAGTAAAGGTGGGATTCAGCTCCAGATGTTTAGAGATGTGACTCACCTAAGTACTCCTAGGCATACTGCACATCTGATGGCAACTGAGGTGTCTAGAGTATCCTTTCTGACCTCCGGCTGCTGTTCCAAAAAAGTGATCTTTCATCATAACAGTAAGCCCCACATGTTTTGAACACCTTAGAGACATCCCTCTCTTGTTTCAGTTCATGTCCACTGCCTCTTGCCCTCCCACCATAACCCACTAGCTCTGCCTTCCTGATGACCTCCTCACAGATATGGGAAGGCTGCTATTAGGTGCAAACCCCCTCTTCTCCAGGTTGATCAAGCCCATTTCCCTCTGCCCCTCCTGTCATGGAGCTCTATGCCCCTGATGATTTTGGTGGCCTTCCACTAGACTTACTCAAGTTTATCAACATTTTTCTTTTGTTGGGGGCCCACAAACTGGTCACATCACAATATGTCATGGTGTGGTGCAGCAAGTGCTGCTTAGAGGGGAATAATTACTCCCCTCCAATATCTGGCTACACTCCTGTTAGTACAGTACAGTATCTTTTTAATTTTCATTGCTGCCAGGGCACACTGCTGGCTCATGTTGAGGTTGTTGTCTACCAGGACCTAGCAGAAGAGCTCTTTCCCAGTCAGTCCGTGCCCAGCCTGCACCACAGCAATTACTTCTTCTTTCTCAGGGGCAGGACTTTGCATCTATCTTCATTCAGTTTCATAAGGTTCTTGTCAACACATTCCTCCAGCCTGTCCAGATCCTTTTGAATGGCAGCTCTTCCCACCAGTGTACCAGCAGATACCGCCCGCCCCTCCTCCCCCCTCCCCCATTTAATGTCACCTGTAAAGTTGATGAGGTGTGTTCTGTCTTTTCCACCACGTCATTGATAGAGATATTAAAAAAGATACATCCCAGGATAAACATCTGACTAACTTCACTTGTAATCAGATTCCAGGAAGAGTTCAAACCCTTAACCAAAACCCTTTGAGCCTGACAGATCAGCTAGTTTTTCAGCCCTGCATAGTAATCCACCTACTCAGGCCTTAATAACCCAAACTGAAAAGAAGGATGCTGTTTCACTAGCCTTGCTAATGTCAAGGTAGAGAACATCCATAATTCTTTCTTTATCCTCAGATAAGGTGTGTCATCTCAGAAGTTAGAAATGGTTTACACTAGGCAAATTCATGTTGGCTATAAAATACATATGACCTCTCTCTACTGTCCTGTTCCAAGGAAACATTGAGTCACTTAGATGAAAAATCATAGAATCACAGAATCATAGTATGGTTTAGGTTTGAAAGAACCTTAAAGATCATCGAGTTCCACCCCCCCTGCCATGGCCAGGGACACCTCCCACTAGACCACGCTGCCCAAGGCCATGTCCAGCCTGGCCTTCAACACCTCCAGGGATGGGGCCTCAACAACCTCTCTGGGCAACCTATGCCAGTGCCTCACCACCCTCAGAGTGAAAAACTTCTTCCTAATGTTTAATCTAAACCTGTTATCTCCCAGTTTGAAGCCATTCCCCCTCGTCCTATCACTACAAGCCCTGGTAAAAAGTCCTTCCCCAGCTCTCCTGTAGGCCCCCTTTAGGTTCTGGAAGGCGGCAATAAAATCTCCCCAAAGCCTTCTCTTCTCCAGGCTGAACAGCCCCAACTCTCTCAGCCTCTCCTCATAGAAGAGGTGCTCCAGCCCTCGGATTATCAAAAAAAAAGTACTACTAAAACACAGTGAGTTAATCTTTTTCTTGGTATGGACTTGCTACACAAGGGAAGAACTGACACAGTGTCAGACTTTGGTGGTAGTGAGACAATTTATTTCACTTAGAAGACCACCCTGGACACTCTGAAACATAGCTACAGTCTCTTCAGCTGACCATTTTTATCTCTGGATCTCATCAGTGCTGCTTTTTAATAGACCTGATATCATGTGATTTGAGACATTGATCTATAATTTCCTTTCCTTTTTAGCTCTTGAAGGAAAAAAAAAAAAGAAAGAAAGAAAAGAAAAAGAAAGAAAATAAGTGGAAAGATGAGGCAAAGTAGTGATCATTCCTTTATGTTTCTTAAGAGAAAGAAAATACCACTTTTTGTTTGTTTTCTAATGTAAACTCTGCATAGTAAGATTGAATGTAGGCATTGAGAAGTCCACTCTTGTCTGAAGTATCTTCATGCCACTCATACACTCTCTCATGAGAACTCACCATGATACCAATAAAACTAGTTAATTTTACCTCACAAGCACCAATGTCCAACCTGGGGAAAAAAAGTGCCAAAACTCTATTACCATTTCTGCCTTTGTGTGCTATACACAAAATCTTTACCATTCCTGTCTTCCTGTCCTTTACACTGTAGGAAATTTTTGCTGCTTCTGTTGAGGCTCAGCTATATATCTGCAATAAATAGGTGGAAAATTCTGCTTGTTTGTTCAGGAATGAACAACAGGGGAACAGGACTGGACTCTCTTAATGTAGATATGCTTCCAACTGAAAAAGTATCTACTTCCTCAAGGCATGAGCTGCACTTAGATTTTCCTTCACCCCACCTTTTTCTTCTGGCCTCCTTACTGGAACTACGCCCTCATTAACAGAGAGGAAGATGGAATGAACTAACCAGGCAGAAAACTTTGAAGTAGAAAACATAGGAACAGAGAGGTGAGGGGGAAAAAAGAAACAAAAAAAAAAAGTCTGGAAAATGCTAGGCAAGATGAGCCCATTCCTGTTTGTGAAGAAGCAGTAACTTGGCGCAGGGCAGGAGGATCGCCGGGCTCCCGGGCCAGCCCCGCGCAGCGGCGGGATCCCCCTGGCCAGCTCCCGCCGCGTTCCGCGTGGGCACCGCGCTCATCCACCGGGCTGCGGTCACGGCCGCGCCGCGGCGCTCTCGGAAAGGAGCATCCCTCCAGGCGGGGCTAACGCTCCCTCAGCCTCTCCCACGAAACCCACAAAGGCCTGGCCTTCAAGTAAAGGGTGGAAGGGATTTAGAGGCGCCTGTCTGTGGGCGACGCTTGCCGTGCCGGGGTGGAAGCGTGAGTCAGCTTTTTAAGCATTAATACTGGCACTAGCTGAGAAGAGAGCTGTTTACGACTCTCCAGCCCCAGCGATTTCTTGTATTGAAAGCACTTGCAAAACTCTTAGGAAATGTCAGGTTACTTTGCCATGACATTTCATGCTTACTTTTTTTATTTTTTTCCTGCACTTCACCTAACAGTGGCTTATTACCACTGGCAATGCTTTTTCAAAAGAAAAATATATCCATGAGCAAAACAGTGGTGAACTTCTTAGGATGTGATCATAGATAGATGTCATGGATTCATGATTTCCCAGCGCATTACATACTATTAAATGGGATGGGATGGAAGGGGAAGAGAAAAGTCTGCAACACAGGAGACATTAAGAGCCCCAAAGGTTTACTTTGTTAAATTCACATGTGTACAGTCCTCTCTGGTCATTTCCCACCTGGTGGTGGCCATCAAGTCTCAGATCCAGTTGGTCCTTCTGTCCCTAGAAGAGATGATTTCTTTTATTTAATTTTTCAAGGAGTTAATCTCCTTGTCTTTACATGACCACTACTCTGAAGAGCAGGTAAATCCTGCCCTGTCACCTGTGCCCAGATCTTGGGTGTCCTGCTGTCCTCCCGATACTCTCTGAAAACCAACAACACTGGTGCCACCGGCTAACACAAGGTTGTCAACCCCCATCCCCTTCACAGATCTCCTCATGGAGACATGACTCTCTCTTGCAAAGACTTATACATCCATCAGCTTTTGGGGTCCATCAGCAATTCAGAACACTCCAGTCCTTCCTGTGTTATTACAGCCTGTCTCACTTTTTCTGGACACCATGTAAAGGGCCCTCAGCTTCCTCCAGCAGCACAGCTGCTCTCCAGCTCTAGAGCAACAAGAGACTTGTGGTTTCAGCTGGGATAGAGTTGACTTTCTTACTGGTGGTTGGTATGGTGTGGTGCTTTGGATTTGGGGTGGGAATAGTGTGATAGGGCACTGGTGGTTTTGATCATTGCTAAGCACTCAAGACCTTTTCTGCTCCTCACGCCACCCCACCAGTGAGCAGGCTGGGAGTGCACAAAGCATTGGGAGGAGACACAGCTGGGACAGCTGACCCCAACTGACCAAAGGGATATTCCATACCATATGGCTCAGTATATAAGGCTGGGGTAAGAAGAAGGAGGGGGGGGGGACACATTAGGAGTTATGGCATTTGTCTTCCCAAGTGACCATTATGCATGATGGAGCCCTGCTTCCCTGGAGACAGCTGAACTCCTGGGAAGTGGTGAATGAATTAATTGTTTTTCTTTGCCTGCAAGCGCAGGTTTTGCTCTACTTTTTAACCTGCCTATACCTCAACCTTTTAACCTGTCTATACCTCAACTCATAAGTTTTTTCTCACTTTTACTCTTCCAGTTCTCTCCCCTATCCAAACTGGGGGGATCAATGAGTGGCTGCGTGGTCCTGGTTGCTGGCTGGGGTTAAACTACGACAAGACCCCATGGCACTGGGCAGCCTGGGGCAGGAGGTGAAAAGGGATGTGACTGTCCATAACCCCCTGACACACCAGTGACTGTGGGGAACCCCCCGGGGGGCAGGATGGAGGTGAGGACCTGCCACCCTCACCCTGGACACAGGTGGAAATGATAACCCACCCATCACCGTCTGTCCAGGGGACAGGGATGGGACATCCCCCTCCACCCCCTCTGTAACAGCAGTAGTGACAACATCCCCCACACCTGCAGGGAACGGGGGGGGGGGGTGGGGGTGGTAACGACCCGCAAGCCAGTGCCTGTGGGGTGTCAGAGAGGACATGGAGGGGACACACGCACACATCCCACCCAGCCACCGCTCCCGAGCGCGGCGCCCCCGTAGTTCC
>NW_009647680.1:5581464-5605062 GCF_000708025.1 Charadrius vociferus
TGGCGCTGCCCGGCCGGGGGCCGGCGGGTGAGTGCCGGGGGAGGAGGGGGACCGGGTACCACCCGGGAAGGATGGAGGGATGGATGGAGGGGGGGAGGAGAGGGGCAGCGGGGACGGTCCCTGCACCCCCGGGCCGCCGGGTTTCAGCACCGACCGCCCCGGTCCCGGGCAGAGATGGAGCAGGGAGGAGCCGGTGGGGTGGGGAGTTTTCAGCAGAGAGATCAGAAGATGCTAAAAGATAATAATGGACAGAATAATTACTGGAAGGTGTTGGGTTTTTTCTTTCTTTCTCTTTTTCTCCCTTTCTCCCTTTCTCCCTTTCTCTTTCTTTCTTTCTTTTCTGTTTTGTAAAAATCGAAGCCTTTTCTGCTGGACTAGCCTAAAAGAGGAACTTGGATGGGAGCAAATCGGTTGTGATTTGCATGTTTTGTTTGGAAGTGCTGGTGTGTCCTTTGGCAAAGGCTAGGTGCCTCGCATTGATTTTCCCTTTTTACTCGTTGGCCTTGACATACTTAAACTAGGCACTTAAATGCTGCTTTAATGCATGAGCGTAAGAGCAGGTGCTCTCAGGTAGCTCCTGCTGTCCTCACTGCCTGTTCATTCCCCACTCCAGTAGGCAACTGCTGGAGAAAAGCCGATGAGGAAATGAGGTGAACCTGCTCTGGCCCCCAAACCTGCTCCGAGCTCCTAAACCAGTGGCCAGGGATGTCCTGGGTGAAGCCCAGCACCTGGGCTGTGCCATGGCTGGTGTGAGGTCTTGGGACTCTCTCATCGCCATTGCCATCCTCATCCTCAGCTGCTTAATTACAGCACTGTAGTTATAGCTTTATCTAAAGATAGGCAGAAGGGCTAAAGATTAAGCAGAAGGGCTGGGGGCTCTTGTGTCTCTCCCTCCCCAGCACTCTCAGGGTGGTACGTTCACTTCTGCCTGTGCCCACACGGTCCAGGGGCAGTTCTGTGGCTGCTGCACCCTCCTGTCCTCACCCTCAGGTGCCTTGGACACACACAGTCTGCCTTTCCTGGAGGACAGGACTCTTCTGATGGCAGTCTCCACACGTCCTGCCTTGGCAAAGGGGTTAGCAAGCTGACAGACAGCCATGGAAATGCATGACAGCTCTGGGGACGTCCTGGTGTTGATAACCATTCCTTCTCTGTCTTCTACTGTCACTGTTAGAGCCTTTCTAGACGGAGAAGGAAATTCTAAGTAGGGCAAGAAAATACAGATAAATTGGCACCAACAGGTTCAGCATGAACTTCTCCACTCTCATGCCCTCTTTTTGTCCCCATAAGCCATTTGCTCGTATGTTCTGCTACAAGGGTAGGGAAGCAATGCCATGGATCTCCAGAGTCCCACTTCTTTCTCCTTCTGATGCCCCACAACTGCAGGCACATACCTCATACGATGCATCAAGATCTCCCGAACAGGTTTCTCTGTTGGTCTGGAGTTAGATATCTGTCTCCTGTCAGTTTGGGCTTCTTCATCTGCAGGTAATGTTATGTGATCTTTGGTGAGGAAAGCACAGCTGAAATGTCTTTATGCTCCTTAAATATATTGTCTAGAAAAAGGCAGGTAAAAATAGTGTGATTATTGTGAGATATAGCTGTGGGGGTTGGAGACATTCTTACTTGTATTTTAGGAAGTGTATACAAAGATAAGAGCCATATAATTATTTCCAGGGCTATGATTTCAGTGGCCTGAAATTGAAACTTCTGCCTAGCACATTGAATTGCGGACTCACAGTGCGAGTCATTCCAGCTACCATTCCAGCTGAAAAAGAACATAAAAATATATACAATACATTTGCTACAAGGAATGCTCAGCAACGTGCCAAAAGGGTTAATGCTGATGGTATGAAGAGAACGAAAAGAAAAAAGAACAACCCACTTGGTCCCTTCTGCTACCTGTTAAGCCATGGCTGCATGTCAGAAATATTGCTACTCAGTGAAATAACTGGGGTTATGCCATAAGAAACCAGAACAAGACCACCATCAGTGACATACTAGAACACAGCAGAAACACAGCAGAAAAAAAAAAAAACCAGCAAAAAGAAGAAATACATTCCAATGAAACGCGTTGCCATGGAGATCTCTCATGCTTTAAAGTAACAATCCAGTCTTGTATATGTTTGTGGGCTTATTTTCTCAGTTGATCGTATTCTAAATCAATGTTCCTCTGCCAAGAACTTGGAAGACATAAATGTACCATTAACAGATGTTGTCAGCAAAGTACAGCCGTAAGTAGCACGTTATACACAGTTATCAGCCTGTCAAGATATATTATAACCTATCATAAGTCCACTGGACACCGTAAGAGCTCAGTGGAATTCACCTCATAAACCCAGTGTAAGAGGAGATCAGTTTAGCCTTCACCATTCTCTCTGCTGCCTACTCTAAGGAAGTACTTTATGTTTTTATATCAGCGGACCAGTCAGGGCATTGTGCTTTGGGCAGGAAGAAATCAGCCAACTCGCAAAAGGCTTTGGAAAGTGCTTTTGGAGAGTGATTAACGGAGAAAAATGCTTCGGACCTTGCGGCCTGTGATAGTCGGGGACACACATCCTTTCTTGATGCTGTATGCACTGCTTGGATTATTAAACTGCCCGAGGGAAAGGCACAGAGTTGCTGGTGTGCCAGGAGCTCTTCCAGCACCCAGGAATTTGCACCCTATTTAAGGAAGGGGCTCTTAGTACCATATGATCAGACAGCTGAAATTTAGAACATCTATTCATGAAAGCACCGCTGTTCGGTGCTGCTACTCACAGAAACAATCTGCTACACTGAAATAAATCTTTTTTGAACTAATTTGTGCTGGAGGTGGTCCAGGCCCCACTCATTCAGGGAACTGGAGTCCCGGTTCTTACATGCTCATTTGGCAGCAGGTTAAAGGCTCTTACGGCTTAAGAAAAAAAGTCTTGGTACATACTTTATTATAAACTACTCTGTCATAGTCCCCTTTTTTTGGCAAAGAGTTAGAGAGTTCCGGATGCTGCAGTTCATTCTAACGTAGTACATACGAGCAGAGAGGACTACACTGGTTTCTTATACTCTTCTAAATCCATAGTGGCACGTTCAGTCTTTTCACTGGGGCCAGGATTTCACCCTACTAATATTAAGTGGGTGACATTTTCCAGACATGTGGGTACAGTTGGAAATACGGAGCATAATTCAACGGTATTTCTACATGACCCAGGGAAGCACTGAACAGAAATGGCATGATTTCGTTCATCAAAAAAGCTTAGGTGCCCCGGGGAGAGGCTTCTTAGCTCTGTTACAGCATGGGAGTGACAAAGCTGTGCAGACCTGGCGCCAGGACCAGCTTGTCTGTACTGTCCTCCATGACACACAGAGGTTTGGTGTGCTCAATTTCTTAATCAGAGCTTTTTTATGTAAAAAAATTTTACTCACCTATTTACATCACTGACTCATAGAAATAACTTTCTGTTTATGTATTATGTTACATATATATAGCGAACTAATTCGTTTATTCTGGATGAAGATATTGCTCTGTGAGCCATAAAAACCAATGAGTTTTCTTAGATGTCCTGGCTGTGTGCTGACATATTAAAAAATGACAAAGTTTTGACATCCAGTAGTCATCTGCTGAGGTGCATCCGGGAGACAAGAATCTCTAATTGTTTTTTAACTGTGTTTTGGGGGTTCCAAGGTGTTTTATTAAACTTACAGCACCTTCAGTTATTCCTTAGTTGGTCTGACTCATGCAAATCAGTGGTGATAAGCTAAGCTCTCTCTTAGATATGCAAGCTGAGAATGTAGCTGTCTTCTATTCCTATGTACAACCCATCACAGTTGTCACAACTTTTTAGGTGTGATTTGTAACCCACAGCAGTCCTTGCAATTAAAGGAGTACCATCATTCCTATTTGAGAGTGAAAGTCGTGGTACCTCAGTTTCCTCAGTGATATGTTCAAGGTCATATTAGAAGTTTGTGGAGTATTAAGGTACACCAACACTCCCAAATAAAGAGGACCAGGACTCAAACTCAAGCACTGGGCACTTGGTCATCCACACTGCATAGCTGGTAGCTCCATCCCTGGCTGGGCTTTGCTTTTCAAGGATGTCTTCTAAGCTGCCACTTACTATGAAAAAGAATTGCAGCAGGATATCTTGATTTCATCGCAGAGATACGTTTGATGTTTATTTTGATGACCACTGTAGATTCAGAAGTAAATTCAGTATTTTAAAAACATATGAAACTTTTAAAAACTATGAAAACATAATTGAAAGTTTTGTAAGATATCAAAGGTTAATTATGTATAGTTATCTGTTATGTTCCTTATATCTTTCAATTAAAAAATCAAGCAGACTTAGCCAAAGGTGCATGATCTTCTTCTTCAGTTTGTTTGCAGTGGAGTTAGGAAAAATGTGGTTTTGGATAAAGAAGCTATCAAATAAACTAAATACTGGGCTAGGCCAAAAAAAACCCAAACAGGCTGAGTAAATAAAAGAAGACAAGTACTAGCAGATGACTGACTTGGCTGGGAAGAAACCTAACTAGACAGATATGAGACAACATCAGAGACTTCAATTGAACAAGTAAATTTCGATGATTGACTTTACGCAGATTAACTTGAGATAACTCCAAAGCCTCTGATCATCCTCAGCCTGCTTTACTGTTTATTCGTGATTTCTAAACTCCAAGAAGTAGTTTCTGGGAATCTCTGCTCCATCAGAATCATCAGACAACCTTCATCTCTACATGTGAGAATATTGCAGGTATGCAATGTTCTTTTATAAATAACTGCTCTCCAGGATCTGAGGCCCAGGGACCTGTGAGCCCCCTGCAAAAAACAGCTCAGGGACACAGAATCGCAGAGTGGTTGAGGTTGGAAGGGACATCTGGAGGTCATCTCACCCAACCTCACTGCTCAAGCAGAGCCACCTAGACCTTATTGCCCAGGATCACGTCCAGCTGGGTTTTGAACATCTCCAAGGATGAAGAGTCCACAGCACCTCCAGGCAACCTGTGCCAGTGCTTGGTCATCTTTGCAGTAAAAAAAAAAATGTTTCCTGATGTTCAGATGGTACCTCCTGTGTTTCAGTTTGTGCCCGTGGCCCCTGGTCCTGGCACTGGACAGCAGTGAGAAGAGCCTGGCTCAGCTGTATATGCACCTTCCTTTCAGGTATTTATATAGATTGATGATCTCCCCCTGAGCCTTCTATGCTCTGGGATGAACAGTCCCAACTCTCTCAGCCTTTCTTTGTAGGAGAGATGCTACAGTACCTTCATCATCTTTGAGGCCCTTCATTGAGCTCTTTCAGGTACGTTCACATCTCTCTTGTACTGAAGAGCCCAGAACTGGATCCAGTACTCGAGGAGTGGCCTCACCAGTGCTGAGTAGGGAAGGTTCACCTCCCTTGATCTGCTGGCAACACTTCTGATGCAGGCCAGGATATTGTTAATCTTCTTTGTGGCAAGGGCTGACTCATGTTCAATTTGGTGTCCACCAGGACCCCCTGGTCCTTTTCTGCCAAGCTGCCTTCCAACTGGTCAGTCCCCAGCCTGTACTGGTGGCTGGCGTTGTTCCTCTCCAGGTGCAGGACTTTCAATCCCCTTCGTTGAGCTGCGTACGAGACATGCAAGAAGGAGAAGGAGTCTGGCTGTGCTCAACCTGAACAAAGGAGGCAATTTTCCTGCACTGGAGCAGACTGAAATCTAGATCCAAAACTGAAGGCATGGCAATGCAGACAGGTCCCAGGTTATGTGAGCAAGGTTAAGGGACTAGAGTCACCACAGAACCTCTGCACTGGCCTCCACGGTGGTCCTATCTCTCCCCATTTCATTCCCCAGTTTGGATAAGGCTGGATACACCCCTGTGGGATATGTGAAATCAGTCTGGAAGATTCCAGCTACTTCTTTTCCCACTTCTACTTTAAAATGCCAAAGGAAGAACCAGTTTGAGATATTTCAGTACTTCCTGTCTCATTCGGAAACTAGATATAAACAAGTAGTTCCACAAGCAGCGGAAGTTATGGCGCCTGGTTTCCCGTGACCTTTTATCGCCTGTTTGGATTATCCTGCGTCCATGAATGTGAGCTTTGTTCCAACCATTTCCCATGCTGTGGATTCTATACTGTTTCTCCGGCTGTAGAAACCCTTCCGTGAGTCCTTCTATTCGTATGTGAAGAGGTGAGATAGGCACTTAGGCTCCTACAAGCTCCAGACAGCGGAGAATCACACTCACAATGATCATAAAATGAGCAACAAAGCAGTAGATGTTCCTACAAGTCCAAGCTGTGACAATAATGCTATTCAGATATTTTGCTTCCACTGATTCTCTGTAGGAGCAAAGGGACCCTTTGCTTCATTTTTTCATCCTTCATTGGCATAAGTGCTTCTGGGGTTATACAGGACACACCATGGCTTTAATCCTGCTTGGCAAATTTTACTTTTCTATCTGGAACTGGATCTGGGCAGAATAATTTAGAAGCAGCATGTGAAAGGAAATATTTAGAAAAAGAGCTTATTGGAAAAAGTGTATCTTTGTTTAGGATTTAGTAAATACGGGTGACAGATGCTAAGAATGACATATTGCACCAGATGTTTTATGTAAGTTGGGAAAAGGAAGCATCAGGGTTACGGCACAGTGAATCTATTTGTTAACCTTTCTGGCAGGTGCTGAAGGGAGGACTTATACATAAAAAATGTCATTTCCATAAACTTTGGAGTATGTGAGGAAAATTAATCATCCTGCAAGCTTAGGTCAGATGGTCAGCTGACGTAAAATGGTGTAATTTCACTGGACTCAGTGCAAATATGTTGATTTATACCAGCTAAGTGTATCATACCTACCCCTATATTTAAGGTGTTTTCCTACTTAGAATTGAGATCAGAACATAAGCACTGTTCAGCACTCCTTCAGGAGTTATTCCATTATTTTAATTGTTAGTAGAATGAAGTACCATAACCCTCATATCCTAAATCTAGTATGCAACTGTACACAACTGTATGGGAGGAGGACTTATTCTTGAAAGTCTCGGCTTGTAATTTTTATTCTCAATCATTTGGGAACAAAAATCAATTATTAACAGCCTAAATAGCTCCAAATCAAAATAAGCCAGGATTCAGCTTGGAGTAGGTTTGATGGGATCAACATGATAATAATGTTCTTGGAAAAAATAATTAAATAATTAGAAATAACTTACAAATATCTGTAAGTCTAAATCAAATCCAATCCCTTCGAAGTTTGCTAAAGTACCTTAGTAATCTTGTAAATTCATGTGACTTGCAAAGAATTTAAAGAGTAATTTAAGTGCTTGAGACTTTCAAAGCTATCTGTGAAATATATAGAGACAAAGAAAACTTTTCAAAGCCCTTGAGTGACTTCATCATCCCAATTATATTCTCAAAAGTGATTGAGTACCTAGCAGCCTAAAACAGATAGAAACTAGTTGAGCTTCTATTGCTTAGTGATTTACTGCATCTGAGCTGCACCCAGAAAGCACCCACGCACTTGACCAGTCGCTTGAACACAGTGACTTAAACCACCACGGGCAGAATAACTGGATTAAGACTGTGTCACCATACATTGACTTCCATGGACATATTTGCAAGGTTATGATCTCGAAGTCAGTTGGGCGTTTATAAACGCAAATGCCATCAGAATTTACAAAGCCTGTTGCGCGTGTGCTCTGCAGTCTGAGTTCCTAGCAGAAAAATATCTCGGCCATGCCAAAGGTGAAGGGACAGCAGCAGAAATAAATGTTACCACCAATGGGAATAAGAAGAAATTGTTTATATCTCCCTGATGTTGGAAGTCAGCTGCTGAGAATGCAGAAGACCGAAAAAAGTTGTTACAGGAAGAACAAAGGATTGCACTGAGATGGGTTATGGGATGAAGGCTGCAAAGGGACTGGGCGTTTGGGACTGGGTGTGTTTTTTGCTGATAATTTTAGACTCAACATAATTTTTCTATTGATTCTGCAAAAATAACTTTCTGATTGCTGACACAGAGCAGTTTTTCTCATCCTTTTCGGTGGAAAATGTTGTGTGTTCCATCATTCACCGACCACAAAGAAGACGATCCTCAGAAATACCTTCACAGCAATAATTGGCCACTTCTTAATCTTACATACCTGAGAAGAAAATCTGGAAAACACTCTTTTCAATTTGAAATGTTCTGTTTACTATTGTATATGATAGCAATGATCTATCATATCAGACATTACCAGAAATTCCAAAGCTGTATTTGAAGTATAGTATTTTGTTCATCATTTCCCTAATGATTTGTTTGCCCCAAGATAATTTGATTCGTATGAAGTTTGGCTTAATGATACTCACATACACTTCTTCATCTTTGCACTAGGGATCACACTCTGAAGAGATTTAATACCTTAAAAAGGCAGGTAGGACATAAAATCTTTCTTCTAAGGTACTTTTAAAAATCCCACTAGGCAAATCAATGCCTCTTTAGGCACGCAGATACAATAGAAAGTCTCGTCTGAGCCTTCAGAAAACAGGCTCATGGAAAGCTGAGTTGATTAAAATGTGATATTAGATATCTACTGTAATCCACAGAGGCTGTTAAGGGACTGCTCTCAAAACATCTACTCACTAGAATATATAATACATTGGTTTTAGGTGACAAATATATTGGGATTTTCCTGCTTCCTTTGGGAATCTATGAGTCCAAACTACCTCAGTGGAGTTAAGTATTTTTTCCTGTAACTCATCCTAAAGTTTCCTTTGCATAACTTCATCCTATTACTCATAGTCTTACCTCATAGCCCCTCTGAAATTTAAAATTACATATGCTATGTACGTAATACATACATAGCTACTTTTTATGTCCCCCAGCACGGTCATTAGATTACATTATACTTGGCTAGATTTTGAAAATATTTTTCTTAACATAATCATTATTCTGTCATTAATGTTTAATTAATTGCTGGCTTACTTTAAATTTCTGCTGGTTCGTTAATGGCTCTGTGTTGCTCAGTTGCCACCCACCTGAACAGTGTATTAACCTGGACTGCTTGCTAAGTCAGTGCTGCAACAAAGCTGGGATATAAATCTATACAATTCTAAACAAACAAACATATAGTTGATCTACATTGTGTTTAAAAGGAGCAAATCAACCTATACCCCTTCCATTTGTCGAGTGTTGTAGCATGAGGTCATTATCTTTCCTTTTGCATGGCATTTCTTTCCTTCACCACTGTATTAAATGTGAGATAGAAGCAGGGTCTCCATTGAAATAGAATGAACAGGCTCTGCAGAAGTTTACATTTGAAAGGAAATGGAAAAATAACAGAAAACATCTATCAGGGCTTCAACCCCTCTATTTTGATATTGAGGGACACACAGAGAATAGAGCATCCTTTTCAGTTAAGAGGTCAGAGGAGATAATATGCGGGAAGAAAGTACCCTGAGTCATTCTGCAGACAGGATGCGTGGAAAAACAGGAGAGTTACATTTGACCTGTGAAGAATTTTAGAAGCTTATTTTGTATGTGGTTGGCACTCTTGGTACTATATAGCAGGGCTAATTCACCCACATCTGGACTTCTCTCAAAGCCATTAAACTCCCACAGCTAGACCACAGCATTTTCTGCCCCCTCACCTTCTCAGCTCCAAGTGTCTTGCCCAGTGGGTGACACGTCCATAACGGCAGGAGATGGAAGCCACTGCGGCATCTTTTCTTTCGGTAGGTTTCGAGACTCTCCGCAGGGATCGGAGTCAGCATGAAACAAATCGTGCCGCTCACTGGGTGAGACCGCAGTGTGGACCAGCATATGTTTTAGAGGGGGAGCTGGGGCAGAGGTGTTTCTCTGCGTGCTGCTACCACATCACCTGCCTCACACTTGCAGTGTTCAGGCAAATGCTTAAAAAAATAATGAGAACTTTTTTTTTTAAGGATAAACTGTCACATCTTTATGTTTGCCTCCTGGCTTCTGCACCTTTTTCTCCTCTCACTTTGCATTTCAAAGCCCTTCTTTAGAGGTGTGATGAGCACCAGCTTACAACCAAAGCTGTGAAAATGACCATGAAGTTTGAGAACAGCCAATATCAGCACGCACAAGGACAGCCCTCCAGCCTGGCTCGGCAAAGCAGCCAGGCAATGTGACCTGTGGATTTCGGTAGGATAAATCTCAAGACTATAACCTGCATTAATAGCCAAAGGCTGTGTTTACCGACTAAGCCACTTATTTTGTTAACTATGCAATAAAAGGAGCAAGAGCCTCTTTCCTGGCCTCTGGAGGACCGTTAGCTTTTAGCTCCCGGGACTTCTGCAATAGCTGTCCAAGTACAAGCAGAGCCGTGTCTTGGTGCATTTGGCACCGAGGCTGCTCATGGCATTTTGACTGCTGGTAAGTGTTCTGACTACTCTAAATCCTGTGACTATTGCGTTACCTCGTGATCCGGGATGAATTCTTTGCCAATGAGTTGGAGGAATGAGAATTGCTGCTTGTTTTACAAGAAGGGATAATAACGGAGATGATAAATCTAGGGAAACTATTGTATCTATTTGAACCATAAGAAGTTCTATTGCATTCATTTTTTAATCAAATAATTTCCATTCCAGTGGACTACAAAGCTTCTTAATCAGCAAAAATAAACACAGTAAATTTCCAAAAAACTGTAATCACATGGGACATCCCTCCAATGAATGTTATCATTTTAAAATATGCATTCTTATTTGTTTTCTTTAATAACTTGGATGACTAAAACTCAAGGAAATGTAAAGAGCCAAACTCCTTTTGGAAGCTCATAGTCCAGCCAATAAAATCCATCCACATGGTGGAGACCTCACAAAATAAGTTTTACGAGGGAAGTCAGTCATTTTCAGTGGCACTCATCTGGCAACATTGCACAACACATTATACTTTCTACAGTTTTGTGGGACAAATAAATGAGATTCAGAGCACAATCTTCTGACCATTTTGAATTTGACCCAAACCCAAAGCTCTAGGGGTGGTCCAAAACCTCACCTAAAATAAGATTTCACTTCAGATCCAAACTTCGCAACATAGGCAAAATGAAGACAGAAGCAAGTTCTTATGGAAAACAAGGAGGTAAGTCAGTATTCATGCTCCGGTGCACTCTAATTTGTTGGGAATATCTGAGATAAAACAGAGATTTTAAAAGATGAAAGCTAATTTGATGTCCTGCTAAACAGTTTGGAAAGTCACTTCAGCAGAGTTTCAGCTGCTACCTGAAACACAAGGAAACAATGTAAAAGGCAGCAAAATATCTGTCCTGCTGCAGGCTGGAGGATGCAACAGATGTGATGTCTGCACTAGGACAGGGTCAGTAAATGTGGTTCCTCAGAAGACTGTGGTCCTAGATTAGAAAACACATATTAAAGCGTTCCCCAAACTCTTTAGGGCAGACTCCCCAGGAGTCTGGAAAAGGATGCAGGACCCAATGAAATAGGGACAAACTGCTATGGTGACCAAAAAATACATTTGTTTTTTTTCTCTTTTGGCTTTGCCCAGGGAATATTATTACAAACAAAACAAAACCAAAACCTTAGTAGCCCCCAAAAGGGACTAAAAGATCTTTGGTCTCTCTTCTTTAAGTACCAGGAACATTCATTGCATCTTTCAATCACTTTGTTGACTGCAAGCTGATTCTTATAATAAAGTGGTGAACAAAAGATTTTCTTCCAAAGGTTATTGGGCTGGGTTTAACCCTGGTGGGACACCAGGTGCCCACCAAAGTGGGTCTATCACTGCCCTCCTCAGCTGGACTGGGGAGAGAAAATGTAACGAAAGATGGATGGGTTGAGATAAGGACAGGGAGATGACTCTGCAGTTACCGTCACGGGCAAAACAGACTTGGCTCAGGGAAATTAATTTAATTTATTACCAATCCAGTCCAATCCAACCAGAGTAGGGTAATGAGAAATAAAAACTAAATCTTAAAACACCTCCCCCCTCCCCATCCCCTGCCCTTCTTCCCAGGCTCAACTTCACTCCTGATCTCTCCACCTCCTCCCCCCTAGCAGCTCAGGGGGATGGGGAATGGGGGTTGTGGTCAGTTCATCTCACGTTGTCTCTGCTGCTTCTTCCTCCTCAGGGGGACGACTCCTCACACTCTGCCCCTGCTCCACCATGGGGTCCCACCCACGGGAGGCGGTTCTCCATGAACTTCTCCAACATGAGTCCTCCCACAGGCTGCAGTGCTTCATAACCTGCTCCAGCTTGGGTCCCCTGCAGGGTCACGAGTCCTGCCAGCAAACCTGCTCCAGTGTGGGCTTCTGTCTCCACGGGGCCAGAGGTCCTGCCAGGAGCCTGCTCCAAGATGGGCTTTCCACAGGGTCACAGCCTACTTTGGGCATCCACCTGCTCCAGCGTGGGCTCCTCCACAGGCTGCAGGTGGATATCTGCTCCACTGTGGACCTCCATGGGCTGCAGGGTCAGCCTGACTCACCATGATCTTCACCACAGGCTGCAGGAGAACCTCTGCTCTGGTGCCTGGAGCACCTCCTCCCCTCCTTCTTCACTGACCTTGGTGTCTGCAGAGCTGTTGCTGTCAAGTATTCTCACTCCCCTCTCTTCTGGCTCCAATTGTGAGGGGTTTTTTTTTTCCCTTTCTTAACTATGTTATCCCAGAGGCACTACCATCGTCACTGATGGGCTCAGCCTTGGAGCCAGCTAGCATTTGCTCTATCAGAGATGAGGGAAGCTTCTAGCAGCTTCTCACAGAAGCTACCCCTGAACCCCTCCCTCGCTACCGAAATCTTGCTACACAAAAGCAATACAGTTACTTATAATCCAAATGTACTTAGTGGAGAATTCATGGTTGGCTCTACTCAATGGTACCAAAAATGTCTGTTTTGGTGTGTGGACGTGCTTGAAAAATAAACCAGTAGTTTGAAATATATTTACTGCAAAGATGGTTGAGAGTGCATCATTTTTTGATCTACAGTTCAATGTGGAAATCTTATGACCAAGTACTGGACAGAAGAGGTAAATGCAATTGTTCCAGTGCTGTCAGTCAGAGCATGCCCGGGCATCTTTCCTTTTTGTCCCTTTCATAAGCAGCCCTAAATAAAGTACTTCTTCACTCATTCTTTCATCACATCTTTGACAATCTGCTATAACGCTGGATAAAAAGCATGGCCTGTTCTGTAAGTCTCAGGCATTTACCAGATTGCAATTTCTCTTCTTGCTACTGTTGTAAACCCGCTTTTTAGCTCTTGTATCTCTGTATTAATAAGGATGGAATTTATCTCAACTTCGGACAGCTATGCTGTAGATGTTTATTTCTGAGCTAGTCATCTAGGCTCACCTTATTGCGCTGGCATCTGTGCAGTTGTAAACATCCATCTTAAGATAAAGTGACTCCTACCCAGCAAAGTGCGTATTTCCCTCTGCTTGTCACCTCTCTGACTCATTCAGATCTGTATCTTATGCTGCAGAAGTCTAAAGGGGGACAGACAAAGCCTGCTGCAGATGTCTGCTCAGTTCTGTTGCTGCTTTAATGGAACAGATGCCCAAAGTCACTGATTTTCTCCAGCTAAATGAATTTTGTGCACTGCTGGAGGTAGAGGACACCTGCCCCAGCTCTTAGGAAGGCTGAGCTCCACATGAGCTCATCGCTGTGCTTATTCTTGGACACCATCACAACCATCCCGTTTTGATACCAAGAGACTGCAGAGCCTGTGACAGTGCCCCCCCAGCCACCTTTTTCATCATAATTGCATCCAAAAAACAAGATGAAGAGAAACAACCCTCTTTTCACTGATCAATACTTCTGCAGGGGTTCGATAATATTTTTTGGTGTTGAAGTATATTCATATCCCATAAGAATCTGTGAGTTTCTTGGCCCTGACTCTCCACAGCTTGTACCTCATGTTATTTTCATTAAGATATTTCTGATCTGATTTGATTTTAAAGCTGTCTTTATCTTGATAGAAAGGGAGGCAAGCAGAAATACTGTTTCCCTTTTATACTACTTAAACAGCTAGACTGTTTTGGTAAAACCACGCAGCTCACGGGTCCTCATGGAGATGAGCAATGGGTGGTCCTGGCTTCCTGGTATACATATACATCTTTGCGAGCGCGGAGGCTCTGAACCTGAGGTGTAGGGCAGAGATAGATTGGAAGCATGTGGAGCTGGAAACGTGAATCACATACAAATGTGGAGTGAATAACGTACTTGGGGGCTTAAATTTCCTAAGAGCCTCTGCGCTTTTAATGCCATTGCTAGCTAACCCTTTGATTTATCTTTTTAAATACGGTCCTAAAGCTGGTATTTTTTGAATTCAGTCATCTAAAAAGCATGTACTAGTCTAGGCTGCGCTGTAACTGAGTAACACTCTTCTTAGTCGCTAAAATGAGGGAGATGGGTCAGTCCCACGCAGGTGCCGGAGGACTGTTCCCAGTGGCTCCGGAGTAGAGGCTGCGTGTGAACAGAGGGTCACATTTCGGGGAGCACAGTTTGCCCCCCAAAAATGCCACACGAAGGGAGTTTCTTCCTTGCTTGCATTGGATGCTTTGGTGTATACGTTTGTGAGCTCAGAATGGTAGAAAAAGTAACAGGAGCTTTATTAGTGAACTCCGTTGCATGCTAGGCTAAGCAGAATGATTATTATATGGACTGGATAATTGGAAAGGTTTGGCAATTTGAAGCTTGACTGAACAGCTGAAAGCAGCCCCGGGTACCAGACATACCGGTTGTGCGCTGTACAGCTGTGGACTCCGTAGACATTGTGTCTATGTCAGATACGTCCTGGAATACTTAACACGGGAGTTTCTGAAATTAAAAGTTTTATTTCTGTAGTAGTGATGAAGGTTTAAGGACAGGAGCGTGTGCACCTTTGCTGTGTTGATTTTTATTTTCCGGTAATTGTTAGAGAAGGTGTGGGAATGCAAAAGCAGGCTGTAGGAAGGCCTGCAGCCAGCATTTCTTTCTCTCGTGTTCTTTTTGCTTTGAGTCCTAATAAGAGGGGTGACTCCACATCTTTTAACAGAAAACTAATATAACAACCATTGACTTTCTGAGTCACTTTATTTATTTGCTTATTTCCTTAGGGGATGTAAAGGGTAGGACCCTGAGGAAAGAATTTATTTCAAAGCAGGATGAAAAATGCTGTTGTTGATGTCGTTTCTGGGATTTTAGATTTTAGCATGAACCCTCTTCTGTCCCCTCTGCTCAGTTTGCATACTTACATGGAAACTGATGTTCTGGTATCTGCTTATTTTTCAACATATGGGATGTGGGTTTGCAAAAATAATAGTGATTTGTCTACAGCATCAGGAAAAAAAACACACTGAAAAGAAAGAGAAAGTTCATAAACCAGCTATAGGACGCTCATGCCCTGCAAAATTGCTCCTTGAGGCAACCCTTTGCTCCTGGAGATATGGGTCAAAGATGGACACCTTTGTATTGGAAGGAAAATAATGTCAAGTCTAGTAGCTATAGAGTGCCTTCTGGTTGTCATTGGCATTTGGTGATCACTACAATACAGTGCAAGACATCAGCCTTGTACATCATCTGCTACAGACTGTAGCATTTGACACAGGGAGTGAAGAATGAGCCAGATCGGCCCATCATAGGTAGCCTGGAGGAAAATACAGGGCTCCTTTTCGCTGTAAGTGTAGCTAACTCTCCTGGAAAATGCCCCGTGGATAAGACACTAAAACTACTTCACTACACTGCTTTTGGAAAAATGCGTATATTTGATTAATCAGCATTGATATTAACATGCTGAATTATAGGGTTTCAAAAAAGCACCAAGGAAGGACCAAATAAACAAAATCATTAACACTGGAGACCTTAGCAATTTTAACTACAGGATTTAAGCTGTTCAAATAACCTTATTTCATAAAATGCAAACACCAATATTTTCTGCTCAGATGGCAGCTGATGAGAAACAAGATTCTCCAGGCACTTTGTGTTTGCTTTGGTAGCGAAACAAGAATGAAATGCAAGAGTCAGGGAAGGATGGTGATCAGACGTGCTTGAAGAACTTTGTGAAATATGGTGCCTTTCTGAAGCCCCAAGTGCCGGGGTGATAAGACTACATGACGATCTGAGTTTTCCTGTTTCATGGCTGGGTCCTTGGGTTTGAAAAGAAGAGCTTGGAAACAGTGAATCTTCAGTTTCATGGACAAGTGAAAAAAGTCCATAAAGCAAAAAAAAAAAGCCCAAACAACCTTTAAATGAATTTTTTAATTTAAAGCACCATAAAATTCCAGACTGATATCATGGATTTAGAAAATTTGCAATTAGCTGTGTTTTAATAAAGCTTGAATCCAGATGGCTGCACAGCTCACTAATGAATAATATTTGTTTAAACTGTACCAGGAGCAGACTACCAAAAACCGATCTAATGATTGACTACTGCTTCTCATCTACGCAGCTATACCTTTCGCTCTTCCACTCCAGGATGAAGGAAGCCACTGCTGGAGGCTCAGATAAGGATTCGTCTGTTTCTCTTCAGTGCTGTTAGTTGGAGTGTGGGGTCATGCAAGCTGGAAAACTAGTCCTGACTTTTTGTGTCCGCAGGTTTCTGCTTAGACACAGGCCCACAAGTGACCCTGCAGAGCTTAGGGTTTTCGGGTGCTGCTTGGTCTTTTGAAGTTGGCAAATCTACCTGGTACTTATGTCTCTAAATGATTCTTCTACAATTGTAGCACGTTTGAGCGTAAGTAATCCTATTACAAGTAAAATTTGGCCTTAAACCTGAAGATGAAGCCAAAAGGCAAAAAGCAGCCAAATCGCACTCTTCAAAGGAACTGCTCTGCTCCAACAACCTCATATACCGAATTCTCATTTAATTTAAAGAAGTCCATGTTCTTTTTTGAATTCTTAGACTAACATCTTAAGTAAATAAGACACATTTGGACAGTCCATTTCTTTTCTATTCAGTTCTCCATTGGAAAGAGATTTCTTTTTTTGGCTTCAAAAAAGGCAGATTCTTTCCTCCGGTTAGTAATATGGAGTTTAAAGAGATATTTCATGGAAATCAGTGTTGCTTTGAAGATACACCAAGTTGTTTTCTTCAATTGCTGAAGGCCATCACTCGTGACAGGAAATCTAGGGGGGTTTATTCAAAATACAGCCACTTCCTGAGATTTTCACATTCTTCTTGGTTCAGATTCTAAAACTAAAGTATTAAGTTGTATTTCTATGTTTCTGAGTATCCTGGACTATCTCCACGGGAATGAGAGCTCATGTGTCACAGATGGCCGCAGAGAAAGGGCAGGAAAATCGCTATTGCTGCCCAGTGTTTGTCCTGGCGTCTTTGCTGTTTGCCTACCAGCCATTAAAATGCAGTAACGCTTTGCATGAATATAAAGCTGTGGCAACTTATTTGGAGCTATGGTTAAATTCCACGTTGGCTAAATACACGGAGGGGTTTCCATTTTTCCTGTTGCTTCTTTAACAGCTGTGGAGTCTCAGTCTTCTAAAATACCATCCGCAAACCAACATGGTATCAGGCTCAGACATAAAAACACTTTGTAGATCTAGCATAATACAAGCGCTAAGAGAAATAAGCAGTTGGGATAAGATATTTAATGTTTTTCATGAAAATTTTAGATTTTACTCTCTTGAGAAAACAGCAAAAGATTTGTAGACAGGTCAGGGTGTGGGGTCTACATTTGCATTTCAGTGCTAATTGGAGTGATGAACTCGTGTCCTGCTTCTGCAGTAACGTGCTTAGATACAAATCACGATTTGCAGCATACTGCCGCTAAATCCCTTTTTATTTCTTTACTATTAACACTGCCAGCCTGATGGTACATGGGACCTAAGCTAACATCTCTCTTCCACAAGCAGATCTTGGTACTTCTTCCTCAAATATCTCTGGACTTTCCTTCCCCTTCTTTGTTTTCAATCTCCCCTGATGATATCTCCTGCCTTCAGGCCTCCTGTGTTCATTCTCCCAGATCCAGCTGATTCACACCTGGAACAGAAACCTTTATTTTTCTGTCTTTATGTTTGCAGAACACTTCACACCCAATGGAGATACATAGGGAGCCTTCTTCTGCTAGCCAGATGGGATGAAGAAGTGCTGGGCAATCGGCTATCTGAAGCTATTGTATTTTGCTCCTCTAGGATATTCTTGCAGATCACAGGTATTGCGAAATTATTAATGGCTGAGGACAGTCATTTCCACAGGCCAAGAAGTGGTTTCATGCTGCGGGGCAGGATTTGACGCACAGGTGGCTGCGTTTGGCTCCGAGGAGCTGCAGGGTGAATTGCAGGGCTGGAGAAAGAAAATTGCAGACAGAGACCTTTGCGAACAGCTGGAGATTTTCCTGTTAATCGCCTGATCTAGTGAGATGTTCTTGGCGTATAGCTTTGTGACAGAAGGAATAACAGCGTCTGATTACCGGCCAGAAGGGCTAAGCACCAAATCCACCTTGTGCAAGGAGGTGGGAGAATTGTAGGCCCTCTGTGTGGGCAGAGAGCTGGGAGGCACACAGAATTGTTTGCAAAGAGCCACACGATCTCACCATGTACCCTCCGGGGCTGTATACTTTTGCTGCATTCAAGGGGGAGATAACTCCTGGTCTTCACATCCTGACATCTGAGTGAAGAGCATACTGTAGCCTGTGGGTTTCCGCTTAGCACCAGAGGAATTTCAGAAGGACTTTGTGTGTCCTTAAAAATCTCCTGAAGCTCAGATCCTATTAATGAAAAATTAGATTATTTGTAGTAAAATGTGGTTGTCAGACTTCACTTGACGCACATCCCACTCCTCTGGGCATGCAAATCTGCTGGTTCAGTCCTGCACTACAGAGAGACCCTGCAGACATTTACCAACTCCCAGGGCTTCCTTTCTTCTCTCTCTCCCAGTCTGAGGAAGAGAAGAGAGCTGCAAAACCCATCTCTTTGATTAGGAGGATAAGCTGGAACACTGTTTATGGTAAGACTGGAGAAGGTGGTGGTCCAGGTCTGAAGACATCTGCCTATGCTCAAAGAATGACCGCTGAGTCTAGTATGGCATGCAGCCGGGTAACGCATGTTACTTGTACATTATTTGGTACACATCCCACTCCAGAGCTCCAATCTGCACCACCACTGTGTCAATATCAGCACAAGGAAAGAGTTGGCATGAACACGACTCATGTTTTGGGTCTGTTTCGTAGAGCCGCGGTCCCAAAGGAAAAAGAAAGCAGAGAGGAAGGGAGCAGTGATGAACCTGCTGCTGGCGCGCAGCTGAAAGCCAGGCTTCCCGTGGGCTGAGTGCTCGGGGGTTTGAACAAACGCATTTAATTGTCTTTAACTTGAACAATTGCTGATAGATTGTCTTTGTTTCTGCTTCTGGAGTGAAGTGGGACTTTGAGTATAGTCTTTGTGCACAGAAAGGTTTCCAGACAAAAATGTTCAACTTGCACCGTATATTTGTCCTCAAACAGAAACAAACTAGAGAATTCTACAGTCGTGGGCTAAGTACATGGATCAAAACATATACAAATATAGTTGTATCTTTGTATGTGTATATATGTTATATATGAATTGCCATTCTTCCAGAGTTGTCTCAACATGTGAAATGATTCCCCTCTGAAAGACAGACGTACACCTCCAAAATTACTCTGGTGCGTTTTCCAGATCTGTGCTTCCTCAGTCTCAAGCCCTGTTTCTCTTTGTCGTCTTCTCTCCCTTTCCCATCTTAACAATTTGGAGAACTATGAAAACTGTTGAAGAAATTGAATTCTGACCCGATGAATCTGACTGAGTTATCTGACAAACTGTCGTAGAAACTTGCAACATTAGGGTCTATATCTCATTTTATCTAATAAATGAGCAGCTGGTCTTTCCATGGTGTAGGACAGATACTGTATTTTATGCTGCAGGATGAATTTGCATGATCTTTTCCTGGACCTCATTTCCTCTTCCCACTGTCTGGCCCCTGCAGGGAGTGAAAGTAGCTGGGCTGATGAACTTTGGACCATGAGCTCTGCTCTTCATGATCACTGAAAGTTATTTCATGGGGAACACCAGTATTTTCTACATCCCAGAGAAAGCATATGTTACTGGAGTCAGTGACTCAGGATTTAAGTAGTGACTCACCATTAGTTTATTTTCAAGACATACCAGAAACTTTTCCGTAGTGCTGGGGTATGAACTCTGTGTTTGTTACCCCATGGCTATTTCAGCCAAGTCCCAGCACTAAGATCCAGCACCAGTTCTCACAAAGACAACATAGAATCATAGAATGGTCTAGGTTGGAAGGGACCTTAAAGGTCATCTAGTCCCAACCCCCCTGCCATGGACAGGGACACCTCCCACCAGACCAGGTTGCTCAAAGCCCCATCCAGCCTGGCCTTGAACACCTCCAGGGATGGGATAGTCACAGCTTCCCTGGGCAACCTGTGCCAGTGTCTCACCACCGCCACAGTGAAAAATTTCTTCCTCATATCTATTCTACATCTCACCTCTTCCAGTTTGAAGCCGTAACTTGATGGCAGGTTTGTAGTCAGGAAGATTTAAATATCAGGTCTGACTGGTACTTTAAACCACTAGAGCAGAGACAAATCCTTAGGTGCATACTCTCCAGCTTTGCTCCACCAGCATGCCTGTGTGGGGTGAGTCAGTCTTTTCTGCTTTGTAAAGAGCTAAGTACAGTTTTTTTCTGGACTCGGGCCATTCAAGAAAATTTGTCCTGACAGAAGAGATCTTTTAAGAGGACAAGCACTTAACCTCAATCTGAGCTAGACACCACTCCACTCAGACTTGGAAATGACATTTTGATCCAAGTCACTGTAGACAGTACTTGCAGTGACTTGTTATAAAAATGCCTTCAAATGTTGATCTCAACTTCTTTCCAAATCACTCCACATACTCATGGGGAAGGTCAGTTTTTAGAGCATTTGTTTGTATAAAAGAAAACAAATCCCTTAAGCAATTCTTTATACATGTGCCCTTGCATGACTAAAGGCTTTATCTATGCTTTGGTAACACATCAAATACATTAAGGCAGTTTTGTCCTGAAAATTTGTACAGCGTGAGAAGGCAAACAGCATAATTTGGGTAACTGAGGAGGAGACAGTCAAAGCACACACAACTCAACACATGTGAACAGCCCACTTTTTCAAAGGTGTGAGAGCTGGTTGGTTTTATTCAGCTATAGGAAAAGATTGGCAAGTCAGTACATTTGTGGAATCTTCAATTTTAAATGCTGTAAACAAAGCAGGACTGCCCTCCACTCCATCCAGGGTGTGCTGGCTGATTTCTTACAAAAGAGGAGAGAATTAGGTCTTCAGGAGGAATTTCAAAGAGAGAAAGACTGTAAGTTTAAGGCTGAGTGAGATGTAAAGTGTAAATAGGATCGTGGGAAACATAAACAAATACAGGATAAAGTTGGCTTTATCGGAAGCAACTTGATGAGGGAAAAAAATGTGTCCAGAGAGAGCAGAGCTATGAGGGTCTTTGGATGAGAGGACATATAACTGGAACTTGACACAATAGAGAAGGAACACCTGAGGTGCAGAGATGTCAACCCCTTCCTCTCTCCTGTGCAGTCTTGCTCCCCACCCCTGTCTGTAACAGTGAGACCGGCCCTTTTCCCTTCCTTGGTGGGTCGGTTTGCTGACAAAGAGCAGCAGGGCCAGCGCTGTGGGGATCCGAGCTGGCCTTCTCCCTGCCATTAAAATTGGAGGCAGCATAACTTAATAAGAAAAGTCAATACGGCAGAGAAAGAACACGCCTGAACAGCCCTCTGTGTTCTCCCTTTGCAGAGGGACTGGCCCCGGTCGCTGCTTGTGTCTGTGCGGGGAGGGTTAGCATGCTATTAGCATATCATTTATTCACAGAAAGAGAGGACTTGTTTGCCAGCGGCAGCTCAGACGGACACAATCCCAAGGGCAGTTGCATTCCCTCTCTCGGAGGCGTTGCCATGCGTACGTTCCTACAGCCACTGAGATGCAGAAGCAAATAGATGGGGTAGGTGAAAAATGAACTCTTCCTTGAAGCGGCTGAAAACGCTACAAAGGGAGACGCAGACCTCTCGGTGGCATTCCCAGATGCCACTCGCCCTTGTGTTACCATCTCAAATCTTTGGCAGCGCTGGACATTTTGCACCGACTTTGCTTTCTCAGTGAACTGAATCTTGGCGTTCGTGCTTGTTTGTACTGCAGGAGCAGAAGCAGCCCCGTGCGCAGACCCACCGTCCGCTCTCTGAGGCACCGGGCACCCATTTAATGAGCTTTTGCACGGCAGAGCTTACAGTCCCCATACAAGGCAAGACAAAAGGGCAAGGAAAACCGAAATAGGTGACGAGGACAAAGTAACAGTGAAATTGTCATAAATTTAGTGAGTTACAACCATCCTAAGTGTAGCAAGAATGGAGGCTGGCGTTCTCACAGCCTGGCTCTGCTGGGGTGTGCTTTGTCTGGCATCGTAGTAGAGGTGAGCTTTTAATTAGTATGATCTTGAGATCAGTGGGATGTCGGCACAGTAGGAGTAGTGGCTGCACTTCAAGACCTCCCATTTAAAGTAGCCTGAGCGCTGGAGAAAGGAGTCCTACACGAGAAACACCAATAAAAGCCACAGCGTATTTCAGACCTCTAAAAAATTTCATCAGGAAGACTGTTCTACTCACTAGACGAAGGATGGAAAAATCTGGCCCCTATTAAAGAAAAGATCTTGATTAAAATGGTGATTTTAGTGAAGCTTTCAAAGGAAAATACTATTTAAAACTCCTGTTTCCTCATTTTGATAGATTCCCCTGGGAAATGTACACAGGAATAACTCCTTTAGAAAACACAGTGTGCTGTCCTTTGAACTTGGATGAAATTCCACATGAAAAATATAACAGCTTGGTATTCTTTTTGCTAACACAGTCAGCAGAGAGAGATAGGTATGCAGAATGCACGATGTATAGATACATATAAATAATTATCTGTGCCAAAGGAAAAGGAAACAAGCTCAGGGTTAAAGATGACTGAGAAAAGTGGAATGTGCGTCTTGTTTCTGCTCGTACTTTGACAGCAGGATTCTGCTCTATCAGGTCCTGCAAAATCACCGTACCTCTGCTGAGAGAATATGACTCTCTGTGCAAAAATCAGATGTATCACTCCCTGTGCAGAGGGGTAAACATGCTGCATGAAGAGAGAGCTCTCTTTATGACGGTGATCAAATTTAAAAAATAATACCAGTGTGAGATGTTGTCTATAAAGGAGGGGTGAATTATACAGGAATGTCGGTAAGTCAGGAACTGGGAAGGTAAACAGAAAGTAGGCTCAGACATAGATTTTAAAGCAATGTGGTCGCGTTCTTAACCCAAGCACAGGATTGTATGGCTAGCACAAGTGTGCCTAATGTACTCATCACGCTCCTTACTGAGGGCCACAATGGGGGACAGTATTGCAGAGCAGGGGCTACCTGGCATTGATTTGGACATGGAAGAGCAACTCAGGGGACAAGAGTGATGTAGTCTGGCTGTGTGACAGGACTCAGAGGGTTGTGATCAGTGGCATGAAGTCTAGCTGGAGGCCTGTAACCAGTGGTGTCCCCCAGGGGTCGATACTTGGTCCAATTTTGTTTAATATATTCATTAATGACCTGGATGAGGGGACAGAGTGTATCCTCAGCAAGTTCGCTGATGATACCAAACTGGGAGGGGTGGCTGACTCTCCAGAGGGCCGCGCTGCCATCCAGCGTGACCTGGACAGGCTGG
>NW_009647680.1:5605183-5614482 GCF_000708025.1 Charadrius vociferus
TTCTCCCCCTCTACTCGGCACTGGTGAGGGCACAACTGGAATACTGTGTCCAGTTTTGGGCTCCCCAGTTCAAGAGGGACAGGGAACTGCTGGAGAGAGTCCAGCGAAGGGCAACCAAGATGATTGAGGGATTGGAGCATCTCCCTTACGAGGAAAGGCTGAGAGAGCTGGGACTCTTTAGCCTGGAGAAGAGAAGGCTGAGGGGAGACCTTATTACTACTTACAAATATCTAAAGGGTGGGTTGAAGGAGGATGGAGCCAGACTCTTCTTGGTGGTTCCCAGTGACAGGACGAGGGGCAATGGGTGCAAGTTGGAACATAGGAAGTTCCATTCCAACACATGGAAAAACTTCTTTACAGTTCGGGTGACAGAGCACTGGCACAGGCTGCCCAGGGAGGGTGTGGAGTCCCCTTCTCTGGAGATTTTCAGGACCCGCCTGGATGCAGTCCTGAGTAATGTGCTCTAGGCAATCCTGCTTTAGCAGGAAACTCTGTGATTCTGTGATTCTGTGATAGTCTGTGCTGCTGGACAAGTGCATTGCTTTTGAGCAGTATTTCAGGGAAAAAAGTGCATATTGATCATCATCAAAAAAAAACACAACCCAGCTACATAATACCACTTGCCAACAGTGGATTTGCCAAGTGACAGATCTTGGGTGCCCATAGTTCTAGAGGATTTTGCTTGCATGTAGCAAGCATCTAACCCCAGGGTAGAGGTCGGTGTCAAGGATAGTCCAAATGAACTGATTAAGCTAAATCAAGGTCAAAGTGTGTCAAACAACCTCTTACCTCTCAGAAACACAATTACTCAAAAAAAAACATTTTCAGGGCTTCATGCCTCAGGTATTATAGCAGTCTATCCTCATATTCACTGCATTGATTTTATTTATTTTTTTAATTCCTGCGCCACCATGAGAATATTTCCACAGAACCAGGTTCAATAGCTGGTTCATGTTTTCTTTTTTCCAAGAATGAAAAACATCATGTATGGGATTCATTTGACCAAATACAGCCATCTGTTTCCAAGCTAGTCACCCTCCAACTTCCTTTAAACTCTCTGCGGAGACAAAGCACTTTGAGGGAGAGATGTGTCTCATGTTAAAGACAGCTAAATTTAGGCAAATCATTTGTGCCCTCAGAGATTATATTTCTTGCTTTTCTTTGCAAGCAAGCTGAGAGATACCAGCTCAGATATTCCCATGTACACTGAAAATGTCTAAATGTAACTGAAATGAATGCCGGTGCTCCCTATTTTGTGGTTTTTTTTTTTTCCTTTTTCTTTTTAAATACCACTAATGTTACTTTTTTTTTTTTTGCTCAATTCCTGATGTAATTTCTGATTTGTGACTACCCCGTCATTATTAGGCGAGAACACAGAGTTGCCTCCCTTCTCCACAACCGGAGGAGACCACTCCATTCTGGAGGATACGGTGTCACCAGCTCTTAGTGCTACAATCATTATCATCGTCACCGTTATCATATCGGGGAGTGCTTACTTGTGTTTCCTGAAATACATCTGCTCTGGATGCTGCAAAGCTACCCAAGTAGTACCAGCCAGAAGACTCGATCCTAGCAGGTCTGAAGAACAAGTCTAACCTCACCTCATCTGGTGATTTACTGAGCTGTGGTAAGAAATATCTGTAACTAAGAAGAAACATCAGAAAGCAGAGGAGACATTATTCAGTGAATAATATCACCTAACAGATTCCTGTTGGATATCAGGGATTTGCCATACTGTACTCTCTGTAACTTTAATTGATTTAGGTATAAAGAATCTTCTTCAGAAGTCTTCTGATGAAATGCTACTATAGACCACTCCTTCCCTTACTGTCTTTGGCTGGTTTTGACAATGTCTATCATCTTCTCTCGTAACATCTGGTTTATTGTGTTTTTATTGACACTACTCTGCTTTCACATTTGATGATGGATTTGGGGTTCCAGAGATCTGCCATTGCTACCAAGTGTTTTCTCTTGGGGAGGGAGAAAGAGCACAGGACTGGAAAGCTTGGGAACTGTCTGAATTTGCCATCTTTTGAAATTGTAAAGACAAAGACAGTTTTGAAGCTCTAAGGACAAGCCTTTGGTCTCCATATACTGATATCTGAATGATACACTATAGCTTGCATTATATCAAGTCAAAATAGATGATCTAGTCATCTTCTGACCATAAAATCTATGCCAGCAAGTACTCACATTTCTGTTACTAACAGATCTTTAAAGTCCATGTGTCGCTTTTTCTTTACTGTTGAAACATTTCATTTTTGCCATGTAACGAAGCCGCTGTTGGGCATCTGTCAGAACCACAACTGTACTGACTGTTTCATAAATCTCTCAGCTGATATCATTCTGGCCATGCCAGTGCTGTTCTTCCAGTTACATGTCCTATCCAGTGAGAGCAACATGTTTGAACCATGCTAGCTGGGAGGGGGAGGAAACACATCTGGATGAAATAAAAAATGAATCTGAAGCTTTCTGACAGCACATTTTACTTTTTCCTGGGATCAGCTGAGAAAATGAAGTTCAGAAGAAAATATCTGTGGAATGGCTCTTCTTGGGTCACTTTGGCTTAAGCTGAATAAGGAAGTACTGAAAAGCTTTTTGGAAGATGTGATTGTGGGCTCTGCTGTGCAGCTCCGAAAGCAAAAGAGGAACAGATAAATAAAGGTCAACATCCAGAGATGGGCTGTTTGAGACCTACCTGCATCAAGTCTTTGAAATGTGTGTTGTTTATCACTAAAATATCCACTGAGCCAACTACAGCTATCTTTGCCCTTTTACAAAGGTACCTCTCCAGGAGACACAGTTTTTATGTCAGCCTCTCCTCTTCGCCCTTAAAACAAAACCTAAACAGTTCTGGTCTTTGTTTTTACAGTAAAAAAGCTTGCAAATAAAATATTTGAAATGCCCATGAGGAAAATTTGAAAGAGAAACTCTTATTTTTACAATTCTGCCTGTGTGCAATGAGCCAATTCGCATTTTTTTTTGAAGAGCTGGGCTGCCAGCACTGTATGCCAGGCGAGTTTTGGACCTGATCTGTGTCCCTTGGGCATGCAGTGCTCCTAATCCAACAGCAAAGATGAAATACAAGAGCCAGGACCACTGTTATTCTGGGAGAGGGCCAAGAAAAAGCAGTGCAGCTCTGCTCTGGATAACATTGCATGGATAAATTCTATTATTTTTATTCAGATTTTACCTGTAATTGATCAGCAGTACTTATGCTTAAAGCTGATGTGTTTATCTTGCCATGTCAAAGCTGCATATTGCATTTTGCCACGTAAATGTCCATGTATTTCAGTAGCTCTGTGTGTCTATGTCACGAGTAAGTTAACTCAAGAGCTCACTTCTACCAGATGAAAGACTGACCTTGACAAATCTCCTTTACAGCTGTGCATATTGGTGAAGAAAACAAAATTAATAAATATTGATCCCTCGTTCATTGTATAAAATGACTGTTGTATTTTCACCTGTAAAAGTTTCCATGGCTTTCATTTCATAGCTGACAGCTATTTGTGAAAACCAGCTAGCAAGTCTCAGCATTCTGAGGAAAGCCCATGAGTACTGCTGGTAGCTATCAATATATGCTGGTAGTTGTTGATATTTTGACAACTGTATGGACAATACAATATTTTGTATTTTGTTTTCATTAAATCTTTTTCTCACATCTTAGCCGTTTCTGAACCAACACCCCTAAATAAAGTCATCAAATGCATAAATCTGATCCTCCTTGATTATTGATGCGCTTGGGTTGGTTGCTTCCATTCTAGGTACCTGTGGTACCCTGGTTTTACATGAAAGAATTGCTTTTCTCAGGTTCGTTTTGACACACAGTCAGCCTGCTGCCGGGGCTCTTCCAGCCAGGAACATGGATGTCCCTCTCCATAGGTCAGACTTGAGAGACCCGGATTTCTTGCTCTTCCAAAGATCTTCTACGTGAATGCCTCAGAGCAGATCTAACACCTCCAGAGGCCTCTGTGTATCTCCCCAGTGTTGGTGCAGCCTGGGGGGAGCCGCACAGATATTTCCCACGGAACCCACAGCCACCACGCTACGGCTCCGGCTGCGATTTCCTTCCTCTCCTCCACTGGGACCTGCTGCCCTGGGCAAGCAATTTAATAGGAATTAACCAAAGGAAAAACAGAAACAGTTCAGTGATTAGGGTACTGCCCTGGGCAACAGGAGGCATGGGCATCGCTCCCTTTCCCTGGGAACTGTATTTGCCAGTAATCTTCAGAAAAGAGGACATAACTGGGAGTAGACCAGGATCCACTCCTCTCCCAGGTCAACTGCCCGCTCAGCCAAAAAACCATAAGCCTAATTAATTTTTAGCATTTCCATACATGATGTGACAGCAGTGCCGAGGATCACAAAGGATGGAAGTTAGAAAACAATACTTGGGGATCAGAGCCGAAAAGCCTCAGTACCAGTGGCTTGCAGGAAAATCTAACCCCTCAATCCTCATTTTTTAGGCCTTTTTTGCAAAATACGACTCTTCCTTCTTTGCTCACATTCCATCCTTAGGAAAAAGGCCTCAGCAAAGGGGATACATCCACAAAAAAAAAAAAAAAAAAATAAATCCTGTGAAGGTATCCACCAGAGGGAGTTGCATGAATGCAACAAACCCAGGCTGGAATAGAGATGGTTATGAAGAGGCTGTGAAGAGCCGCCTGTGCGCTCCCCAGGACGGGCGAGCAGCTCCCCGCAGCCGCTGGTGAGGAGCCCAGGCGGAATTCAGTGAAGTACTGACCCAAATCTGCATAATCTTAAGTGAATACTCAGTGAACTCTAAGGAATTGCTCTGCGCATTGCATTAAGCAAGTGTTTTATTAGAGCGGGGTCAAAATACTCAGCGCTTTGCGGGATCATATGAGGAAAAGAAAAGGCTCTGTTTACACCTCGGCTTTTATTTTTCCCTCACTGGTTCACTTGTTCGAAAGAAAGCGGAGCCAGGGCCAGCCTGGCTCCTGGGAGGCCCGCGGAGGACGCCTTGGAAGCAAACCCAATTGCTTCCACTCAGGAAGAGTTTTTGATGAGGCTGCCTCCGACACTCAGAAACCGCTGCTCCCGACGGATTCCGGGTCCCAATCCCAAAGAGAAAAACAATGAAACGATGACACCTTTCTGTCCAAAATACAGGATAAATCTCTGGTTCAACATGAAGTCTACCTCTGTGACCTTTTTGTCCAATTCACGTTAATACTCTTCAGCAGAGAGGAAGAGCGCGTACTATCCCTTTAGCAAAAAAATAGTCAAATCCCTGCCTCCCTCTGCCCCAGAAAGCAAGCAAAGGATCACAGCCTAGCCAGCCGTTGTGGAAATATCCCAGATTAAAAATACTATCTTAGACTTCTTGGTTTTTTGGTTGGGTTTTTTTTTTGTTTTGTTTTGTTTTTTTAATGCATCTCCTGGGTATCCTGGAGTCTTGAACAGTTTCTAAAAGAAATTTAAGAAAAAGCACAAACGTTCTTACTCCACTCTGCTGGAGACTTCAGTCCAAATTCTGCTTTATATTAGAATAAAGGAGCACAAGGAGTTAATCCCAGTTATGCGCTTTGACACAACTCCTGGCTCAAGGCTAGCAGAGGCTGTGAGAGGATGTTAAATGAAGGTGATTCCTGCCTTGATGAGATTATTTTCTAGTAAGAAAAAAAAAAGGGGGGGGGGGGAAGGCCCCACAATATTAGAAAAGGACTAGGCTGTTGTTTCTGTGACCGCAAGAACTGTCAGGGGAACAGAAGGAGATGCAGAGAGGGTTTCTCCTTAGGACATTCCTGAGCCTGAATTCCAGCCCCGAAAGCCGCCGGCCCCCAGCCCAGGGCACAGCCCTTTGTCACCTCTCCTCCCTCTGTAAACCGGGCGTCTTAATACCCCCCCTTTTCACAGGAATGCTAAAGAAAATGCCTTGAAGATGAAGTGCCTGTGTTGCTGTCACGCTGCCAATTCTCCTGTGCGGCGCAGATTCATATGGTAACAGGAGCCAAGGTCAGGGAAGCATTAGTCAGCCTGAATTTGGCAAACAGGGGTGTCAGTGTCCGATAGCCCTCGCTTGCAGATTAGATTAGCGTGAAATGCCCTGCCTAGGTTATCCTTGAAAATCACTTCGGCTACTGCAGGAGATGGCTGTTCATTGCATTCGCAGGGCTGAAAGAAGGACAGTTACTTTCAACATACATTTGCTTCACCAGCCCTGATTTTCCGGGTTGTTAGTGTTGGTTTAAGCCTATACGATTTGAATGTAAATACCCCACATCTTTTTAACTGGGCGCTACCAATCTGTTCGTATTTAAGCTCATGTTCTTTTAACCCTTTCTTCTTTTCATTTCTTTCAAGCATATCCAAGGGCTGTCTACTGACAGGCCATTTTCAATGGTGGTTCCCTTGCTGTGGAGGTCTTGTTGGTCCTATACGAGGGTGCGGGGTTTTGTACAACGAATTAC
Organism: Charadrius vociferus; assembly: GCF_000708025.1. Lineage (NCBI taxonomy): Eukaryota > Metazoa > Chordata > Aves > Charadriiformes > Charadriidae > Charadrius > Charadrius vociferus. Next base: position 5,611,618 of record NW_009647680.1, read on the forward strand.
TGAGGAAAGATCGTGATTTAAAACCCGTTGAGCCTGTACATCCACGGGGTGCGGAGCAGCACAGAATACCACCTCGGCAAAGCAGGGCATCCACATTACTGTAACTGTAAAACAAGGGTGGGTTGAAGGAGGATGGAGCCAGACTCTTCTCAGTGGTTCCCAGTGACAGGACGAGGGGCAATGGGTGCAAGTTGGAACATAGGAAGTTCCGTTCCAACACACGGAAAAACTTCTTTACGGTTCAGGTGACAGAGCACCGGCACAGGCTGCCCAGGGAGGTGTGGAGTCCCCTTCTCTGGAGATTTTCAAAACCCGCCTGGATGCAGTCCTGAGTAATGTGCTCTGGGCAATCCTGCTTTAGCAGGGGAGTGGGACTAGATGATGTCTAAAGGTCCCTTCCAACTCTGAAAATTCTGTGATTCTGTGATTCTTACCTAATGGGTCCACCCATAAGCAAGGCTGATGAGCTTGTGTTCGACGTCCCTCGCCCGCTGTGCTCCCAGTTTTGGAGCCAGCCAGCTATCAGGCACCACGCTCCGCTGCTCCCTGCGGCGAGGGGCTGCTGGTGAGTCCAGACATCTCTGCTGGATTGGAGAAAACATCTGGGAGGACAGCAGGTAACCTCCGTTCTGTGACAGGAGATGAGCAGGCCAGGCCTATGAGGCTTGTTTTGATCATATCAATAACGTCCTTGGCAAATCTAACACATTTATTTTTAAAATATTTTCTTGATAGGAAGGCAAACATTAAGAATGAAGAAGAAAATGCCAAGTGGGTCCTCAGTGCTGTTTGCCAGTCACCTTAATCTGCTGTCACTTGTAGTCTAGGGGAAAGTCGAGTCTTTTGAAGCACTACCGATATTATTAGAAATCTAAATATTTGCACTGCCTCTCCGTGTCTCCATCAGTCTCACATAAGACACCAGCTTTTCTGTTAGCAGTCGTGAAGGTTGAAGTCAGCCCTGCTGTTCCCACCAGGAGGCTGGGACACAAAGAGCTGGGGAGACAATATGGATCCAGGTCACCTCCCTGCTTTCCTGCCCCTTTCCATAAAATATTGCCATTAAATGGCTACTCAGATTGTGATGGCGAAAGCAGGGACCACGTTGCCTTACAGTGACGCAGTGCTTCAGCTCTGCTGTCTTTATAGCCCTTCCCTCCTCTTCCCAGTGCGGGCACTCACACTTTGGGCAAGTTTTCATCCCTTTTGCAGCAGTGGAGAAGCACAAAGGGAAACATCAAGATTGGGTCTGAGTCAGTATGAATAGGACTTGGGAAAAACACCAATAAACCTGGTCTAGAGCATTTTTCATTTTATTCTGTGGGACTCTGACAATAAATATATGTTTTTATAGAGTTCCTTCTACTCTATATACCCTGACCCTCATTCAGTAAATTACATATGGTCCAGGAGTGTGAAACAAGCATCCCAAAAAGGAGACATCTCCCAGCTCCACAGTCATTCTGATAGAGATCTGTTTTGCTCTATACAGGCAAATCAGCTTCCAAAAAGCAACATGTTTCTGGAGGGACAATATTAACAAAATCAAAGCACGTGCGAGGAAAATCCAAGTTGAAGCCAGAGAAGGCATTCAGCTGTCGGTAAACACTTCCTCCCCTTTATCCCCTACCGCTCCCTTGTCCCCTTTTTTGCTGGCACAAGAAAAGAAAATAATTCTGATGAAGCCATAAATGACACAAGGCATATTTAATTTTTGCAGTGAAACCAGTGTGAAATAGCCTTGGGCCGAATTAAAGCCATACAAACTGGGGATAAGGCAAAGCATCCCATGACAGCCATGACGTTGCTGAAGACCGCAATGGAAGCAAGGCCAGGAGTCACATGGAGATGAGTCCTTGCAAAGAGTTGTTTATAATACAATCAAAGTCAAAATATAGTCCAAAATGAGATCGCTGTAAGTAAAGGGAAATTTTATTAGTTCCAGATGGCATCATAACACTAAGTTTCAGAAAAATCAAAGCCAACATGTTGAAGAAAATAACCACCCCTTCTGGCCTGTCTTACAGAATGAGGTATTGGCATCAGATGGCCTCTCTGGATATGGAGATCGTTATTCACATACATGCTCCCTATCAAATAAGAAAGAAAAAAAACCAAAACAAAACAAGAAAGGGGGCTTCCCACCACCTTTTCCACATTTCTGTTGTAGTCTGGGCTCTGTACATTTCATCAGGTGAGACCATGGGAATCCTGTTTTTTCTGCTTGATAAATTTTGGTTGTTTCAAACCTGAATAAGTCACAAATTTCCATCTGAAAAGTCAGCTGTACCGTGCACAGTTGCTGGCAGGGAATAGAAGTCAGGGTTATCTGTGCCTTGATGATCTTTGAAGCAAGAAGGCCAACTTTATGAGAAAATCAAGGATGGCTCCACTAAACTCAATAGGATAACTTTTCTTAGCTACAGTGGGTTCAAGATTTCACCCCAAACATTCCTCCTGAAGTCTACAAACTGAAGCTGAATCTGAAAGTCAAGTTTGGCTTTCTCTCACTTTTCCATCACCATTAATCTGTGTTTGGACCTTCATAAACAATTGTGTTTATAATCCAGAAACCAGAAACCCACTTTAATGCTGTGAGCTATGTTGTCCCTGCAGAGCTTGCAAGGAGAAGCAGCAGTGTGAGTTTATTTTAGTCAATCAAGTCAGTTGTAAGGTCCTGTGTATACGCAGGATTTCAGTCTGCTGCATAAGCAAGGGCCAGACATGTTTATATGTTTCCATAGTCACTTAATAGCCACCACCTACAAAATCTCCAAGTTTTGCATGCTTTCAAATGAACAAAATTCCACCTGGATCCTAGACTTCATCCTGCTCCCATTAAGACTCCCCTAGCTTTAGCTAACA
>NW_009647680.1:5614496-5646308 GCF_000708025.1 Charadrius vociferus
TTTTTTGCTCAGTTCTGGCTGTTTGTTTGGCTGGCTCAGCTTCTATCTATACCTCTAATTCTCATAAACGTTGGTCACGTTTTCAAAGTGGTGGGTTCCTCCTTGCAGCAAATTCCTGGTTATGAGCTGCCACGTGGCTTTTTGCTGATGCTTCTTTTCTTTCCGCAGCTGGTACTGCAGTGTCTCTTCCAGGACCAGCAAAAAAACTATTCAAACATCTTCAGAAACTGTGCGGGTTATGGTTTCTAGTCTTATTAATTCCTTTGCTGTGTGTGGAAGTTGTTGACTTCTCTGAGAATGATAGTACCAAAACTAATGGGAAACATATAATACTTCATCAGGATCACAGGAATAGCTCTAATGGCATGAAAAAATGATTTTTGTATTAAACAGAGGCTGTGGCCTCTGTTAAGACTTGCATGCCCTTTCTGATGGGCTTCCTCTGCCAGTCTGGGGTGCCCCAGGGCACTGTGTTGTAGCACTGCCACAGCAGGTCCCCAGCACTGCAGTGGTCCAACCATTTTTCTCCAGCAGTGAGGTGACAGCTGAAACCATGGCTTCTGCCTGGAGGGTGTCAGGAAAATATTCACAGTGGTTGTACCTCTCCTTCATATCAGTGTGGCACCAGTGTCTGAGACCGTAACTCCAGAGCCTTAGCCAACAAGTGATGACTCTTTACTATGCATCTCTCAGCATCATTGCAAATCACCTTGCAGACAGCGATGGCTCAGATGAACCCAAGCAAGACCAAAGTGATGCTGGTCAAAAAGGTGAAATGCTTTAAAGAGCTCCCCTGGGCACTGACCTCACATCACTCCATAGCACACGTCTCCCCACTGTCTCCATGTTGACATATAGAATCATAGAATTGTCTAGGTTGGAAGGGACCTTTAAGATCATCAAGTCCAACCATCAACCTAACACTGCTGTTGTGTTACACACAACATCACTAAACCATGTCCTTCAGCACCATATCTACCCGTCTTTTAAATACCTCCATGTATGGCGACTCCACCACTTCCCTGGGCAGCCTGTTCCAATGCTTAACAACCCTTTCTGTGAAGAACTTTTTCCTACTATCCAATCTAAACCTATTCTGATGTAACTTGAGGCCATTTCCTATTGTCCTATCACTTGTTACTTGTAGTCCTTCTCAGAACCCATTAAGTTTGGATTGGCCACAGGACAACACTGTAAAATCACTATATTTCATGTCTGGCAAGCTAAGAAATGCTCTTATTTGCTCCTGGATGAGGCCTTGGTGACCCATGCCTTCATGACCTCCCATTTGACCTGCTGCGATTCCCTATTTGAATCTGAATGTGAAGACAATACAAGTCTAACTCAGCTTGCTTTCTCCATGCTTTGGGTTTCCGTGAGCACAGGTGTCTCCACTGGCTCACTGGCAGCTTCTGGTACCAGTGGCCAAGCCCATTTTAGTGGTACTATCTCAGGAATAACAAAAAGCTAAGATAAAGCTTAAGACAAAAAAAAGAGGCTTTTTTTTTTTTTTTCTCGTTGGAGTCTGGCTACTAGAGATCAGACAAAATCAGTCCCTGAGAACCTTTAGGAAATTAGGTAAACGCTTCCTGCCCAGATCAGTTTTGTCAAAATGTGACTCAGTCTTCGTCACTGCAAGTAATTGTTGTTTCTGTCTCAGCTGCAAGGTCATCTCTGGATTAAAATATTTGCAGTTTACTTTTGATGAATATTCACTGTCTGAAGGCAAATGACAATGCATTTAATTTTCCTCCAAAACACTTATCGTTTACACAGACCTAACTAGTTCTTCCTCTGAGACAATGTCACATAAAGCTGAATTTCCTAAATAAAGCTGAAACCAGCTATTAGGAAAAAAGATTAATTTCCCTAAACACTAGGAAATGAGGGAAATTCCATTAAACATGGAAAAGAAGGACATTTAAGTTATTATTCTTTCCAAAGCTTTGTATTATAATTGTCACTCTTACAATAGAACCTATCTAGAGCAATTCAGATAAGAACCCCCCTGCGATAAGCATTGTGCAAAGTCCTTATAGTACGGGGCGATCCCCATAATAGCAAGGAGATTAATGTGGAAGGGATTGAGGTATTTCATAGCTGAATGTCCTGTCAGTAAAGTTGGATAATAAGCCTTCTTTTCACACACCATTTGCTTTCAGGAGGATAAATTAACCTGCACGGTGCACCGCACTAATGACTTCCAGTACTCAGGCTAGGTCACTTTGGATAAATCTGTCTGGGAGACCTCAGGCAGACACGAACTCACTCGCCAGGGCTCAGAGCAGGTGGGACCTAAGCCAGCTTTGACCCGAAGGCTGTGTGACCACGTTAGGACGGTGCTGAGGTTGCGTTCCTCTGGGTGGCTGGTGTGACCAAGGAGGGAGAGCAAAGAGCACGGGGAAAGGATAACACTGGAGAGAGAAAGAATTAAAGAAGAGAGTGTTTAAGTGACTTTTCTCAGGTCACACAGAGGCACCGGCTGGGATGACAACAGGGCACGGTAGTGAAGAGCAACAAGACAAACCTCCTTTTCTGGAGGGTGCACAACCCAACGTTGTCTGACCCGGGTTTGGAAAACATGCTGTACAGACAAAGCATTCATCTCCTTTTCTTCCTGACTGCGCTGGCTGCACCTTTACCAAGCTTGCGTTTTTCTTCCTTAATTTCTTTATGATTTTCCCTACTGCAGCAACTGAGCCCGGGGTGAGGTGTTAGATACCAGTGGGGAAGGTGAGTGAACGCAGAAGGAATGCGAGTGTTGGAGGAAGCCGGGCTGCCAAACAGCATCTGCGTCTACTGCTGAAGGCTACGTTGGTGCTGACACACTGGGTTATTTCTGCTGTGATATTACCCGGGTGTCTAATTAAAGACAAGGTTAAAGACACAGCCTGGGATTTAAAGTTGTGAATACTTACGAGCAGAGATTTCAGATTTTGCTTTAGTGTTTAAAAGGTCAGAAGCTTTATAGCTCCTGCTAATCTCCACTGAGATGCATCCCAAACACCCTCTCAGGTAGCACAAGCCTTGGTTTAGGACACTGGGGCAGCAGGGAACTATTCTCCTGCCAGGGCTAATCAGAAAAGGTTGCACAATGAGAAACTTAGATTTTTCAGACTTAAAAATGGTTGGTAAAAACATTGTTTGGTGTTTATTTTTTTTTAATATAGGGAATAAACCAGTTTTTTATTGCAATCAAGTCAGCATATTTTTTAATGCATAAAGTGCAGGGATAAATAATATTTTTCCATTAAGCTTTATTTGGAAATCAAAAGAAGTACAAACCCATATTTTAAATCTAGCTACTTATCCATGCCAAAGAGCATGAGTCACACATGATGGTATTCATGGAGAAGCCAGCAGAGCTTGGAGAAATATCTTGGTATAGGGTTTCTGTTCCATATCCAGAATCAGACAAACCGAACTGTCTAGAGGGTGAAATCCAAGAACAACAACAGTGGTCAAGATTTTCAAACTCAGGTGCCTAAGAGATAATTCCTTCCTGGAGGACTCTGGTAAAAGATAATGTCATTGCTTGAAGCTTTGACTTCTACACAATTTCCAACAAGTTAACAGGCACCAGAGGTGTGCCTTGCAAAGGAAACTGGGGTGGGATTCAGGTGCCTGCTTGTAGGTGTCTGCATGTGAACCAGGGACTATGCTCTCATTATACTAAATATGGATGGAGTCTGCAATAAAGTCATAGTCAATGGAGTCAGGAAATGACTCAGTTGACTACCTATCCAGTCACTGGTTCAGGGTACACCAAATTATGCTGAAGGCTCCATGGTCTGTATTATTAAGTATAAAGGGAGTGTAGACATTTTGACCTCATGTACGCGCCGGTAGTTACGTGTTTTAACGTCTAACTGAATCCTGTACCAGATGTTAAAATACGGACGATCTGTGTAAGTGCAGTCAAAATGTCTCAAGCGTGTCTAAACCAGTTGTGTCTCAGGTACACTCCGAACAGAGGTTACTCCTTTGTGCACACCAAGCTCTTCCCCTGCACATCTGTTTCTTCACAGCAAGGAAACTGAGGTTCCCAAAGTACCCCTGAACCAAATCTCAGAGGTGAAGACTCTAGCTCCAAGCAAAATGCCAGAAGAGTTCCCAGCTCTGTCCACATGGACAACACAACCTACTCTCAAGCTGTGAGAATTACCTTATCATGCCTTGTGTCTACAGGTACCAGGCTTGAAACCTGTCCCTAAGCCTGGGCTATCTACTTGGCAGTGTGCTGTCATGAAAGGTATTGAGATTCCTGACCAAAACCACTTTCTATCAATCATGCTGTTTCCATGAAAGCCGGTCTTGGAAACCAAACATACACAAACACTGTCTTACCAGTCCTTGCAGCCTCCTCTGGCACATCTTAGAACTGGCCCAAACCTCCAAATGTTTTTAAGAACTATTCAGGTTTTTTTCTTTTTTTTCTTTTTCCTTTTTTTTTTTTTTGTTCATTCATTTTCGCAATGTTTTTTCCAGGGGCAAATTGCAACAGAAGCCTGATCACTAACTCTTCTTACGTGGACCTTTAAATCTCTGCAGGGGGTGACACTGGAAATCAAGGGCTTCTTATGTTCATAAAGCGCCCTGCAATATCTAATCTATATAACAAAGGACAGGAAGGGAGGGAAAATCAGCCCCAAAGTCCTCAGAGTTAAATGTCCGAAAGGGTGAGGAATGCTGACAGAGGGGGAGGCGTGTGTCTGCAGCCCGGGGAGCAATTGCAGCGATGCTACAACCAAGCTTAAGCAAGGCTGCCTTGGCAATCAGAAACACCCAGAGCACTCGGCATCACCCTCGCTTAAAGCATAGCAAAGGGTATATAAGATGATGCGGGCATGCAACAGAGCATACCCAGGTAATGTATTGAAAAATGAAAGAAAATGAAAGGACTGGAGGGGGACAACTGGCATTCAGGGCTCCTCATCTCTGCTTTTTGCTCTGCCGTTCCTGGGGTTCAGCTTCCTCAAGAGCCGGGGCTGAAGAGTTGAGCACTAAGCAATATGTGCCCCCTCACCCAGCCCAGCCGCACCGACCTCGCGTGATCCCGCAGGGATGCTCTGCGAAGGCACAAATTAAAGCCTGGAAATGTTTCCCAGGAAGGGGTGGGCCTCACTGAACGTACAGGACATTTTTATAACCCTGCCCTTCGGAGCGAGACCGAGAAAACAACCAAGCCGATCACAAAGGGTCGCATTGCCAAGTAAGGCAGTTGAAACTAATGATATAAATACACTTTGAACGAGACATCTTTATCAAGAGAGGAAGTATTAAGAGCTACTGTGACCAGGCAACACGGGAGAAAGGAGGATAAAGAGGGACTGAGATAAGGTTAATGAAGAATGACAAATAGAGCCAAGTGGCTTTTTCCTGATAAAAAAAAATAAAAAAAAAAGCCTTCTGCTTATCGAGCTCAAGGACGGAGCGGGGACTTTCCTCAGCCAAGGAGCTGCACAAAGTGAGGCCCAGCAGCAAAAGGGAACTGAAACCCAAACCCGCTCCTTTACCAACGTGGGATGAAGCTCTGGTCCAGCCACATGTCAGCCCACTCCCCCTGGGAAGTCTGCAGAGGATAACGTGGATTATCCCACGGGGCACGTTGCTTCCCTTGGGATGTGTACAGCCCACGGCAGTCCCTGGCCGCAGGCAGCGCACCGAGGGCTCTGGGCACGGCTGCTCCTGCTCTCCCTGAAGCCAGGGAAAACCAAACACAGTCAGGTCCAGGTTCAGCCCTGCAAAAACATATTTGGTTGCTTAGATTTGTCATTTTGTTATTCCAGAAAAGTTCCAAGAAGAATTAATTAAAAAGCAAGAATTAATCAAAAGCAGAGGAGTACCTTCTGGCTAACAGACCCTGTTGTACTTGCAAGAATTGTTTTCATCTTTCCATGGTGTGGTTTTAATTTCTAATAATTGGGCTCCCTACAGCCATTTGCAAGCGAACCTCCCTGGCTGTCACCCAACCTGAACCTCTCCACTGATGACTGCCTTTCTAGAGGATGGAAAACACAGCACGCTCGGCAGCAGTGCTGGGAGACCAGGAAGAGCCCGTCCCAATAACTGGCTGGCTCAAACAAAACTGAAGCCAGTGGAAAGAATCCAAATTACTTTCGAGGACGCTGGCTCAGGGCTTTTGAGATTTCGGGCCAAGATGACAGCGTTAGAAGTCATAGAAGCAGAGCAGGTGTGAAGGTCAGGGAGAGATTTATTTGAGAGCACCCATTGCCTGTTGCACAGTTGTCTTGCAGAGCAGGGGCTGTCTGTCACCACGCTGCCTTCCTAATGAGTGAGCCTTTGCTCAGCAGTGTCAGGACCCTGAGACCAATCATAGGCCTTAATTAATTGACCTGACCAACATGACCTCCCTGCCCCCATGCTGTAAGTAGCCTTGTCTCCAGTCCTGTCTCTGGCCCCATCTCCTCCTGCTCCTGACCAGGATGCCTGGATGGACTCCAGATCTTGGCTTGTCTGATGGTCACTGGATGGTCAACAGCACTGGTCTTGGGCCACTTGTGACTCGTGGAGCAGCCCCACTCTTACTGATCCTGAGCAGGCACTTAAATATCATATATCTAGCCCACACATGAAGACCCCAGTAGCAGCTAATGGTGGCTCCTTCAGGCACCCAAAGTGCTTTGCATACCCTGCATCACCAACCTTCCCAGCTTTGGCAAGTGTGCAGCTTCCCTATGAGCAAGGCAGCCAGGTACGGGTCTTCTCACTGCAAGTCAAATTGAGACAACTGGCCTTTGAGAGCACCTTGAAGACACAGGGAGGTTCTCCAGATGATGAGAGATTCAGTTTCCAGGTCACCCAACTCAACACTCCACCTAAAGGTCTGAAGAAAGGGGGCAGGTGAAAGCTTGGATTTACATGTAGATATAATCGGGTTAAAAATAACATGTTATGTCATGATAAAGTGTGTGTTATATACAAACTCAAAAAAACCCAAACAAACAACCAAAAACAAAACACCAAAAAAAGCTTCATATACACATATCCATAGACTTTCATGGTTTCTTCTAGCTCAGCTCAGACAAGAGGAATTGGGCATTCTTATCATTCAGTCTCAAATTCAGATTTGGGAACTTTGGATATGCCATTTCTAGCCTAATTTATCCAGCAATAAGGTAAGGTTGCAATGGTCCATTTCTCAGAATTGCTTTCAGTCCTAGCACATTACTGCTTTATGTGGTTACAACACGGATTGATACTCGCTTTGGATGATGTGCAGGTAGATCATCACCTGAAAAGCATATCTGAATAGCAAAGCATTATTAATAATAACTTGTGTTTTGATAAGGCTGAAAAAAATTGAGAAAGGGCTAGTGGCAACAAAAAGATGGGTGGGAAACTTTTAGTGCCTGTTCTTCACAACAGGAAGACTTATGACCTCTCGCAGGAGCTGCAGAGGGACTTCCAGGCTCTTACTTTCGGACAACGAAACACATTGCACTGAAAAGTGGTAGTTGCTTAGAATATCTGAAATGAAATATTCCATGTGGCATCTTGTGTGTTTCCACATGGAGCCTCTTTTGACCTCTAAAAGCGAGTCCTTCTCATCCCTTTTATCCCATGCAGATATAAACACTCGTCGCTGCTTCATTTCATTAGCGTATACGCTGAGATGCAGCTTCAAAGAGGCGTGTTCTTTACCATCTGAGCTGCGCAGCACAGGCAGGCCTGTGCCTTACCACACAGCTACCACGTCACTCAGGGTATCTGGTGATAATTTGTTCCAACAACATTTTAAGTACTCTTTTTAACCATAATTTAATTTTGTGTTTTAATAAGAAAAAGCAGATGTAGGCTGCAGCAGAACAATTCCCTGCATGAAATACCTTCTGAACTCCAGACAAACATGTTTTAATAGATTTCCCTTGCATATCATTTAGGAAGGTTTTCAAATGCACAGATGCTTTCCAGTTACCATCACTTTGCTGGCAGCTGCTTCACAGACCTTTTCTACAGTAAAAATAAGCTATCAAAAAAATGACAGCACGAGAAAAATACGGCCAAAATGATAGCATTTGGTAAAAGTACCATCTGCTCATTTAAAAGCAACGAGCATTTAATATCCTGTAGTCACTCTTGTTTTTCAAGCTTTTTAGGGATCTGAAATATTTGCAGGACAAAGGTCCCAGAAGTCCCAAGCGAGGGGAGAGATCCACTGCTGCAAAAACAAACCCAGAACTAAACAGCTCGTCAACAAGACCAGCAAAGAAATGTCATTTGCTCCACTGTGTCACATGCGGTCCGCGTTTAGAGCTGCCTCCTTGAGAAGCAAAGCCCCCTTCCTTGGGACCCATCCCTCCCTAGAGAGAAGGGGAACTAGCTTAAAATCCGTGTAAAAAGTTTGGAAAATATTAACTTGTCTCACTTCATATTGTGGAAGGATTCTGCTGTAAAGAGAGCAGAGGGACCCAACAGATCTGAACATGTGGCAGTGCTTCTTTGTCGACCCGAAGGTTTTATGGAAGCTAAACCAGGCTTATTATTGAATTTCTTTTTTCTATGCTGTAAATTACTAAAGAGAGGTCCCAGATTTCAAAATCTGGCCTGGATTTCAACCTCCCAAAGAGCTGAGCTGATTGATTCTGTGGTTATAGTTCAACTCCTGTCAAGGAGCCAGTTGCAAAACTGGCATGTGGTTCCAGCCTCAGATTTTGATTATTTTTGGACCAAGAGCCGGGTGCGTCTGGAGCTCAGATTTTACATTATGTCTCTATTAAGTAACATTTTGCAAACGCTCAGCCCAGGAGAGAGTACATTCCAAGAGGCACAGACTGTTTTAAAACAGAATTGTTTTTTAAGTCTCAGGTTCCCATCTCCTGCATCCTTGGGACCTAAGCAGCACTGGGAGCTGCTTGCAGCTGGGCAGGAGCTGTCTGCCGCCCACAGCTCGAGCATCGCCCTGGATGGAGCACTCCCACACCTCACCCAAGTCCCCTTCTCCCTCTGCCACCCTGCAAAGCCTGAGCCATCACCAGCAAATTCAGCACAGGTACCCCAAGGATGCAGACAGCCCTCCCAAACTGCCCACATCATGCCTCTCATGGCAAAAAGGACCACGGGATTGTGAACCTCTCTGTGCAATCCCACCACGGGGCTGCGACCAAGCTAGTGCTTCTAACCCTGGTACAAATGCCCAGCCCTACCATTCTTCGTCAAGCCAGCCATGCTCCAAAAGCTGAGCCTTAGCAAGGGGTTTTCCCAGCTTAAAACCCTCTGAGCAAAGCTAACCCCATAGCAACAAGCTCTGGCTGCAAGCGATGGAAAGAGGGAAAGTGGGAAATTGGGTGACCTTCCAGGCGCAGTGCCTTTTCGGCTGAGCTGTGTGGGATGATGGGTGGATGAGGGGAATAACAGACCTGTGGGTTTTAATTCAGCCATAAAAAAAGCCCCACTGTTCTTTGATCAAAGCAATGGGAAAGCCTCCGCATGGCATTTATTTATCTCTAGGTTAATCTGTCTTAAGGGTCTGAAAAACACATTTTTACTATTTCTGGCCACGTGAGGTTTGTCACTACACATGTCTGGAGCTCTTGGAAGTGCATTCAATAAGCATGAACTAATCCTCACACTAGCCCAGTGAGTGAGTGTGGGTGAGTATCCCATAAAATGGCTCATGGCCTCTTTGAATCATACCCCAAGGACAGGGCGGGTGCCTGTATTGTGCGTTTTCTGCATATTCAACAAAATGAGGATTTGGGGGTTACCTATGTCCCTGTGGCTCCCTCATATCAGGTGCACCATTTATAAGGCAAAAGACACAAATCAGTAAATGGTATTTGCTAAGAGAAGGGTCACAGAGGCACAGACAAGAAAAAGCAGTTTCTCCCATGGTAGCTCAAGAGAAGAAACCTGTCTTCTGCCCTACAGAGCTCTGTTAATCATCTGTCCCTTCTCCCTCTCGCCACTGATAAGGTCAGTGTGTCTCATCAAACTTGATCTGAATGAATTATGATTCATATCTTACCTAAAGAGACTGTCAGAGTTAAGCAGTCTTTTAAATATGGAGTTCCTTGAAATAACGATACATACAAATGTTACTCAATAAAGATCACTCTTCTAAAATTATTACCCATATTAGTTACAATATGATTCCTCTCTCTTCCCCTCCTGCTTGCTCTAAAGCACTAACAGAGCTATGAGAAAGTGAAGAGCTTTTTAATTCTGGATTGCAAACCATCAACACAGCTGCAGATTCATTTCTAGTTGCAGATGCTTTCTGGCTAATGAAGTTAGAGCCAGAAGAAATGCAGTTTGGCTTTGATGTTTTAAACAGTTTACGGTCCTGACTGTTGGAAGGGGGAAAAAAATAACCTTTTATTTGTACTTTGGGCAAATTAATTTTTGAAATGGCTGAAAGGCAGACAATGAGCCTTGCGCTATCATGCTTGCAGCGCTGCTTTTGAGATTGAAGCTAAACATAAAAACTTCTTGGACGGGAGCCTAAAGTGCTCCCCGGGGAATAATTGTGCAACAGCAAAGGGATGAACTAGATGATGAAATAAATCTTTTTTGCCATTACTGTCTGTGATTCTAAAGTTATTAGAGTGCTACTAAGGACATGATAGCAGGAGATACTTTTAAGACTCTCGTAAGACTTGCGAGAAAAAAAAAGCAAAAAACGCCAGCAGCTGTAAAAGCCAAAGGCACTGCCGGGCTTGCCGTTCGGTTCAGGCAATACAGCAATTCTATGAATTTTTATAATTCCCCAAAACCACTGGAAAAAGTACAGAACAGCCAAGTGACAGTCTGCAAAGAGGAAAAAGGCTTGGGAGCTGCCGTCAGAGTGCATGTTGAGGTAGGAACCAGAAGCAACTGAGGCGGTGGAAAACAAATCTCTTGCCTAGAGGACAAAATCACCCAATGAGCTTGTGAGGGACAGGACACTTCTAGCCTGCTTGCTCCACTTCAGGTCAAATTTTCAGTGATGAGAGCAGGTGGATGGAAAATCACCCATTGCCTGGAGGCAACTGAGTGTCTCCAGATGGCAAGGGGCAAGGAGAGTGTCCCAGCTCAGACCTCGGGTCCTGCAGCTCCACGGGGAAACTGTGATGGAGATGAGAGGGGCAGGAGCAGGAAGCAAACCATGACCAAGGACTCTGTGTAGTTTGCTGCAGCTCAGAAACTTCCCGAGTTCGCTGAAATCTTGCTTCCAGACATGCCATGAGGGCCAGCAGAGATGCAGGAGCCTTTTTTCATTGCCTGGTGTTTGTGTTCTAACAAAACTTGTATTCAGAAGACCTTTCGGACCATTTTGGCAAGCTTATTATCAGAAAACAGTTTGGGACTGCTCTGAAGCTCTATGGTCTCTATCTCCTTTAGGAACCCCATTCAGCATGGACCAGAGAGTCTTGGTGTCATCTTCCTTCCTTATGATAAGCAAAGGTAATCAAAAAGGTGTGGTTTTTCAGAGGTAAGAAGAGGTGAATTACAGGCAACAGTGTACAATGCGTGACAAGGAAATTCTCAGGGGAAAAAATTACGGCAAAGGGAAGTGTGGAAGCATCTGGAGAAAACAGCAGAAGAGAGGGAGTAGAGCTGGGCTCAGAGCTCATGAGGTGCAAACCCATAGAAAGCAGTGAAAAACAGGTGAGTGATTTTTGAGAATCTTGGATGGGAAAGTGGTGTCTGTGGAAGTGAACAGGATCCTATTGCCCAAATTCCTGGAATAAGAGGCACTCGGATATCATAGGTTTTCTGCACATGAGGATCCTCAAGCATGTTGAAAGTTGCAAAAACCTGGCTCTGCATTTCCCCTAAATAGTCTTGCAATGCTGTGAAGAACAACCATGAACAATCTTTCATGTGATTTGGGTTTTTTGAAGGTGGTGGGGGGGAAATTTCTCCACCCACAAACACAGCATCAAATTTTGCTCAGTACTACAGCGCTATCCCGCAACACGTCTTTAATGTGGGGGCTGCACAGCACATTAAAACAACCCACGGCATGAGCTCTGGAGGAGCCTGTACAGCAACATGCACATGAACTTTGTAAGGTGAAGGAGAAGATAAGAAGCAATGGAGGGAAAAGTTAGTGCTGTGAGCTGCCCAGGCGAAGCAGACACACTGTGGCTTTGAGATTTGTGCTAAAATATCTCGCATGGCTTTGGAAAGGTCACACGTAGAGGGAGAAAATAATTAGTAGCTAAATGCTGCAAAAAGCACCTGAGAGGAAACAAGCAAACAGGAAGGGATGGAGGCCTCTCTTGTAAAGGTCCCAGGGATTTGGGACAGAGGCGGGCACCTACCAATGGTGCCACAAAAACAGGAAAACCTCTTTGAAGGTCAGAGTAATTTTCCTGTTCCTGAAGCGATACAGAAGGAATTGGGTGGAAGTAGGCATGTCTTTTGGTGAATGTGGTGGCTTCTGCTAGCGTTTGATGTGGTCAGAGGATCAGAACAACACCAAATATGGAATTAGATATGAAGCACAGGTTTCCTGACTTCACGGTGGTTTCCAGAGCAGGTGATGTGATACTGGGCCATGTGTCCAGAGTGATGTAGCCAGCGTAAAACCAACACTCCTTGCAAAGAGAGGAAGGGGAAAGGTATTGAAAGAGGGAATGAAAAGTGAACTTATACAATATGATGAAAAGATGCAAAGCCCCGTAAATGTGCAAGCTAGGCATGGCCAATCAGGGACAATTTCAATTTTAGGGTTTTTTTCAGTACTGCCTTTCCTTAATTTATTTGGCCTGTGGCACAGTAAGTCAAGCAGCAAAAGGAGTGACTGTGCTGGGGCGCATCCCACGTCTGCCTGGTGATTAGTTCTTGCATATTCCTTTGAGGACTTCCCAATTGTCCCTCACATCAATGGCTTTCACTGGATCCCAGGAAATCAAACAATTCTCAGAGATGGGCAGAATCCCTAACAACGTGCTGTGGAGCTCATGTCTGACTCAAATCTCTTTGAATTTTAAGAGGAAACAAAGTGTGTTCCAGGCTGACCTTTTAAATCTATCTATAGTACTTTGATGTTGCTAGACCCGAATCTGAGTACCTTCCAAATTTAACAGTTTTAGCTGTCAGCTACCTTTCCAAAACAGGAAAGTTCTGCTCTCCTGTAACTGAGCTACGAGTCTTCAGCTCCTTTTAGAGACAATAGAGAGAAACAACATTATTCAGTGATTCATCTGATCTATTTTAAACATCAACTTTAGGGAAACTTGAATCGTGACCTACAAAATGGCTTCTCCTCTCCATTGACTGCGAGTAAGTGTTTATCACATCATAGACATCTGCATTTACTCAGCCCAAATTGCATCCAGAGAAGCTAAAGCCCAGACTAATTCTCTTTATTTCATTGGAGTTTGACATTTAAATGTCTTCCAAATCTGTGCATGGTTACACAGACAGGAGAAGTAAATCCAGGTCTGAATTCCAGTCTAACCTCTGATCACTGGATTATCTTCCTTCTGGGTCTGGTATAAAATGAGAAATGGTTTGTTTTTAGCTTCTCTTTCAGTTACAACTAAATTCTCCAAACAGGCCAATATGGTTTGAGTTCTTCTGTTCAACAGAGCGTAAATATCCCCAGAAGGTCAAATCTCAGTATTTCCTCCATGTTAGAATTCTTGCTCAGAATTGAATTGTCTGATCATTTAAAACTTAATCCTAACTCTAATATGTCTCAGATTTACATCACAACAAATTATTTTCCTCCAGATATCTGCATTTGAATCGTGTCAAAAAACTCTACAGCTGTTTGAGTTGTTATCCTCTGCCGTAGGTTAGACGAAGTTGTATAATAGGGTGAAAATGGTTTCTAGGATTTCTTTGTAGTGATATCATTCAGTTATTAAAGTTTGCAGTACATTTGTCTTCTGACTCAACTAAAACACTGTATTTCGCAGGGAAAACAATCATCTTGCCTTTCTCTTCCCTTCGTGTATGCCTCTCTTCCTCTAAGCCAATTTTCTCCCCTTGTCTACCGGAGCTTTTCCTTCACCAGGGTGGGTGGAAAGGGGGTTTCCACCCACTTCTACCTGTACTTGAACCACAATTCCCATAATGAAGAAACAGATGTCCAGTCCATCTTTCACAAGTTTTTTTGCTGCCTTAACACCCCTTCTTTTCCAGTCATCCAACTCCATATGCAGCTCTTCCTGGTATTGCCTTCAAAACACTTTGAGCAGCTCTAGAGCTCTTGACCTCTCCTCTCTCAGTTCCTCTGCTCCCTAACTCCTGCCAGCCCTCAACTATAAGTCTTCGAGCTCACTGACTCTGCCTGTTACTGAGGTTCCCTACTACTTTCCTTTACAAGATGCTGGTTAAAGGTCCTAAGATCTTGGCAAACTCAAGCGGCAAGGTAGTGATGTCCCTGATGTTTAGCTTTCTGCTGACTTATTCTTGGAAACTTCACTCATTCCTGGGTTGAGAGAAGGAGATGAAAGAGATTGTTGCAAAGGTTAAAAGAAAAAACTAGTGACATTTTGGCTAAAAAGAACTGTTCTAGCACTGCTGGATTTGGAAGAGGAGCTTTACATTTAGCAGACCAGTTGTTTGCAGCAGTTGTATTTCTCTTCTTGTTTTCTAAAAGTCTGCCCAAATCTGACCAATCTCTAAGTTTTTAGAAAAAAACCACCTTATATTTGCTCTACAGAAACTTCTTCTGTGCAAATAGCTACCGTCTTCGAAGAGTCTGCCCTTACTGCTCATGCTCAAACCTTTCATTTTTTTCCCATATGCTCAAACCATTTACACTCCTAAGACCGTGGTGCTAACCAGGGCCTGGCACTAACCTGGCTGCAAAGGCATCGAATCCACCAGAACTCTACAACTGCTCCAGTTGAAGATGGTGAGGACAAACATTGACTTTGCTAGTGATGAAGAGCTGTGGCTGGTGCTGGAACCAAGGGTTGGGACTTGGTATCTGCTCTGCTTTGGGTGACCCAGACTCCCAGAAGCACCAGGAAAAAAGTATTTTAATTCAACATGAAAATGTTTAAGATAGGAATAGGAAAAGGGAAAGGATTAGTGGGCAGCCGGAAATTTGGGATTAGGAAGGAATGACTGAGAAGTTGAGAAGGATCTAAATTTTTATGTGAGACCATGACTTGGGGGATCTGGTTTGGGAGACGTACTCAAAGATAGAGATTTGGAGTCAATGCAGAGGTGACATATAGGCTGAAGAAGGGAACATGTGGTCAGGATACCCTCCTTGCCTATCTCTGTGGGAGCCATCTCAGACCACGGCTGACAGGAACCAGCCCAGGTGAAGGGGTGAGCTTAAAAAGAGGAAGAAAAGCCAGTGAAGAGGTAACTGCCTGCGGAAGGAGACGGGGACTGGACAGAGAAGCCTGGTGAATGAGCCTGGGAGAAAGAAGCTTTTGTATTCACTGTCTTCTCCAAGGAACTTGCACGTGTGGTTAATGTTTCACATAGGCAGGGGAGGAGTATTTCCCACTGAAACAGTGCAGGAGTGGAGAAGGGTTCCGGTTTGGCACATTCACAGCAAACCTGTGTACCGTGACCTCATGATTTTAATCTCTAATGCTTTCTTTTTTTCTGGCTGGATGGGCTTATAACTGATTTATAGATCAGCTCCTTCCTATGGTAGACAGGCTGTCTCCAGCCAGAGGCCCACTCTTACCAGTCTCTTGGGCTAGCACTTTTACAGACACCTCTTGAGTTTGACCTAGACTAGAAAAACCTCTTGGTGTTTGGACAGTCATCAATCAAGAGAAAGGGTTGAACATCACCTATCACCTTGTGGATAGACATGGTCTAGCAGCAGGATCCCACAAGACATAAATCCCATGCAGTTTAAGAGACCAGGGTCTTGTTTTCAACTTGATGGTACGCAGACCTCACAGCAGCTGGTGGATATTTCCATTTTTGACATAAAGACAGTCCTTGGGCTTGACATTGTGTTTGACACAAAACTATGATTTTGTTTGGGAAAAAGCTGCTCCCTCATCATTTGCATCTTCTTGAGAATGGATTGCATCCAAACATGTTCTTATCTTCCTTCCCTTCCTAGGCTGGGCTTGCTCATGCCCATTGGAATTTGAAGAGTTGTTCAATGCTCCAAAAGAAATGGAGCCAGCTTTGTTTCAAAGCTCCCATTACTCATCTTCTTTATCTTTTAGCTAAAAGCTTTAATGGATCTGTTTTGCTAGAGCATTTGAGGTTGGAGGCTATGAAGAACTTCAAAGGTATTTAATAGCCGCTTTCTCACTGATTTTGTAAAAAGACCTCATAGTTTGATTAAAAGTAAACTCTGCTCACAATGCTGCATGGAACTCTGCTGATCTATTTTTACTGCATCACAAATAAAGCTAAGGAGGGGGGGAAATCCCATTGACTAAACAGGACGTGTGGGAAGGATGAAGCATGTCTCCAGCCCATATTACCCAGGTACTCATTAACTCTCTGATAACCAGTTTAGACAACACAAAGTGGAACGTCTCCAGCACCAGATGGTAGTGATGAGGAAGAAAGAGGAGTGCAGCAGACAAGATAAAACTTGGCAGGAAAATATACATAGGAATTTCTGTTCGTTAGGGTAGAGATTGGAATCTGAGAGTCCTAAGTTTAACCATTCCTTTGTTGGCAGGAAGTGTCTGAGAAGCGTAAGGACAAAGATAGCTCCCATCCCTGGCTACATAGCTGGCCCACCCTCAAAAACCCCAACTATCTGGTGATGTAGTTTCTGATTCAGCTCAAATGATGGAGTGTCTGCGGTGCAAGACCATGGTCCACGTGTGCTGCTGACCAGTGTGGGTACCAGATGGATCTCTGTAGAACCGATTAAATTTGCAATCTCCAAACTGTTCCAAAGTTCAGAAACGTGAGCATCCTCTTGGCAGCTTTAATTCAAGGTATTCAAGGTTGATGTACATTGATAAAACTTCTTAATTAAATGCTACCATGGGCTTTCTCCAGTATGTCTCCGAGCATTACAACATAGCCTCATCCTTTGCCACAAAGAACATTCTTTTAATTTTTCTTTATTTTTTTTTTTAATAAACTAAAAGGCAAACCTGGGCAGTAGTAGTGTGAAAGGCTTACTCTTTAGAAATAATCAGTTACCTTCAATATCTTTCTGGATGCATGAAAGTAAGGCATCATAATGAGGAAAGCATTTTCCCGAACTAATGAAAAGTCTCTCTTTGAGTGAAGCAGAAGAATTTTATTGACAAGGATCCTATATAGGCTTTCATACACTCACCGTGTAGATAGACAGATATTTTTGGAATGCATCTCCTGATGAGATATCAGGGCTGTTATTAATTCTGTCTGTCATTTTTATTGAAAGCCAAACAAATTGCATACAGTGTATGCAGAGCAAATGTAAACCTTCAGTAGCAAGTAGCATAAGAACCCCCAAGATCAAAGCAAGCCATGCTTTCTCTTTAACATGCCTTTTAATATACCATGCCCTGCCTCAGTAAGAACATTTCGCAGACAGATATCATACACTAAGCAGCAAAAATATGTGCAGAACTCAGAAGTTGCAGACTTTGATTTCCGTGTTTATTACAGAATATAGTAGCAATGGCACTTGGTCTCCTGTGAAGGGTTGTGAGACCTGAAGCCACCATATGTATTAAATTCAGAGGGATCATGTGAAATAGTTCATTAAATCCTGCAGTCTGTTCCACTTTCACCTTCAACCTTGAGATCTTTCACAAAAGCACGTGTGCATTGCTGGGCAATATGGTTTCTTATGGCTTGTACCTTCGGCAACAGGAGCTCTGGAAAAATATCGCACTTGAGAGCAAGTGACTACAGTGAAAGTGCCAGTGTTTGGTACAAATGTAACAAAAAGTCTCCCTGCACATCAGTCCAGAGGCTGCAATTCTCCCTGTATCACAAGGGAAGACATTATCATGGAAATTTGGGAACAGCTAACAACAGAGATGAGCAAACCAAAACCCAAACCCCAATAAGCCCAAAAGGAGCTGTGGAAGTACCTTAGTCAAACCTAAGAGTGATCAAACAGGATTTTCTCAGGTCAGATGGATACATGACTCTGGCGGTTGCACCATGATGGTTCTGGAAACCACAAATCCCAGCTCGGTGCCAAGCAGCCAGGACTACCTGAGCTGCTCCTGCTGCCCTGCGGTGAGGGAAATAGGTGTCCCAGCAGGTCATCCCTGGGTGCTGGAGGTCCCTCCAAGGCTGTGGCAGAGGTGAAGTGGTGATGCAGGGAATGGTGCTCTTCTCATCAGTGGCAGCTACAAAATAGTGGGGAATTGAGTGACCTAGTGGTGGTGATATTCTTAACTTTGACTAATTTAACTCTTCCATTCAAATATGCAAAATATTTCATACTCCAAACAGAGGATTTCTACTAAATCCTTCCATAAACTGACTTCACAGACTGTTTTGGTAATCTTTCCAGATTGCAAGAGTCAAAAATGGGAGGGAAAAGAGGGCAACGCTATTTTTTATGGGGCAAAAGAAAAGATTCTTCTATTTCCAGATGTCTCACAGCCCTTTCAAGAGCAGAGAAAGATACTATGACAGCAGATTTTATGATTCTTGGCTTCAGAATCACATCAATCTGACATCAAAAGAATGAGCTGTTTTATCATCATGATGATGCTAAAGATCTGGCGTCTGTTCAGATTAGTAACAATGCAAATAAGGCAGCTATAGGGAATAAAAAAATCAGTCATGTCCTTAGGCTTTATCTGTGGTTTATCAGCTTCTAAACAACCAGCTACAAGAAGAAAGAGAAGCAATACAGTGTTTATGTTCTGGATTAGAGCTTAATAAAAATGAATGTATACAACTTTTTCCTAAGCTTGAACCTAGATAATCTTGAGATTTTGTCCCATAAGACTCCCAATTATTTTGACATTATTAGACTAAAAGCTATGCCCCAGAACTGTAATCTTAATTGAAGTATTTCTTTCTGGAGAACAGTAAAATAGACATTAAAGTGAGCATGATGAAATAGGTCGTCTATTTTGCACATAATTTATTGCAGATTCTTAGCATTGCTCAAGCAACGATTTAATTTATAACAATTGGTTTTGGGGGACCTCATCTAACTGGATTTCAGCAAAGCAATTAAAACGGTGCCATACAGGGAATTATTAGCAAAAGGGTCTGGCTGAAGCAGAGACAAAAGGTGCTGAAAGGGGAACCATCAGGGTAGAGGGAGGTTACAAGCACATTTTCTCAAGCGTCACTCTTAGGCAGTCTTAACTAAATACATTCACCAGCAACGTTTGCACAAGAAGAAGGATCACATTAATGAAATTTCCTGATGACATAAAGCTGGGAAGAGCAGCAGAATATCTCACAGGAAGAACTCAGGGAGCCGATTACTGAGAAATACCCTAAAGATATTTCATTATACAAAGCTTAAGATCATGCACTTAAAAGGGGATTGTGTTTCCTGAATGAGGTCTGGTGGAAACAAGGAGACAGAAAGTCTGTTTTTATGATGAAGCCTGGGAAATGAGAATTTCTAATGTGGATGTCTCCACAGTACCTACAAGCCTGGGTCCTGCCCAGGCAGTTAAGCTTTTTAGCACTGGCTACAACAGCAGTGGCCACAGGTACTTAGAAAAAATATGAGTATTTCTGGGTACCCATTTGTAAACAGTTATTTCATTGGTACTGTGAACTGAACACAACTCACAGCCTCTTTCAGATTATTCTCTCCTTTTTTATTCTTCTTCCTGTTAAATAACTACTTCCCGCAGGAGGCAGGTGGCAGGTATTGAGTGGTTCATCCGTAAAGGTGAGAGTGTGGCAGTCCCCCCTCCTGCTCGGCTGCATGAGGAGGAGTCCTGCTGGGCAAAGCTGCTCTCCTTCCACCTGCAGACCTCACTCAGCATCACCCCTTATTTCAGCGAAAAGACGTTTCAGAGTTATCCGCACATCTGGTGTGTTCCCAGCATGAAGGGTTGCCTTTTCCCCACCCACACGCTCCGGGAAAGTTTCTCCTGCCCTTTCATTGCCCACAATGATCCCTCAGAAGGGCTGGCCGGGGAGAAGTGCTCCCACACGACTGGTGACATTTAAGCTGTGTGGCAGATCCCTTTGCGCACGGGTCCTGCTTCCAGCCCAAGACAATAGCAGACTTCGGTGGGTGCGGGATGAAGCCCAGTGTGACATTTTCTTCCGCCCCACGCTTCTTTGCTGAGTGCAGCTTTTGTGAGATGGCGGAGGCCAGAAAACCCCTGTTGTTCCACCTGTTTCTGTAGCCTCCGGTCCCACGGTCGGTGGCGCTGCAGTGGTGCATACCTCCTCGCATGCTCTTTTCCCTACCAACAACGAATCAAGCCCCTGTGTGCTCCATTCACAATGAATAAGACTGCAATAAATTCAGGTAAAACATGACTTTTGGACAAGAGAAATTTGTTGAATGCTGTTGGTAGGCCATAATATCATCTTCCATGCAGGGACACCATCATCCGTCCCGTGGGGACCAGAATACCACCACAGGAAAAGTTTACTGAAGCAGGGTCTGATTGGGCATTCATTAGAAAAATAACCTTTCGTAGTAATTCACAGAAACCAAAGCTTTGTTGAAACATCCTGATTTCAAACAAGTTTTTACCAGAAAAGCTTCTTTCACCCAGACAGAAATTTTCAGTCAAAACCAGAGTAACTGCCACCTGCCTGTCCCAGAACAACGAGAACAGCCAAGACATTGCGTAGGCACCCTCTTTGCAGCACAAAAGTGAAAATATACCAGTTGAATAGGTTTTCTGAAGTGCACCTTATCCCCTTATTTTTAAGGATCTCCATTCTTTTTCATCATGGGAAGTTTTCTTTTCCAAGGAACAGAAAAAGAAGGAAGAAGACAGTAGGGAAATACCAAAAAAGAACTATTTTCTAGCTAGCTCGGGTTTAAATTAATCTAAACTACCCTATTTAAACCTACCCCTTTCTGCATGATGGCAAATATAGTTCAAATTCAGCTCAGAAGTGGGACTTTACGTTAGATAAACCTTTAATGAACTTTTGCAAATGTGAACATTTTTGTCCTCTTCTGACCTACCCATAGCAGTAAATGCATCTGGCTTCACAGGTAAGGGGATGCAAGAAAAATAAATCTAAATTATCATCAAATTAACATCTTCATATATGCAACCCATGAAAAATCATCAAATCTATGATAATATGGCATAAAATAGTTATAGGAAATTGTTTAGGATAAGCTGGAAAAATGTATTATACCTTATTACTGCTGTCACTCCGATAAGAGCTAACAACCTTCATGCTCCCATCACATGTCAGTATTTCATGAACACAGTCTTTGTATTGGAGTTGGCCGTGCTAGCCAGAAAAATACTCTCTCCTCACCAAATCAGCATGAACAGTGATTTCCAAAATTGAAATGAGTGCAAATGAGCAAGTGTCAGTTAACATGTATCGGATATTGTCATTATATGTGCTATTTAAATGGAGTATTTTATATCATGATCATTTGCTTGGTGAAGTAGTAGAAGTGTTTAACTTCTTGTAGATCTCTGCTGATGCATACTTATCTTTTAAATGGAATTCATTGTAAGAAAATTAAACATTGTCCATAAAAAGTTTGCAGATGAACATTCATTGTCTCCCCTTGAGCCACAATCATTTAATTACTGTTAAAGATCTTTAGATTAAAAAACAGTATGAGCCTGCTTCATGACTCAGCCTATTCCCATTCAGTTCAAAATCAATCCACACCCAAACCATCACTGGTAATTTTATCCTGGGAATAATCAGTGTTGATAACAGTGTTTGGGGCATGCTAAGATGTTTCTCTTCTCTCCTCTTGCTTAATCATTTATCTATAAAAGCCCACACTACCTTTAGCAGCAGGCACGATGCACATGCAACCTAATGAAACAGGAAAAAACATCTTCTGGGTGGAAAAGATCAGGTTCCTAATTCTAATGTCACTGATTTATGCTTTTCCTGTGTACCTATAGATAAGTCACAGTTTAAACTTCTCATACGTGCTGCACACTGGCTTCAGATTTAGTATTTACGTACTCATTTTAAGAGGCTTAATTTACCTCAGCTCGTAAGTTTTTCTTCTATCCCTAGTAGAACAGGGAATGGAAATGAACAGCATTATTCATAAAAACCCTACACGCATGCACATCCATACACATGCACATATACACAGCAACTGATTCACAAGGAATCTTGCTGCTGTGATACAAATCATATTGCCCTTTCACTCTTTGCTGCTCTTCTCTGTCCACGCTTCCTTTTTACTCCAGGAAAGCAAAGTTTCTACCCACCCATCATACTTTATCCACTCTTTTGAAAGCTTCTCCTCTCAAGGCCTGTGCATATTGCGTTGGCACGCTACCAAACCCCGCTAACAAATGGCAGATTAAGTGGAAACACGGAAAAGAATTTCAAGCATGTATTATACTTGCTTGGAGTTCAGCGTGCAACTTTTAAGACGAGGGCTGCCCTCTAAACAGGCAGGCCTGGGAATTCAGTTGCAAAACAATTACAGATGCAAGGAAAATACCTTTCCTCTGAGAAAGAAACTTGATGATATTCAGCAGTCTTCAGCAGGCTACGTTCACTGTGTGCTCTGGAAGAGCTCGGCACGGTCTGTGCTTTCTCGAGACCCTGGTTTCCATTTCCAGCGCTGTTCTCCGAGGGACTAATATCATATTAATCAGGATTTTTCTTATGTCAACCTCTTAAAGATGCAGGAGCAGAAGACTGTAATCCCTTCCATTCACAACCAAAACAGCCCCTCCATACCTGTCTGCTGTTCTGCCTTAAGATACCAGAATAACGAGGCAGTCGATTCAGTTCTGCAGATTATCAGCAGTCACCATCAGATGGACAATGAAATTTCTAGTGTTGCACTTGTATATAGTTTAGTTACTCGTGTCTCTTTGACAAACTATGTTGGCTGCATGGCTACCTTTCTCATGGTTTAAAGGTATGGTTTGAAAAAAAGCCCTGTTGACAGCATTAAAGCAAATATACGCTGGTTTGAAAAAAGCCCTGTTCACAGCACTATAGCAAATATACTCCGAATGCAATTTCCAGACCTGCCTAGCAATGGCCCAACCCCACTCTGAGTGAGTACGCTGGCAAAATTACCACCAACTTAGGTGGATGCAGGTGAAACAATGTTGAGCTTTAGCACAACAATTGTGCCCACGTTATCTGAGATTTCCTTTTCTTTCCAAAAACAATCTGGAATGTTTGCATAGGGTGTACAGTAGAAAGAGACTCTCCCACCCCTGATTACATTAAACTTGTTGCATATATTATTTATTTTTTTTTACAAAAACTTGCTCAAGTTGCTCTAGCTCATTTGACTTCTGCACAACTCCACTCTGCTAGTCGTCTTGAGAGAATAAAAGATCTCAGTCTACAGTCCACTGAAGCAGCTGAGAACATAGGACCAGTGGACAGGAAATATGCCCCGTAAGCCAGGACTGGTGGTCTCAAGCCCACATGACATAGCGTGCACATCCAGGAATCAGTAAAGGTGTATGGACAGCAATTCTCAAATCAAAAAGTAGAACATTTCTGTACTCCAGTGTTCCTCAAAAAAATGTAGGTCTCACTGTTGGCTTAAGAGGAACTTTTTTCTTACTGCATCAACTAAAAGAAAGAGAGGATGGACATGATTTATGACCTTATACTGACTGGTTCAAATTCCTCCATAGTTTATTGACGCTAAAGTTAATAAAAAAAATGTGACTCTCTAGTCTAATAGGTTATTTTCAGCTTTAACTAAACTGAGCTCATGACTGGCTCTGGAATTGCAACAGTTACATGAAAGCTAAGATTGATTATTACTGTCCAAAGACACAGAGTAATTAAGCCTAATGAAAAAAAAAATATTACTTCTATAACAGGCAGTGACAAAAGAAAACTGAAGAAAAATAAAAAGCATTGAGGATATTAATACATCTGTTCTGTATCTGAATGTCCTTCCAAATAAGTAACTGAAATGAGAGAGTGCAAGTAACTGAAATGAGAGTAAGAGTGCAACTCAAGTATAGTACAAATACAAGAATGTCTGCATTGAAATTCTGTAACTTTTCTTTATTCACTGTGATACATTCAAACAAAAGTGCTCCAGATAACAGCCATAAAGTAAAGGAAATTAAAATAAAAAGGCAGAAAAAGACCATCAGATACATATGGTGATTATTCATATTTCAAAGCATTAGTAACTGCTTGTATCTGAGTGCACCAAAAGCCCACATGAGGGTCCATGTTTTTGTACGCTGCACCTATAAAAATAATAATCGTAGGCAGCTCTAGCAAAAAATGTTTTTCAGAACTAGAGCCAAAGCCATCACAAAGATAAAGCACCATCAGGCATATGTTTACAAATGCCATAGTAATTAGTAGAGTGTAAAAAAGGCTTAGCTGAATTAACATTTTCCTTGTATAGCACAGGGAAGCTTTGCTTAGATTCATTCCTTCCCAGCTCTGCCATTTCACACCAGGGACTTGCATTTGCCCCACAACACCAAGCACCACAGGCAACTTGGTAAGCTTCAGGAGACAGTGAGAGATGGATGGAAGCGAAACTGGAACTGGAGCCAGCGTCTATCCTCCTATTTAAAAACATAATATTGGCATGGCAGCAAGTACTTAACCATGTTACTGCGACAGAGTGGCACAATCCACCTGAGAAACACTGTTTGTACAGACCACATTGACTTCCCAATGCTGTTTGCTGAGCCACAAGTCTTTGGCTGGACTGATGTTACCTATAAAAGACGGTTCTTGTTTCAACCTACAATTCTGCTATAGTAAAAACGTAAGTCACTATTATTTGTAAGAGACAGCAGAGAATCACTTCATAGCAAACTCTGATTGCACCCTGTAATGTGGCTCTATTCCAGCTGCAGAATTACTGAACTGTGCATTTGCCAAGAATTATTTGTAACTCAACAATTTGACGGGGAGGAGAATTCTTACCCCAAACAACACAAGAAACAGAAGTCAAGATGCTGCACAAATTACACTGTCAAAGGGATACAATAGAGAGACACTTATAAATCTAGGGTCCCTCTAACTGATGTATTTTTAGGTAGCACGGCATGGATCTTCAACAAAAAGGGGGAAAAAACAGTTGAACCCTTGTCCTGCTCTCCCCTTTACCTGCTTTGCAGGCAGCAATTCAGATGGCCAGCAAGACCCAAGACAGGCTTTCCCTGTGAAAATCTGAGTTGCTGACATGAGATTTTCCTTAAAAGATCTAAGTAGGTCATAACAGAAAACAAGCCTCTGTCCCCATACGCTTTCTATAATAGTATGTTCGTAGGGATCCTGCTAGGTGTAAGGCCATGCCCCAGCGCTATAAAGATTTAAGCCCACGTGTTTCCCAAAGCAGGATGCAATGGCACTGCTCATACGACCAGCATCATCTTCACAGTCAAGTCCTTGCAACGTCAAGGTCTGTTTGCTAAAAAAGCATTTTTCTTAACTACGTTACTAATAAAGTCTCAAATCACTCAGACCAAAAGAATGTTAGAAGTGTTATGCAGTTATTTACCCTTCACGCTATATGTGTGGCATTCATCTCCCACAGCGCATGCCTTACCCTTTTCACACTCCCTTTTTCATGCAGGAACACAAAGCTGTAATGTTTGGGTTGCAAACACCATTAAATGCCCCTCTTCAGCCCCCAACAGCATAGAAATATTTTCTTTTAAAAGTTCACATCAAAGCATTTCTACTAATCCTAGGATTTATTAAAACAAACATTGTAGGCATGAGATAGTCAACAGCGTCCCTTTTGTAAGATTCTTTGGAGACGGTTCTGATCTCGTACTGTTTACTGATCCGCCCCTAATTAATCTTCAGTTGCTCAGCTGCAAATTCAGCAAGTCCACCTGCTCCTTCCCCACCCAGCAGACTGTCCTTTCTCCCCAGTTTCAGCTGTAATGAGAGCACCACACAGCCCCTGTTCTGAGAACAAGGTGGCTTGCTTGAAAAGCTATATATCGCATCCCGATGTTACAAGATCGCATCGCGCACATTTGCAGCAGAAGTCTAGCCTTTCCTCAGGTGAGTAATTAAAACCAGTCATTAAGTGCTTCCAAGGAGTTTCATTGTCTTTATCCTTCCCTGCAGTCAAGGTAGTTGCCTTTGATCCAGTAACAGATCTGTGCGTATTTGAGGGGTGTGATGCGAACAGCTACATTGAAATCCTGTGGGGTGCCATTCATGTCCACCCACTGATGGCCTGAAAATATTCCAATAATTTTACGCTCCCATTTGTTATTCTGCCTCTTCCACATCCTCACGTACACCCCAGATCCACTTGCACCCGGCTGGGCATCGCACTGCTGGTACAATAGGTCATACGTTTCGTCTTTGACATCACAGAAACGGTAAACCAGGTTTCCCGGACGATCATTGTCGTAACCAGAGAAGTGAATCCTCCCTCCAGGCAAGTGTCTTGCTGGTGGGCTCACACCTATCTTCATAAACTTTCTTTTATGAGGCTTCTTGAGCTCCAGCAGGGCATAGTCATAATCCATGCCAATATCATTGGCATTGCCTTTGATCCATCCTTTGGGGACATGTGTCCGTTTCACTCGGATCCACTGGAATTTCATTTTCTCAGGCATTGCTGAGTTGGTGACATTGGCCCCTTTGCTGCCGTCTTTCAGTTTGGGCTTTAGGAATCCCACCCGCAGTTTCTGAGCTCCTTTGACATAACTCTTGCCATCATGGATACAATGAGCGGCAGTAAGAACGTGCTTTTCAGCCACTAGCGTCCCCGTGCAACCTGTAGATAGCTTCACCGATGTGGAGAATGGGTAATTCAACAAGAAGTCTTTCCCAAAAATGCTAAACCTGCTGTCATAGCCATAGATCTGCCTCTTAGTTCGAGATTTGCCTTGAGACCCATCACCGCTGTTGCTCAGAATATATATGCCCACTTCAGTTTCAGTGAGGCTACCATTAGCGTACAAAGTTTCATAGGACAGATAGTTCTTCACTTCTTCATAAGTTGGCAGCGGAGAACTTTTGTGGCACGCTGGGCCACAGGGAGATACCACTTCCAATCTGGCTTCAGCATCAAACTGCGGTTTGGCCAAGTTAAGGGTAGACTGTGGCAGGATAACTGGAACTCTGTAAGATGGCCAAGTTGGCTTCCAGTGAGAACTGGAGGGCATCACATCTTTAGCAGCACACAAAAGGAGGATTAAGGTGGACAAGCCTGCCATTCTGAATGCCGGTCTGTGGAAAGCAAAAGGAAGTCCAGTTACTCACCCAGACATGTTGCAAGATTAATCTACCTGGCTAGGTAATGGCTTGCTAACCAAGTATACATAATAAGGGTCAAGAGATTCGAATGGAGCCAACTATCATTAAGTACTTCAGATTTCTCAGTGTTAAACTAATGCCTTAACCTCTGTCTTGAAACAAGCACCCCAGGTTAACCCCAAAACACAGGGCGTTTAACCCCTAGATGGGCTGAGCCACCAACTCCCAGCTGACATCAGTGGAAAGTTACGGTGTTTGTCTTCACACGGTGTAAAGAAAGTTCAGACTCTGCGTAAATTCCCACATTCAGAAACCATAGCTCCTGCAAAGAGTAAATGAGTCTGTCTTCAGCTAGATTACAGCATTCTCTGAAAGCTCCCAACTACTCTCTGACTCCACTGAGAGAGGTCCTTAAATCACCTCACACCGTTTGCTGTCTTAGCCAAAGCCATGAAGCTGATGGTAGGAACAGGCGGGTGGACAAAGAAGGTAACCTGAACAGGAGCTGGGTTGCAGAACATGACCACACGGGAGACTCGCTTCCCCTTGGCAGGAGTTATACCAGAGGAAGGTTTCTGCTCCATGTAGCATTCGCTCTCCCCTAAGCTTACATGAGAAAGGGTGATATGATTACACGAGGGCAGCCAATGAAATAAGTTTACAATTCTTGAGGGAATATTCAGTTAGCATACTGGCTTATTCCTTTATAAACTCAATTAATTATAAATGCAAACCAACCCCCTCTGAGCACAGGGAGGCAAATGGGACTGTAAATGTGTTTATGAACCACAGGCAGAGTGCCTCAGACTGCAGAGAACAGCGTGCACTAGTACTGTGTCAAGAAAATGTGTAACTTTAGTTTATTTGAAAATTAGCCATACAGCTGAATCGCTGCAGGAGGCATTGCGCCCTGGGCAAGAAGGCAGGCAGGATCTCCCTCATACAAAGATTATTCAAACAAAACTTCACAATTATGTTGAGCTTACACATACTTAAAACCCTGCTGAGGTTAAACTGATCACAACTGCAGGATCATTCCTGAAATACCTCAAACAAGTAAACCAAAGCAAATCATGCAGGAGATGAGCACAGCTATCTAAGAATAAAAAAGAAAAATCCTTCTCTCTAATGCTTTTTGTAGGAATACTCCATCCCTAAGCTGCACCGAAAAAGACTTCAGAAGCTACATACTGCTAAAGTCCAAAGGTGTCCAACTCAAATATTGGGCCTGGATTCTTCCATTGTTGGTAGCATCCTCTTTGGGAACGGAGGCTATAATTAAAGCACACAATGTTCAAAATATCAATTGACTCATGCAGGATATCAAAACATTTCTATTCCAAAAAAAACAGATGTAGATGAACAGAGCTGATGTTACTGATGCCCACAGAGGCAGGTATTAAGTCTTCCAGAACTGACCATTCTGATGTTAATTTTTTCATTAACAAACAGGACATCTTTAAAGGGATGTATTTTTTTCCAGAAGTCTTAAGCTCTATAGAATGTATTTCTTTATACCTAACAGGCAAGTCATGCTGGAAAATACAGGTAATTTTAAACATGAATCAGAATGGCATAATTTTGGATGTCCTAAAATTGGAAAAGACTTGCTTATGTATTCAAGGAAAACCATTGGCTCCCCTGGCTCCTTCCACAGCAAAGATTAGTATTTGATGAGGTTATGTTTTGCAAGCTATCAAATGAGACAGTCCCATGTTGGTATAAGGATGGCCCAGGGAACACTTGCTGTATATCAATTATACCCATTGTATAATAGTGATTAGGAAAACATAGAAAAAGAAGGTAACAGGGACAAATGATACCACTCCATTCCCACAAAGACAATATACACTAGTATAACTATTACATATATATAACTGTTAACTGTCATACTTGTTTACTCGTCTCCCAGTTAGAAGCTGAGAACAGGCTAAATCACAGTTATGCTGTGCATCAGGCAGCAGATCCCATCATTAAGAGTACATGTTTAGAAGCAGTCTGCTCTCATCTGCTTCACTTCAAAGTTATTCCCACAAATCACTTTTGAAGCTTTCCTGGTAGATTCTCTGTCTAAATTGCACCACTTGTGCCACTTCTTGGATCTAAAAAATCATTCATGCGAACTGAGCCAACGCTGGCCTTTGGCTGGTTTATTTAGTTGGCAGGGGAAATTTTGAAGTGTCTTGTCAGTAGTTATTTGCACAAGCAGCAAGATTCCTTCGTGCCCGTCAGCGCAGCGACCTGATGAAGGGACTGCGTGCCCAACAGCTGCTCTGCTTCCTCTGAGAGCATCATCAGGGCTGAGAAGGGAAATTACCTTCTCCCTGCAACCTGCCCTCCCTCATCTCCCTGCCATCACCACTGCAGCAACGCCAACGCTTTCCAAGGCCATTTCAGACAGCAGAGGGCAGCCGCCCAATGGAGAGAACAAGACAGGAGGCTGGGATTCGAACTGGTCCCCAAAAAAGGCTTCAGAAGATCGTTATCTGTGTGTGTGCTGTGCTCTGTAAAGCAGTACTTAACTCCACTTCACGTCTCTGAGAAAGTCTCCCCACACCCCTCCCCTACTGCCTCTGTGCTATGACCACACTGCAGATATATGGGATAAAAAAGCCTTTTCATCAGTTGCAGAACTTTTCTATTATTTAAAATTTTATTAAAACCTAAGAATAAAATACAGTTGTGAGCTTATACCCAACCATAGAAACTAAACAGTACTTACAAACCAAGGCATTTACTGACGTCTTTGTAATTATGTCTTACCTGGAGACACAACTGGTACTAAATCAGTTCTGGGCTACAATAATTAGAATAAATAGGTCTTATTTATAACCAGATGCCAAACTAGTGCATTGTACCACTTTCCGTGTAGATCCTTCCTCTTTAAAAAATAAAATGGATAAGCAGAAAAATGCAGGAATTTTAAAAGTAGTCTCAATTTAAAGACAGACCTACCAGCTAGCCTCTTCTTTCCTTTTCCTTTCACTTTTTTTTTTGTTTGTTTGTTTAAAACAAAACAAACCAAAAAAGCTGCAAAACCCAGGGTTAACACTCTCTATGTTTAGCTATTTACTCATGGATGACCCTGAAAGATGTTCTCAAATTGAACAAACTGGTAAGAAGCGAGTACTCCCCTGAACGGCTAACACAAAATGGTACTGAATGAATTACGATGTGCTGCTCTACTGTAGTACTGCTCTTCTGGTTCTGTTTAAACTGTGTCATAAACTCAATCCACCCTTTGACTCAGTACAAAGCCCTGCTCTGATATCCAGCCTAGGAACCCCCTAGAAAGCGGTTTGTACATAATCACACTTGCTAATGGCATTAAAATTGTTTAGAGAATGGAAACAGTGACAGCTACCCCGGGGCTCCCCACGCCGCTAAAACACTTTACAGACACATTTCCCTGCCTGCTATGGGCATTCACGCCTTGAGATAGATGTTGGTGAAAGAGAACTGCCTTGTTCAGGACGGACATGAATCATTTTCTAATAAGCAAGTAATTTTTCTGGAAGAGTTCACTACTTCTGGGGTGGTTCTTGTAATAGATGGTTAAATAACAATAAATCTTGGAACATACAGTATGAAAGCCCGTGAAGCGAACAGTCTCCATTACATTTTGAAATTAAGAAAGTTTTTCCACAGCGCTGGAAGCCAGAATGGCAAAAAAAAAGCCATGGCAAAAAAAAAAAAAAAAAAGAAGAAGAAATAAAACCGGGAGAGTAAGAGAGAAAAACCTGCCTCAAACCAAATTATGAAGGTGAACTAAATCACTGCCGTGCCAAAATACCTCGGCTGCTTTTCTTAGTCGCAGAACTTGTTAAAACGCAGCAAAAACAATTGTGTTGTGCTTTAAGAACCAGAGAAGCCTCACTGCCATCGAAACCCGACGTCTCTATCAGCCTGGCCGCGATGCTGCGGGTGCTGCGGGACTCACACCGCCTCACCCGCCCCACGGAGGGCCGTCAGCACAGACGTCTCAGAAAACCCGAAGCCAACTTTGAGACCGGTGGGCCAAGGGTGTCTGTTAACACATACAACGGGCACAGCGGGTATTTTGATACGTGTGTCAGCGACACACGCACACACAGAGGAAACGGATCATATTATGTGTCCTTCGCCCAATTCCTATAGAAAAATTGTACCGCCTCCTTTCTCCCCTGCAGCTTCGGTTTCACTGCAGAAGAGCAAACTGTGCAACAGGCAGACAGCGACGGTCAACTTGAAGAGGGAAGGGGGCAAGCTGTGGGCAAGGACAGGCACCCCCGGGGCCGCCGCACCGCCCGGGGGCTGCGGCGGGACATCCCCGGCCCTCGCCCGGGGCAGGGGGCCAACAACTGCCGCAGGCTCCGGCGACAGCTCCCCTGAAGAGACCGGGTGATGAACTGATGGATTTCTTAAAAAAAAAAATAATAAAAAAAACCCCAACCCCAAAATACTGATGTTCTCAGCCACGGTGATGAATCAAACTATAGCACCGCTACAGCTACTCCTGTCGCCTCCCAAGTGTGAAACGCAGCAAAGCCGAATTATCATTTATTTTATCGGCCGTTTCCCTCACCAGACGCC
The DNA here is from genome assembly GCF_000708025.1 of Charadrius vociferus. Taxonomy (NCBI): domain Eukaryota; kingdom Metazoa; phylum Chordata; class Aves; order Charadriiformes; family Charadriidae; genus Charadrius; species Charadrius vociferus. The sequence goes on from NW_009647680.1 coordinate 5,646,270, forward strand.
CCTCCAAAGTTAGCCACCGACGACCAGCCAGCGGCGGTG
>NW_009647680.1:5646895-5654520 GCF_000708025.1 Charadrius vociferus
GGGCCGCGCCATGCCAGGCCGGGGACGAGGCCGTCCCTCCGCGCAGGCCTTCCCCCCGCAGGCCGCCCCCCCAGTGCACCCCGTGGGGCATCACCCCCTTTTTATTCCCTCTTATATTGCTATTTTCATTTATTTCCTGAGGAAAACCATATTTTTTTTTTCCTCATCCGTGTTTTTATTCACGGTGTCCCAGCACCGCAGGCGGCTCAGAGGCCACCAACCCCTCACCCCACAGCTGGGGTGGGAGGTTTCAGGGCGCAGTGGTGGCACCTCCATGGCTTCAAGGACACCGGGCTCTTTGTCCCCAACATCTGGGTCCCCAGCGTGGCAGGTCCCTGCTCGGAGGGTCCCCATGGCAGGTCCTTTCTCAGAGGGTCCCCAGGCGTGGGGTGAACCCCCGGGGTCCCTCCAGCCACCGCAGGGGGATAAGCTCCAGAAGCTCCGCAGTCTGTCCCCTATGTTGCCTCACCAGGCAGATATTTGAATTTAATTGTCAGACACATTCTTTGCATGGGTTTTAATTACTCATCCTTCTTGAGTCCTTATAATGACATCTGGCAAGAAAAGAGGAAAACAGAGCCAAGAAAGCAAAAATCCTGCAATGTGTTTTGACTCCGCGAGAAAAATCCACAAAAGGTTTTGCCAAAATTCCCAGCTGATCGCCATTACCCCAGAAAGGAAATACAAATTTCACAGGAATCGATTTATTTTCTGCCTTCCACTGACCTCTTCACCACACTGTTACCCTTACAAAGAACCCGGAGAGTTTGGAGCACGGCGAAAGCTCTGCCCCACACATGGACCCTATGTGAGGAGCTGAGACCTTACACGATCTTACATTCTTAGATGTGATTTTTCTAATTTGCATGTACCTGGACCTAGCACCGACGCCATTTGGGGCTGTGGAAAGGTATTAACAGATGGTTGGAAAAAACAAGTGCTACAAAAATTGTAACTACTCAGACAAGTCTTTCTCAGCTACGAATGATTAGAGGAGAATTACAACATGAGGGAGAGGTCCCCAAGGGAAGAGGGCAAACATCTCCATCAGAAATGCAGCTGCAGAGTGCAGCTGGAGAGTACAGCTGGTGTCAGAGGGAAGCAAGGGCTGGTGACACCCATTCTTGGGCCACCAGGAAACAATCATGCAACAGCCAAGAAGATATCTGGAGTATCAGTAGGCAGCTCACAAGTAAGACACCATCAGCAATACCGTACTGCATCTACTCGATGAGATAGACAGTCCCACTGCTGAGGAAGCTGTGCCCTGTGCACCTCTGCTGTTTTGCATGGATGGAGGAGGTGGTCCATGTCTTGTAGAGGGGTGAAAGCATTGCGAGGTTTGCTTCCGTAGTGGGAGTCAGGGCTGCAGCTGTGGACCAGGACGGCTCTTGCTTTCCATGGGCATACAGCTTCTTCTGTCACAACTGCCATGTGTGCTCCAGGGCCTTCCCAGCTTTCCTCTCACAGGTCTTCATGGCTGTTGTAGGTCACCACACCAAATGAGGCCTCTTGATCACTTCTACTTTTCTGACAAAGTACAGATGGCCCAGCAGTCACTTCTAGACGACTGCAAACCCTCCGCTGAACAGCTCTCTATATGTCATTTTCCTGCTTTGTCTCAAATGGATCAGCCTTCCTGTATCACGCTGCTGTTTTCAAAAGTCTCAGTGGAAAGAAGGAACAAATATTAAGCATAATTGTTTCCTTTGTGTGCTTTCCCCAATTTTTTATTTACAGTCACTGTGAATAAATTCTGACTGATCAAAGATTGTTCGATCTCCAGCCACAAATTCAAATAGACAGGGTCCTGGAAGGTATGACACTGATAGAAATGTTTACAGCAGACAGAGGGGCAAAGATACAAGGCACTGCTAAGATACATGTGGTGGGATTCACATCACTTAACTGCAGGTGTTTGGGATGGCCTGGGCTATCCATGACACAGTGCAGGACTACAGACCATCCCCATCTGCAGCAGCAGCTGAAAGTCAGTCCTGGAAAAGATGAAGGCACTCCATCCAGAAAACCCATCAGTGTCACTGTCCATCGGTAGAGACATCCCACCACACTTCCGATGGTTTCCTGGTGTGTCTCTGCATTCCTGTCTCTCTCTCTCTTTCCGACTGTGTTATGTTTGTATAGCACCTGCCACCATGGGGAGCTGGTCCATCGCTACCAGTCCACGGTATTTCAGTTATACAGATTATAAGATATTATGTGCCACTACGTACAACAAATGAATAGGAGCCACAAGGCTCGGTGTCTGCAGGACTCCTCCTGAGAATGAAAGCTTAAAGAAAGTATTGGGCAAAACTTCTTACATGCCAAAAGGAGTGGAAAAGAATGTTGAGGTTGAAATTTAGCTACAAGATATTTGGTTGCCTAATAAAGGTCTAGGTTTGTATTATTTTCAGGGCACACATTGAACCGTAAGCTCAGAGAGGGCAGTTCTCCTGGCCTATCTCAATGCCTGCCTTCAGAAAAAAAGAACCACTGTCCAGTTCTCTCCAGCATCTATGGACACAATCTAATGTTTTAACTTTCTAATTCAAAAGATAGATTTTTTTTTTTTTCACCTACATGTATAATTCTTAAGAAACGAGCTGTGGTGAAATCGGGCTGCACAAGCTTTTTAAAAAAGAGAGTGAAACCCGAAATCTGACTGTTACTGTGAGCCATTGTTGAGGCAAAGAGCAGTAAGCGACAACATACGTAAGGGTGAATAGGCATTAGCTGTACTATATTGTCAAGTGATAACACACACGCTGACTTTTCAGCACCTTGCGAGTAAGCTGAAAATGAAACAGTCTACAGGTGGGAGCCTTAATGAATGGCACTGTCAGGAGATAATTTCTCATGATTGAAGAAATCTTTTATTCTGCAGGGAAGTGAAGTAACCTGGCATTATGGGCCTGCGCCAGATTCCGCCACAGACAATGGAGTGATTTCAGAGGCCACTGAGTCTGGAAGGAAGAATGACAACCCACAGTTGGCTCAAATGAGTCCTCCCATTGCTCACTGCTGATGTAATGCAGCAGAAAAGCCTTGGAGTTCCCCACTGCAATGGCAGCAGTCCAGCAGGCTCCCTCCACCTTCCCTGAGACAGAGACCCCTGCTCGCAGATGTCCTGTTTCCCAAAGCTCTTTCTGACTGCAGGAGGAAGAAACTGAAGGAGAAGACACTCTCTGTCCCTTTGGAAACCGTCTCTTTTGAAGGCAAGGATGATGCAGACTGGGACTTTGGAGAAGCAAGTCCTACCCTCATCTCTGCCCCTACTTCATTGCAGGACTTCAGGAAGGCTCTGCTGCCTCAGTTCCCAATCTGTACAACGAGTGTGAGTGCACGTTCCATCTCAATGCAGTGTTATGATGACAAATCCAGTGGGGACTGCCCCATGACTGGGTGCTGTGATGACGGGAAGGGGAAGGCCAGGTATTTCACTCAGATATGTTGCACCAGAAGATGATACCACCCAGAGAGAATGAACTCTTTTTCTCAGGTTTTCCAAGACTGTGGTGGGGGAGGCAGTTATACACTTACTCGTACTTCACAGAAGCAAGCTGCTTTTACTGTCAGCTCTTAAAGGAAGCACGTGAGGACGGAGAATCTGAGTCATTTCATTTATGGGAAAGATTGCCAAGTGGGAAAACTGACAGCTGAATGTATACAACGTCCTTCCGGTGTTGGTAAAAATCTTGTAATCAGTGAGTGTGACACAGTAGAGCAGGGTGCAAGACTCTGGCCTTGGAGAGGATTCCTCTGCCCAAATAAAGACAGCTAAAAGCCAGGCATGAGCACTCTAGGTTCCTTTTGCAGGCCTTTAGGGGCTACCTCAGAAGGCAATTTACTACATCCCAAAATAGGATATAAGGTAAGCCAAACAACCATTCCGTAAAGGCACTCATTTCTTTCCATTGTCTGTTAGGAGAGGTTAAATCTAACTTTTTGATGCCTACAGTTATGTGAAGTTAATTCCACTCAGTGTGTCCATCTTCTTCCTGGGTGAATAGGGATATTTCAGCATCTAGTTGCAATTCATCCTAACAGGGAAAGGTTTCTACTGCACAGTTCCACCTGCAGACGTGATTGTGCAAATAAAGAGCTTTACCTGGGACAGCTCAAGCTTTAGAGAAAGTTTCTAAAATTATTGGAAAAGTATTCTACTACTATATGGGAAACGCAAGAGGTAACATTGGTCTGAAAATACAGCACACTTAGGAATAATTTTGTAGTTGTTGTGTGTCGTCGTCGTGTTGTCGTCCATCCCCCACCCCGAATTCTCAATTGAAAGGCTTATTGGGATTACCTATGTCTGTCAGACGGGGCATGGGATTGTCTAAATATCTCCTTGAAATAGAGTACATTATATAGAAAGCTTTGATCAAACTATGAGATGCATCAAGTGAAGAAAATGAGAAAGAACATTTTACTATCCTGGGTTGCATCAAACAAACCGTGGCCAGCGGATCAAGGGAGGTGATTCTGCCCCTCTACTCTGCTCTTGTGAGACTCCCACCTGGAGTACTGCATCCAGCTCTGGAGTCCTCAGCACATGAAGGACATGGACCTGTTGGAGCAGGTCCAGAGGAGGCCCAGAGGGCTGGAGCACCTCTTCTATGAGGACAGGCTGAGAGAGTTGGGGTCGTTCAGCTTGGAAAAGAGAAGGCTTCAGGGAGACCTTATTGCGGCCTTCCAGTACCTAAAGGGGGCCTACATGAAAGGTGGAGAGTGACTTTTTACAAGGGCATGTAGTGATAGGATGAGGGGTAATGGCTTCAAACTGAAAGAAGGGAGGTTTAGATTAGATATCAGTAAGAAATTTTTCACTGTGAGGGTGGTGAGGCACTGGCACAGGTTGCCCAGGGAAGTTGTGGATGCCCCATCCCTGGAGGTGTTCAAGGCCAGGTTGGATGGGGCTTTGAGCAACCTGGTCTGGTGGGAGGTGTCCCTGCCCATGGCAGGGGGGTTGGAACTAGGTGATCTTTAAGGTCCTTTCCAACCTAAACCATTCTATGATTCTATGATTTTGAATTCAGCTTGGTTCAAAATTCACAGCTATATATATATAATATATGCTTTTAACTGTAGAGATCTTGGGAATTACTGTTATTCATATTACTGAAAACACTTCTGACAAGGGATATTTAAACTAACAGTGCCCCTTTAATTTCATGATAGTGAAAACTTGTTGAAATAAAACAGGCATCTGGATTTGCTCCAACAAGACTGAGATTCTTGTAAGACACTGCATCTTCACCATTTGGATAAACAGCATATAAATACAGTGAAGTAATCCCAAAATAACACCTTAAAAATAAAACATCCACTGCAACTGCAGTCCCTGAGAATTTCAGGGATTTCCTGAAAAAAGGAATCTTCAGTGTTATCCAAAACTGAATGACATTCATCACTACTGTTTTTGTTTTCATGCTAGCCTGCGTCTGCCTGCTGGGTTTAGATTCTGCTGTAGGTTTCACTGCTCCATCTGTCAGTTTTGAATCTGCCATGTACTCATCTAAGAATAGCGAGCTATAACATCTTATAAGTGCTGAATGTGCCCGTGAAGTTACCGTATAGTTAGAAGGTCATTGAGGGTATTAATAGACTGCTTCTCAGCTCCTGTTGGAGATCGTACTCACCTCCTGCCCAGCTTGTTTAAAGAGAAGCCCATAGTCAATGCACACGGCCAAGGAGGAGGTTCTCCTCGCAGTGGCAGCCCACGGTTGCAGATCAGATGAGCTGGGCACGGTGTTTGGCCCCAACCTTTCACCACCTGCCTGTCAGCCTTTGCAATGCTGTTGTGCCCTAATGCCGGGAAGGGCCTTTCTTAGCCCTCTTGTACATCAGCGTTTCTAATAAGATGCTTGAGCTCAGACTTAGTTGAATGCCCGGTCATGTTGCACCCAGCGTGAAGGCACACTGAAGTTACGAGTGTGACTCATAAGTGAGGGACCACATCTTATTTCAGACTATATTCTAGCCACGGTCTGTCTGGCAGAGGCTCTGCAGTTAAAACTTCCCTCAGGGAGAGCAAGCGTTGAAGGTGGTGTTCTTGGCAAGATCATCCTGCAATGGATGTAGGCCCTGTGAGGACATTTAAAGCAGGTCTATCTCCCCAGCTTAGGGAGACAAAGAAGAAGGAAAACCAGGCGGGGATTGTGACTGTTTTAATGAGCAGTTCTGCCTTGATTTCTCAGTCAAATAAGCCTTTGAAGGTGTAATTTCTGTGAATCCACATGTGAACCAGTGCTCCAAAGGAGAGTGAACATAGGGGTCCGGGAAATACAGGAGGGCTCTTTAGCCATCACAGCCATCACATGGGACTGTCTGATAGGGGCCTCTGGTCTGAAGCACGAAGAGGAGTCATATTAGAACAAGGAGAGGTGAGTTATGATTAGCTTGGGAGCAAGTTAACAAGATTAACCTCAGCTAATTTTAGCCACATAAAAATTAAAGCAGTAGCCTAAGGAAGGCCATCTTTAAGTCAGAGGAGAGGAGGTGTCTCCAGTGGGCAATCCACCCCACCCGTGTTAGATGCTGCAGTTATTACGGAATGAACTGCAGTCTGGAATTATTGTCTCTTGGGCGTCAATAGAGGCAGCCTAGACAGCTCATGTGGAGAGGACATTTGGCTTTTATATTTAGATGGAAATACACCATTCAGAGTTAAGTGCTCCTCATCAGAGAATTCCTCTTTCGGCAGCTCTTGCTCACGTCTTGTCAAGATGAGCTTGGCTTGTTTTCCAAATCTAGCACATCCAGCTACGAAAACAGTGATGATTTTTTCTCCCAAATAGGCAACCTGTTTCACTAACCTATGATCCTTTTTCTTCTCTTGTGGCAGATGACATCTTTCATTTGCAGGGTAATAATTGCGATTTTATGCTTCTCAGCCGTGACTGCAGCTGCAGAACTGTATTTAGTTCTGTCTACCTAGTTCCATGTGAGATGAAGACAAACTGGAGGCAATTAAGAAAAATAAAAACAACAAACAAACAAAAAATGATTAAAGGTAACTAAAGAAAACTTGTATAATTTATCATAAGATGAATCTAATAGTCTATACTTGCAGTGTAGGGTATACAGGACCCTATGGAGGAATTATTTCACATGGCACTAAAGAGTATAATGACAAGAGTATAATGCAGTGAGATAAGAAAAGACATATTTGGGCTAAATGTCACCAGAAAAACTTCTGACTGTGCAAACTGGTTGTGAAATAGTATCCCAGGGGATTTCCCCCCCCCTCAAGGATATACAAACTGTGTGAGGCAAAACATTAGGAAAGAGAACAATCCTGAATATCATGTAGCAGTTTAGGTAACCCAATAGGTCTTTTGCAGCACTAATTACTACAGTCTACAGTTCAAAGCCCAGAAGATAAGAAAACCATTTGATGATATGTCTTGCAGAGACACGTCCCATAAGGAATATTTATAGCAAGTCTGGATTTCTTATAACTTATTTCCGACACAGTGTGCCTTTGAGCGCATTTCAAAACTCAAAAGATGAATGTCCAAAAATAGCCCTGTGCTGCTCCATACGATGTACCAGGTACTTACTGGTGGTCTGTAAATATTTCCTTTCTCAAGCATACTCAGTGAAAAAGCCTGTTTCTGGAG
>NW_009647680.1:5654549-5677761 GCF_000708025.1 Charadrius vociferus
CTTACATGGAAAAAATTAATTTTTAATGATATGTATACAGCCTCGCAAAAAGCAAATCATGTAAAAATATAGCTACTATGGACCTGAGTCTAGGACCTCAAAACCGCATCAGGAGCTGAGCGATCCATCAAATCTATAAATATAATTTAGAATTTAACATTAACTTTCTTATCCTCATGGAAAATAGGAACTAAGGCAAGCAGGGTACAGGTATCTGCCTACATTTAGCAACAGCCTAAGACAGTACGTCTGAGACACATCCCATATAACTCCATGGCATTGTTCCATGGCCACCTTGGCAGAAGACTTCCTAGAGCAGAAGAGGAGTGACCAGCACACCCGACCCAGAAATCTACACGGGAACTCCTCAAATGGCAGTTCAGCCACACTCAGAAGTAAAAGTCCTGACACTGCCCTCATCCTGGTGTATTAGTAGGAGGATCCCACATAACTATGGTTTGGAGCAGTGGACCTGGGCTGTGAGGAAAGACCCCTGCCAGAAGTACCAGCTTTGGCTGTACCTTACGTGCTGCAAAACACTTTGGTCTGTCTTCACTTGATAGTCAAGTTACCCACACAGAGGGGGTTTTATAGCTGAATGGAAGCACTGCGATCAAGCCTGACGTCTTGCACTTCTCTGCCCCTGGTCACTAACCTTGTTTGAGCTAGAGAGACATTTGAAAGAACAGTCAGTCTTGAGCTAAAAATTATCACAGTGTAGGTATACATTACAGCCTTCGATTCATCATTGTCTACTTATTTCTATTTATACTTTGGCTGTTTATCAAGATACGTTATGGTAAAAGGCCTTAGAAGTCTAAGTATACTGTATCAGTACAATTACTGCTATTCTAAAACTTACAATTTCATCAAAAGCAGTATTATTCTTTGACAAAATCTGTTTCTGTAAATCTTAATTACATTATGTTAATCCTTTGTGAAATCAATCTGATTATGTGATTTGAGATTGGAATCAAGTAGAAAAGCCCACAGTTATCTGGGTAATTCCATATATCCTATTCAAATACTTAGATCACCTTCACTTTCTTCCAGACCTTTACAGTTTTCCTTCTGCTTTAGGACTAATTGAAAATTGACAGTAATAGTCAAGAGGGCTTCTTGACAATTTTTTGAAAACTCCTGATTTTAAAATGTCTAATTTTAGTAACAGCTGTAAGTAATAATGTTTAACTCTTGGGATGATACTTCTGTTAGCTGGCAAAGCTAATATATGTTTTCCATGTTGATTTTTGGTCTAGGAAACTGTTGTATGTAATTTTTAGAAAGTCCCACTGTCACTGTGGGAAATGCAGAATACATCTTTCAAACTAAGTCACTTTCTCTATACATTGCAGAGAGAAGTTTTAAGTAGATATTTATGCTGTGATTCAAAAATATTTCAGATCAGTGGTTTCCCTTACCAGTGACAGAAAGAGGTAATGCCATTTTTGGCATACAATTTCTGCTATTTTGAGATCACTACGTGCTGGCTTAGTTATAACAAGAGATTTAAACTGTTTCACCACAGAAATCCTGCCACTAAATTCAGTAATATTAGTTAGGTCAAACTGATGTTTATTAATGAGCAGGCAAATTCTTCTTGGTTATTTTCCAGACTGAGTATTAGCTTAAGGAAAATTAGACATTTTTTGTTTTGCAAGACTCTTGGTTGCTTTGCTGATTTCTTTCATGATGTTTTAAATTTGTGCTAACACGTGTGCTTTTGTTCTACCTTTTGACTCTGCTCTTTTTCTGTCAGCTTAATGCCCCAGCCTGATCCCAGAGAAGTCTATATGTCTTTCTCGTCATTTGGAGGCCATCTAAACTGTCCCATTTCCCTAGGAAAAGCAGGCCAACATTTCTCAAAGCTTTAACTTGAACTATTTACCTGGCTTCTGCCTGGCGTTTACCAGTTCTTCCAGATCACCTAAATGTTCTTCTAAGCATCTCCCTGCTGCACTCTCTGTTTTCAGTAGTACATGAGATGACCTGTCATTAGTATTCACTTAGACCATCAGCAGTCATTAAATCTATTTAGAGAACCACAGAATAATTTAGGTTGCCTCTGGCGGTATTCTAGTCCAGCCTCCTGCTCAAAGAAGGACCAAGTCCAATGCTGAGCCTTAGGTTCACCTCTTAAGTCCGATAAAGCCTCTTTCTTGCAGAATATCCATCAAGGACCATCTGCTGCCTTTGAACAGGTTGTGAGTTCTTTATGGGAACATGCACAGCCTCACAGGTTGAGACAACTATAGCGTTCCACCCCATACCCTCTGTTCTTTTCTAAACATCTTGTGCATATATGGCTGATGAAAACTGTTAAGAGCAAGTTTAGTGGTTATGTACAAGAATGGCTTGATTCTGTTCTCAAAGAGAAATGAAAAACAATGAAAACAAGCAACTTTTTTCCCATTTTCTTCAAATGTCTTATAAAAAAGATAGTTCCCTGCAATTTTTAATCTATTGTTTACCAGATTTTGTTTATTTATTTACTGTGTCGAAGCTGGGTTGGCAGACCTGTGGCATACAGCAGATTAATTTCCTGAGAACTTACTCAAGTTCCTTACTCTAACTGAAGAGGTGGGTTGGATAAAGTGAAAGAGGGTGAAACGTAGGAGTTTGTGATATACAGGAGATCGACTTAGATAATACTATGCATCTTTTACTGTATCAGTCTGAAACTATGAAAGGCAAGGTTTGTAATAAACATGACGTCCTGATACAAAAATTACAACATGTGTGCATGATTCAAAGTATACTCACTTTACTGATTTGGAGACACACCATGAATGTATTTTAAAGTAAATACTTAACAAGCACTTGTTAAATATTTCCTGCATTACCAGCATGAAGGAATAAGGGTACAATTCTCCATTGTACTGCAACAGGCATGGTTATACATGGAAAGGCAGTTTTAAAATAACAAATTCTCTATTATGTTTCATTAAAAGCCAGCTGTTTGCTACCAGCAATGAACACAGAAGGGTCTGTGACAGCAACGCTCCAAGTTATACTTTGTCTAAGTGTACATTGCTTAGAGTATTATGCTGGTAGCTGCTGACCTGTTCCATTATATGACTTTCAAGCAGACTCTCTTTTACCCTTGCTGTAAAGCTAAGCACTTTTTTTTTCTTTCCAAAGTTCTTGGTAAATAATCACTGTATCTCCATTTACAAAAATAGAATGCAGCAGAAATTCCTAACTGAGCCTGTGGGGCTGGACAAACGATCCCAAATGTTTAAATATTTGATTGGAGAAAAGCCAAATTTTGAATGTCATGGAGAGTGGCCAGTGCCAAGCATCCAATTCTTCTACAGGACCTGAACGTTTGAGCTGGAGGTAATTGTTTACCCAGTCTGTCCGCCCGGGCAAACAAGCTCCTCGAAGCTCATTGCTGTGAGTCTGCCCGGATCCCCATTCCGCAGCCTTTCTGTACTTATTAGGCTTACAATAAAGGACGGCATCAAAGCGAGTGCAGACGTTAACAAAGCCAGGGGAATGCCAGGCCTGGTCAGAATTAAATCAGTGTGTCATGAACGCTCTTGTTCTGAATGTGAATTTGGAGCTTCTGTTGTGAGGGCAGGCGAGTAGCAGAAGGAGGGTGAGATGAAGTTGAGTCCCCTGTACTGAACTCGGCGGGGAAAGCTGACAGCTGACTGAGCCTTAATTAGGACCTGACGACCTGATCCTGCAGGCAATATTCTTATTGAAATAAATGGGAGCTCTGTCTGATTAAGAACAGTATTGTATTATATTGCTAGATATATTATTTGTATTTCTCCAGAAAAAAAAAAAAAAGAAAAGAAAAGAAAAGATACTTTCTCGCCCTACTTTGCAGTCAAATTAAAAACAGCATCTCTGCCTATACTTGCACACCATGTTACTGGCACAACATGGAATAAAGCCAACGTTGCCTGAACCCCTGTCCAGTAGGCAATATTTCTCTAATTTAATTAGGTTTTTCAGCTACATCCCTAACCTTAGTACTTACTCACCTTTGAATTTCATATTCTGTCATATTGCATATTTCTAATAGAAGTTTCAGGAGACTGACAGAGATCCCATGTGACATTTGGTGAAGGACAGAACTTTTAATTTGTCTCTAATGTTCTTGAGGAGATAGAAATAAATGTGTGGAGCTGATTTTTGTTCTTCTGGGAACCGTCTGAGGGACAGAAAGCAAAAGAAATGCAGAGCTGGAGAACAGCAGCTTTTGAGGTTACACCGATTCTCATTCCAAAAGTTATCTGAGGAGCTGTTTGTTTCCTCCCGGTGGCTAATTAATTTCATAGTTTAACTAAGATAATTCAGTATAGGAATTAAAAAGAGACTTCTGGTTTAGGTAACAACTTCTGTGTTTTCCCTCTGGGATCGGTGGTGTGCTGTAGCATCAGAGGGACCTCTTGGGCACCAGCAACTTGCCCCCTTAGCACTTGGTGGCATTCTCCATGATGGAGCAAGGGGACCCTCTGGTCTTCCTCACTCACTTGTCCTCTGGCCTTTCTGCTGAGACAACTGATAAATATATCAAAAAGTGGTGCTGTTGGAAGACTGGATTTAAATTACAAGCCCATGTCTCCAGACTGCCAGCTGACAGTAACTCTGGTTGCTGCTGCCTTGGGCCTGATTTGAATGCCTGACCAAAGGGAAAAGCTCCATGAGTCACTACAGCATCACAGAATGACAGAATGATAGGGGTTGGAAGGGACCTCTGGAGATCATCTAGTCCAACGCCCTTGCCAGAACAGGGTCATCTAGAGGCCTGGCCCTGGTCTGGTTCACCGTTGTCTGGCCCTGGAAGAATGCTCCTCTGGCTGTCTTTTCTATCCCACTGAGGAAGGCTTTAAAGTAGGTTCTTCTGTGGATGGAGATGAAATCACACAGGAGACAGGGCATTGAGGGAGGCCCCTATACTCCCCGGAGGTAGAGGACATCCTGGAGAGTTCCCGCACACTAACACACTGTCTGGGAAACAAATAGGAGGAACGAGAGGTCTGTGCAGCTGCAGAGCTATGCCATCACTGCGATTACAGAGGTGTGGGGCATGTTTGCATGGCTGGAGTGCACAGATGCACTCAGAGGGAGCTGTAATACATGCACACTCACTTTTTAGGAGATATAGAGAAGATGGGAAGAAGGCTCAGAGCCGAGGAGAGCTCCAGCATGCAGGGTGTCTAGATATCTCCTGAGGTCTCTTACAAACTGAATTTCTCTATAATTCTCCATGAGACATTTGTCACAGAGGATTATTGTTCAGCCTCACAGATCTCTTGTCCATTTTCCCTTTTCACAGTTTATGCCCTCTGCATTCTGCTAGATAACTCTTTTTTTCCCTCCTGGTCATTTGCCGAAATTAGTGATAAAACTGGAATTAAAAAGGCACTGCCAAGAAGATAAGTTCCTGACATCCTCTGCTGAAAAATCACTTGTGTCTGGGAATGACAGTCAGTATTTAGTTCTTGTTTTGGTAGACTCACATTCAGTTGCTTCTTGCAAGCACTGTGTTTATAGAGGAAAACAGGGCAACCTAAGAAACTGCGATTGGTTAAATGATAAGAGTACAAGCTGGGCAGGTTTTCTGTACTACAAGTAGGTGTTTTACTACTGTGAAGCATTAGAAGCCCAAAAGCCTGTTAAGGAGCAGTCACAGCAAAAAAATTAAAGCTGTGGGTCTCATGAAGGGCTGGGCTGGGACAGAGGATCCTAGGACACAGAGATGGGCTAAACAGAGGGAGTTAAACCTGCACTGACATCTCCAAGTCACTTCACCCTTAACTGGGCTTTCTCTGAAATGCCTGATGACATTTCCTCTTCCCCTTCTTTGTCCCCCCCTTCCTCCATGTGGGGACCCAGACTCGATCATGAAATGGCGGAGATCGAGATCCTTAGGGCAGCGAGGAGAGTGTGCAGCAAGCTCACTACCCTGGACTTCAGGAGAGGAGACTTTGGTCTCTTCAGAGATCTGCTTGGTAAGCTTCCATGGGAGAAAGCACTGGAGGGGAGAGGGGCCCAAGGAAGCTGGTTAGTATTCAAGAATCACCTCCTCCAAGCTCAGGAGTGATGTATCCCAACTAAGAAGAAGTCAGACAAAAAAGCCAGGAGGCCTGTATGGATGAACAAGGAGCTCCTGGACATGTTCAAAAGCAAAAAGGAGGCCTACAGAGGGTTGAGGCAAGGACAGGTAGCCTGGGAGGAATACAGACAAACTGTCTGAGCAGCCAAGGACCAGGTCAGGCAAGATAAAACCCTGATAGAATTAAATCTGGCCAGGGACGTGAAGGGCAACAAGAAAAACTCCTATAAGTATGTCAGTGATAAAAGGAAGACTAAGGAAGATGCAGGCCCTCTCCAGAAGGAAACAGGAGAGCTGGTCACCCAGCATAAAGAGAAGGCTGAGGCACTCAGTGACTTTTTTGCCTTGGTCTTCACTGACAAGGGCTCTACCCACACCGCCCAAGTCACAGAAGGCAAAGGCAGGGACTGGAAGAATGAGGTACCACCCACTGTAGGAGAAGACCACGTTTGAGACCATCTAAGGAACCTGGGACCATCTAAGTCCATGGGACCTGATGAGATCCATCCACAGGTCCTGAGGGAACTGGTGGATGAAGTTGCCAAGCCACTATCCATCATATTTGAGAAGTGGTGGCAGTCCGGTGAATTTCCCACTGACTGGAAAAGGGGAAACATAACCCCAATTTTTAAAAAGGGTAAAAAGGAAGACCTGAGGAACTACAGACAAGTCAGTCTCAAATCTGCGTCCTCCAAGATCATGGAGCAGGTCCTCCTCTAAACTCTGCTAAGGCACATGGAAAATAAGGTAGTGACTGGTGACAGTGAACATGACTTGACCAAGGGCAAATCATGCCTAACAAATTTGGGGACCTTCTGTGATGGGTTTATGGTGTTGGTGGATACAGGGAAAGCAATAGCCGTCATCTACCTGGACTTGTGCAAAGCATTTGACGCTGTCCTGCACAACATCCTTGTCTCTAAATTGGAGAGACACAGATTTGATGGATGGACCACTTGGTGGATAAGGAATTAGCTGGATGGCCGTACTCCAAGGGCTGGGGTCAATGACTCCATGTCCAAGTGGAAACCAGTGACAAGTGGCGTTCCTCAGAGGTCAGTGGTGGAACCAGTACTATTTAACATTTTTATCAGCGACATGGATGTCGGGATTGAGTGCACCCTCAGCAAGTTTGTCAATGACACCAAGCTGTGTGGAGCAGTTGACACACTGGAGAGGAGAGATGCCATGGAAAGGGACCCGGACAGGCTGGAGAGGTGGGCCCGTGCAAACTTCATGAAGTTCAACAAGGCCAAGTGCAAGGTCCTACGTCTGGGTTGGGGCAATCCCAAGCACAAATACAGGCTGAGCGGAGCATGGTTCAAGAGCAGCCCTGAGGAGGAGGACCTGGGTGGGCAGATTGATGAGAAGCTCAACATGAGCCGGCAATGTGCACTCGCAACCACATCCTGGGCTGCATCAAGAGAAGTGTAGCCAACAGGTCAAGAGAGGTGCTTCTGCCTATCTACTACACTCTGGTGAGAACCCACCTGCAGTACTCTCTCCAGCTTTGGAGTCCTCAGCACAAGAAGGATATGGACCTGTTAGAGTAGGTCCAGAGGAGGACCATGAAAATAATCGGAGGGCTAGAGCACCTCTGCTGTGAAGACAGGCTGAGAGAGTTGGGGTTGTTCAGCCTGGAGACGAGAAGGCTCTGGGGAAACCTTATAGCAGCCTTCCAGTATCTGAAAGGGGACTACAAGAAAGCTGGAGAGGGACTTTATACAAAGGCATGTAGTGATGGGACGAGGGGTAATGGCTTTAAAACTGGATTTAGCACAGATATTAGGAAGAAATTTTTCACTGTGAGGGTGGTTAGACACTGGCACAGGTTGCCCAGAGAAGTTGTGGATGTCCCATCCCTGGAGGTGTTCAAGGCCAGGATGGATGGGGCTTTGAGCAACCTGGTGTGGTGGGAGGTGTCCCTGCCCATGACAGGGGGGTTGGAACTAGGTGATCTTTAAGGTCTCTTCCAATTCTAACCATTCTATGATTCTATGTCTCCCTCTGGCCTTTCCCCTTGGAGCCATCAGAAGAGGGAACATTTGCCTGTGCTGCCCAGAAGCCCGTAATCATTTCCATGCCCAGCTGCAGGCAGTATCGCTCTCTATTGTCACAGCAAACAGTAACCTGGAATGAAAACTCACTTTGAAAGCTGCTTTGCAAACCATTATTTGAAGGGATACTGTTATCAAAGCCATAACATAAAGAAATGCCAAGTGAGATTTTGCAAGCTTATTATTTAGGCTTTTTTGTAGAATCTGTCAGAAATTATTCTCACCAATCACTTTGCCTGTTCAATTATATTAATTTAAAGCATGTGAAACCTAATGTCCAGTGACAGAAGCAGCTAATTGTTTTATTAGACTATGGTTTAAATGCAATGGATAGGAAGTATGTAGTACTGTGCTTAACTGCTTTGAGTAGTCCCTGCAGTCTCCTCATTATTGGGATGCCAGTCCTGCTGGACCCTGTCCGAAAGAGCCTTCTGGAATGTGAAGCAAAAGACTGTGGTGGGAGGTAGTTGCCACCTTAATTCTGTTAGCCATGTTTTCCAATGATTTCCAAGGAGGAGGTCCTTTGGTACTTAACTGGAAAAGACTGCAGACTGGCAAAGTTTTTTTCACTCTAGGAGTCCCGCTGTGGCCAGAAGAGAATTTTTCCAGATGAGATTTTTCCAAGAAGCTGAATGCAGTCAACTTCAAATGCTCTATGGTGTTACCTAATCGGGTGCTGCTCCTGTCTGCCAGCGTAAGAAAGGGAATGGCAATTAGCAAATGATTAAATGAGATACGTATAGGTAACTGTGCTGATACTTTACTTCTGCCATCTCTGATCTTCCCACTGTAAGATCCAGATCTTCACATGGAGAAGAGAAGCCACACAGACTAGGAAGGATGCACAACGCTGCCGTAAGGGGATTAGGACCAAGTCACCCGCAGCAGGATGGTGCAATTTGACAGAGTCCGTAGGGGCGCAGTGCGGTGCAGGGAGCAGCCGGCACTCAGGCAGGCAAAACGGAGTTGCTGGGATACAGCAATCAAATCAAAATCGCAGGTGAACTGGAATGTCTCAAGGACAAGGAGCCGGTGGCCAGGCGGGGGTTCATGCCAAGCGTTCTAAAATGTCAGCATTTCTCTTGCTCCGTGGCTCGCGGACACGTTATCTTCCATGGGCCAGGCAGCCTGAAAATATCCCCCTGGTGAAAACAGGTGATTC
Source organism: Charadrius vociferus (assembly GCF_000708025.1). NCBI lineage: Eukaryota > Metazoa > Chordata > Aves > Charadriiformes > Charadriidae > Charadrius > Charadrius vociferus. The sequence goes on from NW_009647680.1 coordinate 5,663,842, forward strand.
AAAACCTGGCAGCTCAGCTGGTTCCGTGCGCTGTGTATGTGCCCCTGCGAGCTCGCTGCAACACAAGGCAAGGGTGGAGGTGTCTGCGGGACTAACAGCAAGTGGGGAGACAGAGACACAGCTTGGCTGACCCAGAGGGTGCTGTGAGCAGTGCTAAGGAGGAGAGCAGCTGCCTCTACAGTCACCTCTGGGTAAATCCTCACTGCCAAAACACAGCTTATTTCTCCATCGTCTTCTCCTCAAAGCTGGAGACTTTCTTGCTGGAAGTCTTCTCGCACTGTTCCTGGAAACGTATCACTGTGGAAAGTTTTTATCCACCTATTTGCTGGATTATACCAAGAACACACATATATATGTATAGGTTAGCTGCATCTCTTACTAAACTGCGTTGACACTGTATAAGAGCAAACCAAAGGGCATTTTGACTTAGTATCTGGGTTTCATCAGAAAAAGAGCCATAGATTTATTTCGTCTTTGTATACCTACATGATAATGCAACTATAACTAAAGCATCTACAACTGCCTGAAAATATTCTGACAGCATCTTTTTCCTGTTCCATCTCCACAGAAAACTTCCTCTATAACAGTGCTGACTTTGATGATATTTTCGTCTGATTCCTTTGCCCAATTTTTCGTTTCACAACAACTTGTTGTTTCCAACCATATTTTGTTCTATATTACATTATAATAATACTCCAAAAAGCTGAAGTCAGAATAGCATTCTTTGTTCTTACCATAATAGAACTGGTATTAAAACGTTGGCATTTCTTGTGGAATGGAAACTTGAGGTTTCAGCTAGATCTAATAGCATCTGTTTCACAGACGGGGAGAAAAGTTGCCGTTGTATCTATTCCCTTTATTATTGTAATATAGACTGAAACTTTAAGAGCACGGACTCACACCTGTTTTGTAGAATCCAGCTGTATTCTCATAAAAGCAGGGAGACATGGTTGTGTCATAAAATGGTCCTAACCTCCATGAAAAATTTGGTTGGAAATCAGAAAATGTACTTCCAGCCAAAATCGGTCAATAGAGATTCTGTCTCCGTTTGCTGCTCTGATTAATTTAAACTTCACATGTCATGGGGAGGAAAATGGAATACGTTATCGTTGACAGGCGAGGTTGGCAAGCTATCTGCGTAAGCTGGATGGAGCCGGGAACGATGTGCACAGCTCCGCTTACCACCCCTTTGCTTCACTGAGTGAACTTCCTCCTCATTTTCCGGGGGACTCTGTTGGAGGACTGATTCTGCCCAGTCTCTTTATTTATAGGCAGGAACAAGCCACAGTGTTTGAGTTTTTACATCTATTCAAATACAAATCACAATTAGGAACCCAAACTACGGCACTTTTTAGTAGGTAACCATTCACACAGCCCTTGCCGCTTGCGAGCTGGAAAGAGGCAACAGTTTTTCCATGCCAAGTAAAGGTGAGAGAGGCCAGTAGTTTAGCTTGCATCACATATCTTTTCCACAGTCCCAAGCCAAATCACTGCTATAGATTTCCCCCCCACCCACTCGCTGGACTTTCTAATGTGAGAAATATCTTCCCATGGAAAGCAGTGGTTACACAGTCACACGGGATCCTGCCTTACTCACACCGCTGGCTTCTGGCTCCGTTTTATGAAAATGGGCAGAGATGCCAGAGTTACCCTCAGGCTGAGATCTCTCCTGTAACCAGCAGCAGCAGAAGTCAGGAGGGAGTAGACAGGCTCCAAAAGACCCTCCCAGTCATCGTAGAAAGTGACTTTTGTTTGACTAAACAGCAGGCAAACATCCCGTTGCGTATTATGGCACATGTACTGCCAAAAAAGCAGGGGATATAAATCTGAAGACCAAACCGCCCATGCTCCCTGAAGACCCTGAAATCTTTTTGTAAGACGAAGCTGTTCAGTTATGATTCTTAGACAAATTCCAGTCTCAGTACAATGTGCTTATCTGCCCTGCTTTGACAGTAGTGGTTGCATACTTCTCCGTCACTCGCGGACCTGAACAGCTCAACCAGTGCTGTTTGACTAGTTGCTCTGCTGAGCACAAGCCTAGATGAGAGTAGTTCAGCACTAAGCAGAGTGTGCTTTAAGTATTACATTTATAAAATCTACTATAAATCCCACTATAAATTGCAAGCTTATTGAAAACCATAAGCACATCCACCCAGACCCTGAATGGTGAGGAAGAGGACTTGATGCACTCAGATAGCCTCAGCATCATCAGGCCACGAGCAGCACGTTCGCTGCTCTGGAGAGTGCCAAGGGGTGAAGCACAGCTCTGGGCCCTTTGATTGTCCCCCAGTTCATCTGAACAAGGTAGACATTAGGCACCTGCACTGCGTTTCTGCCCCAGAAGGTGGTCAGCAGCCTCAGTTACCTATGGCTCAATGTGCTTGATGTGCTTTACGTGCAGTACCCAAGACTCCATCGTGGATGCGAATGGGCAGGTCGGGCACGCTTACAGGGCAGAGCAGAAAGGTCTAGAGACCTTACTGAGATGCTAGGAAGGGTGGCTTTCTACAGAAGGCAGAGCTTTCTGCTGGGGCTGTAGAGGGAGATAGAAAAGCAAGGTAATACCCTGAGATTAATGTGTGGAGCTCCTCTCCTCGCTCCCAAGCTGCTTTGCCTTCCCCTCACTGAGCACGACGACAGCATTTCCTTCAAAATGTGCCCCAGTGGAGACACAGCAGGAGAGTGAGTTGAAGCAATGCAAGTTGATGGCACCCTCACCTGCAGGAGCAAAGGCAGGGGACCTCAAACTACCAGGCAGCAGACGGCCATCATTATTAGATGTCATTTGCCGCAAATCGAGGGTTGTTTGTTAATGGGTGTGCCAGAAATAAAGATGAAATAAGTCATTCTTTCTCTAAAAGCCTTTTCCACCAAAAAATACGGATGGAATGAGGACTGTAGGCACTTGGAGAGGCCTTAGCTCCTATTTCCACTGTCCTGCCATGGCTCTAGAACTGCCTAAAGAACAGGAGACAAGGAGAAGACCAAAGCCCATGCAGTTGGGCTACTAAACATGCATGGTGGAGAGTGCGAGTTCAAGTAGAGCGAGTGTGGTCTGTCAGGTGCTCACAGACAACCTCTACAAACTGGGGCCAGAGAGATCACGCAGAGGTTGTACCACGCAGAAAAACAGCAGTTTGAATCTTTCAGAGGTATGGAGGGGACAGTCCCAACTCAGTGTGGGGCCAAGCTCTGCTGCCGTTGAGGCTGGCAGAATTTTTAATCAGTCTGTTGTCTGATAACTGTAACTGCTCCTCTTCTCCCTGATTATGGGTCCCTGCCAACTTGAGATATTCTATGATTCTACGATTAGGGAGAGCCACCCAGGGCCTTGACAAAGTAGGTGACTTTTAACTCTACTATATATTAATCTTCTGCAGAGGGTGGCACAGACAAAGGGAGTATATGGGACAAAGTAGCATCAGAAAAGGAAAGTGGTAGACCCCTGCTAGTCAGGGTATTAAGCCTTTAGAAGCCCCTCTTTGAGATCCTGAGCGCAACTCAGGGCAGCAGAAACAGCAGCAAACCTATCAGTGGGTTCCCTGGAAAGACTGCACAAAGTAGATACCAACATGGAAAGTTAAGTTGGGGATAACCTGTCCTGATACACCTAATATCTGTTTTTCTCTCCCGTTCCTATTAGAATTGGGATCTAACACCCAGACAATGACTGATGACAGGAGAGCTGGGGAAGGACTTTTTACTAGGGCACGTAGTGAGAGGACAAGGGGGAATGGCTTTAAACTGGAAGAGGGCAGGTTTAGATTAAACATTAGGAAGACGTTTTTCACTTTAAGGGTGGTGAGGCACTGGCACAGGTTGCCCAGAGAGGTTGTTGAGGCCCCATCCCTGGAGGGGTTCAAGGCCAGGCTGGAGGTGGCCTTGGGCAACCTGGTCTGGTGGGAGGTGTCCCTGCCCATGGCAGGGGGGTTGGAACTCGATGATCTTCAAGGTCCTTTCCAACCCAAACCATTCTATGATTCTATATAACAATAGTAAGGAACATTTTCCTTCTTCATAGAGCCCCCAGGTCTACCACCAAGTCCCCAGCCCCAAAACACTCTCCGTGGAGACTGGATGGATATAATGTGAAATAAATTAGTTTCAGACTTCTCTCCCCCCGTCTTGGGCTGCTCTGACTCACAGGAGCCCACAGCATTGCCTACAATACCATAGTGGGGGTTTTTTTGTTTGTTTTCCACTGCATTAAAGCAGCAGTAATAACAGAGTGTCATGAGACCAGCACCAAACAGAAGAAATCCTGCCAAGTGGAGCTGTACTCGTGTACGGCTCGAAAGCAGCAAGGAAAGGAACTGTCCAGAGACTAAAACATTTCCATGTTAGACTTATGATTTAATACTTGTTTAAGTTAAACATTAATATGGGTAAAGCAACTTTCAAAACAGAGCCAGTGCAGAGTTTATCCAAAAGTCAACAGGACAAAAGAATCTGGAGCAAAAATCTGAGCCAAACCACTGAAGCTGATAATGTCTGGCAAGAATATTCACCTCGGAGAAGAGCTTGAGGACAACAAAACTCCATTAAAAAACACAAATTAGACCTCGCCCTTTGCTGACTGTCTCTCTGCCTTTATTCTGACCAGATGTAAAAGTCTCATGGTCTTGGACACCTGGGATATCTTTTCTAAGAAGGCTCCGCAGGATCAGGATTGCTTCTGCACTTGGGGATTCAACTTCCAGACTGAGCTGCAGCTGACCCTGCCAACCGGAGGCACAAGGACAGAAACCTTTAAGTGATTCCGTATTTACTGACAGAGAGCCGGTCTCAAGCTTGCCAGCTATTAATTGTACTTTGACAAATTAGAAAGGCTTCCTGTCATCCATCAGGGTACCCACTTCCCATTATTCTGGGCTAACAGTCTGTAAAATGAAATAGCAAACAGAACTTCATTAAAACAAAGTGAGACACTTTCTCGGCCGGCAGGTTTGGGAGAGTAGGAACCGAGCCCCAGGGGCTGCACTTCCAGCTTCATCTCTGACCAGCTATATGGCGATAAAAAGGAAAAAAACATCTTTTTAGCTCTCTGTACCTCAGTTTACATATTCATCAAGCAGGGACACTACTACTCAAGAGTTCTCTTGAGAACATTATAGCGATGAATTACAATTTATAAAGCATTCTGTGACCCTGGGTGGATGCAAAGTATTAAATTCTTATTCCAAAGCATCCAGAGTAGCTGTCAAAGCACTAAATATTATTATTATAGTGATTGGAGAACCAGGATAGGAGCATTAAAAACAGTATCAGTCATTTAATTAATTTATCATCCAGGAAAGTACAAAGGAAAATACATTCCTCCGATCTAATCCCATACACCTTGGCTACCCTCACTTGCCCAGATTCCTCTGCCCTGACTGCACGCCGGCAGCTGAGGCAGCTGCCATGAAGCTAACACCTAAATCTCCCAGTGCAGAGAGAGACAGACAGACACCTCCAGGAGTATTTCAGATCCTGGGTGGGCTGACTCAGACTCTGGAAGTGTCTTTATCTTTCCAGATCTTAGATTTGGTCTGTATTAGTAAGTAAAATGCGTCCAAGCTCTAGCCTGGAGGCCCGTTGGCACCATGCAGCCGCCATCCAGGCGAGTGAATCTTCCTGCTCTCCTAATCAAGGTGTCTCCGTAGGGACCACCAGCTGGGAGTGGTCCCAGCCTGGTGGGCTACCAGGTCATGGCCAGAGACTGTTGGGAGAGGGCTAGTACCCTCCCCTACACTGATGTCAGGGGCCCTTCTGACAGCATAGCAGCAGTTCAGGTCCCTGTGCCCCGTAACATTCCTTGGCCTGTTTAATTTCTTAGCGGAGGCGTAGCCTTGGATGTATGAGATAAATGTCTGAAGTTAGCTGTGATGCTCTAGGACAACACGGTTGTGTGAAGGACAGGGTTAATTCCTTCCGTGTGACCATCCTACTCATCAGAAAGGAGGGACAGCCCAACATCTACCTTGACAAGGTAAGTCTACATAAGCTAAATACTTCAAAGGAACTCGAGAAAACCCCCTTTAGGTGCTCGGTGCTCTTGGAAAGCAGATGTCTATTTACAGATATAAGGTCAGTGTTTAAGCCCGTGCTTGCAGCCCCGTACTTGGGACCTTCCAGAACCAAGCAAGGGTGGCTTGTTCATGTTCTCAGCTGTTCCCAGTCACCTGGGTCAGGGCTCCTCATCATGCTCTTCTGACAAGTGTTGTCTCTTGACTGTTGTTTCCACCCTTCTCTTCCCAATCACCATATCTGTAGGTCTGCTTAGTAAAATCCTTCTCCCTCATCCTCCGTATACCAGCATCTTTGCATTTGTAGTGCTTCCCACCGAAGCATCTCCCAGCCTCTGCACACAGCTGGAGAGCGCTATGTATGCTGAATATATGGGAAGAGGAATCTGGGTACCTGGGACTTGTCTTTAGCCTGACCGTGAATCAGTGTGAGAAACCCGGGAACTCAGGTCAGGGTGTCTGAGTCGCAGCCCCCGGCCTGAACCAGAAGACCACAGTGCCTCACAACTATAATCTGAGCTCTTCTGATCCCACTGCTCTAACCACCCCCTAATGAGTCCCAGATACATCCACCTCCACGAGGAGACAGGGAAAGCGGGGGAGGATTGCCCCCCTAATGCCACAGAGAGAGGAGTATTTCCTGGAATATTTACCAAACCACTGAACCAGAACTTTGGTTTTATATTCCAGCTGACAGTTTTTCAGAGCTTTTCAGCTCCACTGTTTATTTGTTAGCTATTTTACAGCCCAAATCCTTGAGTCTTTCACTAGAAACCCACTATGCAAAGGCAATGTGGCCAGCATCTGATGTCCTGGCATCCAAAAAGCAGCTGCTAGTGGCAGCAGAATAGAAATGAAGGGAAACCTGTGTGTACAGTCCAAAGTGAAGGTACATTTAGCTTTGCAAGTGGACACCTATTTAAATACGTTAATGTTTCTATGATGAACCATACCTAATACAGCTGTTGCAGCTTATAAGGATTTGGTGCCGTCTTCAAAGGCTTGCGGTTACAATTAGTCAGAGCTCAGGCAGATCACACAAAGTAAGAGGTGTGGGAGTATTCACACGTCTGAGGCTACTGTGCTTAATCCTCAGCATTCAAAATACTGCTTTTAACATGCCTTAGAACATTAACAAAAGGAACTCAAACTTTACATGCCAGCTAAGCAAAACTGCTCTAGATTTGGCTCTTGAAGTGCTTTGATTTGATTTGAACGTAACTATTTGGATCGCAGTGATAGTAAAAGGCAGATGCCTCAGAACGGCAGCTTTTATTCCTTTAGGGCAACCAGCATCCCCTCGCTGCAAAGGATTAAATCGAAACGAAATTAAGAGACATACTACAGGGAAGGCTGGCTGTGTACTTTTCAATATGGACAAAGCAACCCTTCTCCCCACTGGAAAAAATTCACACTGGTGCAGAGACCCAGCACAAAGCCCAGACGCCACTTAAACACCCTGCTGAGGGGCTTAAGTGCTGGCTTTGTGCTGAGCCTCAGGAACGGACTGAATATCACCCACAAGAAAGAAGAGGGGCAAACTGCTTTTAGATTTTGCCTGGGTCTGATTTTATATTTCTACAGCCCTTTTTTGGTGGGAATATGGAGTCGGCATGAGATACAGGATGTGGCTTCACATTTCACTTCATACATGAAACCTGCCTTTGTAATGAAAGGGGCGTACGGATATATTATCCAGGATAATATTTATTCAGTGTAAATGGACACGGCGCACAAAATATCTGCAGACCAATTACCACCGATGGAAGGTAGTGCCACCCACCTGAAGGGAACGGGGTGACGTGAGTCATTTTGGCTCAGGGTCTCCCATAGGGATTACGCAAGCCGTGTCTTCACTCCCACACTAAGAGGCATTGTGCCTGAACCATGGTGCGAGCTGGGGACCTAACCAGGCATGCGGTCCCCTGGGATCCTGCTCCAGGCACTGCTGGGACTCCAGCTGGGTTGCTAAGGCTTTTCTTCACTCAGGCATCACTGTATTTTTTCATATAATTGCTATGTTTGTGTCCCAGATTCTGCCTTCAGGAAAGAGGGTGCCGATGTTGTTTGCAGCTATTCTGGACTTCCCATAATCTATTGATATTTCCAGCCAGGGCAATCGTGTGTGTTGGCTGCTACGAAGAATCAGTGTCTCTGCTGGCCAGGTCTGCCCACGGTGCCATTTCTACACAGCTGCTTCGGCCCTTTCTTCTTCGGCTGCTGCTTCTCATGGGCTTTCACAAATGAAAGCTCAAGTGGAAGTTGTTAAAACTCTCCAACTCATCACACCTCAGGCATGTTTGGAACAAGACCCTGAGTTGCATCCCGGAGGTAAGAGAAGGGACCCAGGAGGCAAGCCATGGTATGCGTGCATGGGAGACACTTAATATCTTTGTTTATTTAGACTTAAATAAGAAAAGATAAGAAAAAGCTTAAGCTGGGGATCAGTTGAAGAATTCGGTTCAAAAATCATGACAGACAGAGCTCAGCAGTGTACTTCCCACAAGTATAAAGACACCAGGCAGTCAAACTGCCTTACAGACCAAATCCACATCAGTGCCGATGTCCCAGTCCCAGTGTGAAGCAGTACGGCTTCACTCAGCACTCAGACCTGCTGACCTGGATGCAGCGCTGGGCAAAAACCAGTTGCCAGCTTTGCCCAATTCTGATCTGGGAGCAAGTCAAGGAAATGAGAGGTCCTGAGAGGTGTTTTCACAGTCTTTCCATACCTTTTACCAAAAGCATAATGTTGCACGGCAGTTAGCACCAGGACTGCTGTAGCAGAGTGGGCGGAGGGTCATCACGCCCAGCATCCTCTTCCCAAGAACCTGCAGCACCAGATGTTGCTGGGGAGGATACCAGAAAACCTGTAAGAAGCAGTCCTGTGCATTCTGTTCCCAGAGGAACTTAGTGCTTTATCACTGCCAAAACACCTGATCTGGTTTTTGCGTTCGAAATATTTTTCCTGTTCCTCTGGATATTCTTAGTAGCCAGATAAATGCATTGCCCCTTTCAAAACCCCTGTTAAACTCTCGATATTAATGGCTATGTCTAGACTAGTAAATTAAACACGGCCAGGACACTAGCTTGAACACCGCCGCATGCTTGTCTATATTGTTTCATGGTCCCTTGACATGGATTAGCATCAGCTAGCAGAAAATACCTGAGCACAGTGTAGAGAACAGCACATTCTTGGGACCATTCCCAATAGGCAGCCTGGGTGTGGCCATGCTGTTTTTAGGGGGAAAAGCGTTTACTCATGTGGATATGAATCATAACATGCCCTTTGGCTTCATGCCAGGCAACAGTCACTGCTCTGTTGCATTGAGCAGTACAGATGTAACCAGTGGAACTTTTTAATAACAAGCTCCGTGGACCAGTTAAGCAAACTGTGAAAAGCATCACTGGGTACCTTTTGAAGAAAGCCCATAACGTGTAGATAGAAGCCTGATCCCCTTCAGGGAAAGAAAACAACATTTCCACACAGGGCTTGGTGCTGTGTCAAAGCACAGGCTGTGTCAGGAGGTTTTCACCACACTTCCAAACATTATCAGCAACCTAAGATAAATGTGCACAAAGGAGGTTTAGCACTGTCCCTCCTAAATACCTTTCCCTGCCTGTGGGCATGTTCAAGGCTTGTTCAAGACAGCTTGGCTTGAATCTGATCAGTTATCTTCAAGGTAAACATAAATAACTTCTAACCTGAGGTGCTTTTACATGAGTAACCAAATGGGAGGGTTTGGATTGCCTCGGCCAGCCACCACCCTAAATAGGTCTTCAGATTGACAGTACACAGATCTCTTCACAGAGGCAAAGAATGCCTCTTTGCTCTTGTGTGCCACTTGTGGAAAGAGGTTGGATGCTGGAAAGGATTGACTTGAGGACTCTGCTTCTTGCCAGCATTCTTTATTCCCTCTTGTTTCAGCTGTTGAAGGCCACTGAACCCAGAAATCTGCGGGCACAGACTGGGCAGAAGGATACCTCAGGGTCAGTGGATTGACTGGTCAGTCAGTAAAAGGCAAAAAGGCAAACCAGCATTATTATGGTTTGCAAAATCAAATACTGAGATAAAAACATGCATGGCTGAGTTTGGTAGAAATGTTATACTTAATACACAGGAAGAAATTCATAATCATCTTAGAGATTAGAGACAATTCTGTAATATTTCTGTTTTGTTTCAGTATTGTATATTTGCCATATAAATGTCAGTTCTAGACATGGGACAAGCAAAAATTATACATATTGCATTCCAGAAAGCATGGGCGTTACCTTTCACCATGAGCAATTCTGGTAATGCTAAATCATTTGAGGAGGTGAAGACTCTGGCAGAAAGCTGACTGAGCCATCAGTTCCTACTCAATTCCAGCCCATGCGGAGATCCTGAGTGTCTAGCTACAACTGAATGGAGAGGGAGGGATCCTTGTTGGGAAAGAGGGGGAAACACAGGAAAGCTTCTCTCTTCAGCTACATGTAGAGGCTAGGAGTACACAAAAAGTGGTTTTCTGGACTGCAGACATTAAAGTCTAGGTTTGTTATGGACTTTGAGCACCAAAATCCTTATTTAGGTGTAGAAGTCCAATACTGGAGTGCCTTGGAGCCATGTCAGCTGCTGCCTAAGACCACAGGAAAAGTCCTCATTAATGCTTAAGAAGAAATATTTCAGTGTATGAATAAAGTCTCCTACAGCCTGTCACCACCTCATCGCTAGGTGTCTTTATTAAAGACAAAGTTCTGATGCGATTCAGAGGATGGGCATTACTCTCTTCTCCCCAGTGCTCAGAGCATATCTACCCACTTGGTCCAGTACAAAAAACAGCCAGGACAGGACATCTGGGAAGTGCCTCCGTTTCATGTGCTGCCCCTTACATGTCACATCTTAGCATCACTCAGCTGGGGCAGGAGAGAAGCTCCTGTTTAACCTTTTTCCCTGTCTGAATTCATCCACATTCCAAGTGAGTGATGTCCTCACCAGGGGCTGCCTTCAGTCACTCCAGCCTTTTGTAAATACTCCCACTTCATACAACCTATTATACTCAAAGCTGGCTCAAACAATTCTCTCTGACCTTAAAAATATTTCTTTATTTAATATAATGTGGGAAGTAAGACAGCTGAAGAAAGACCAGTTTCATAATAACAAACAAGATGGTACTCGGAGCAGTCACCAAAGGTAACAGCAGCTGGAGAGCAAGTCCTGGCTGCGAGAAGGACTTTGAGCAGAGAAATCGTGGGCGTCACAGGAGTCCCCTCACCACAAGGCTGTGGAAATTCCCCATCAGCATACTACCTTTTCCTTTTCACAGCCTCAGAACGCTCCCTCTTCAGGCAATGGGCAGCCCAGGTAACTAATGTGATGCTACAGAGAGTATGAGGGGCTGCTCCTTCAGTGCTGAGCCACATCCATACATTATCTTGAATCTGATCTCACTTCTTCTTGTATTTCAGGCCCATGGTGCTCCCCTAGTTTCCCTTTCTTCTCTGTTGCTTCCTCTTATGAAAAGCCAAGAGGTTTCAAGGTCTCTCAGCACTGGTCTTTGTTTTACTGATATTCAGTAAATGTGCTTTGATGAGGGAAGGGTAACCTAGGTCCTTCGTTCACTAATCTCTTAATTGCTCTGAGTTATATAGGTTAATACTCCCAGCCTGGTCCTGCAGTCCCGTCTGAACCCACTTTGCAATGTCTGCATCCTAACCACGCTTCCAGGTACTTTTCTAAGAACAGGAAGAAATTGTCCACAGGGTCTCTGTTGTCCTTTGTAACACAAATATGAAAATATCTGCAGTCAAGTTGAGGAGTAGAAAATGTGTCCAAACCAGTGTTGAGTAACCCTGCCTGAGGAGAGAAGTGTCTATAGAGCCAGTGGGAACTGATATTGATGTCTCAAAGGACACGAGAATACCAAGGACAAGGCAAACCATAAAAGGAATAAGTAAATATTTAACTGAAGACTGCAAGAACTTTCCCTTTTAGGTAAATCACTCTTCATATCTGAGTTCATCCCAAGGTGAAAAGGACACAAGGCAATTAAATGGGCATCACCTGAGTAATTCTGGAAGCAAACAGTGTTATGGGAAAATCATTAACAAAGAGAGAAGGATAAGCAGTTTGAAAAAGAACTGGATAACTGATGACACTGTCTTATATATAGATGAGAAGAGGATGTTCTGTGAACCACGTCTGACTTGAAACAGTCTGCTCCCTCTGGCAGATCCTTCTGCAAGCACTCTCCACAAAGAGGTAGAGATAGGTAAGTTTGGAAGAAAGGGCCATAAGAGATGCATCTGTATCCTATTCCTAGGGAGATTACAGTGAATCTTACCCCCTGAAATCAGTGCAATTCCAGTGTGTTCTGAAGTACAGGCATCTATTTCCATATATACATACAATTCTGTTGGGTTCCTCTGTTGCATCTACATCCAGGCCCTGAAAAAGTACCTGGACGCTCCCAGTAGGAAAAATATGAAGCCAGACAGGTCGGTCTGTGCCTTGTCTTGATCTAGCAACATCACAGGCAAGTGAGCAATGTCTTGTGTGGCCCTCTGGAAAAATCAGTGCTTGGTTTCATTAATCTATTAGGATGACTTAGGAAAAACATGTCTGACTGTTTTATTGACTTACCCTTGCAGGAGAGTTTGATCAATGCGTGGTAGGTACATAGTTCTTCCCAAAAGAGTTACGAGTAGGTTGGTAATAACTCAAGACTCCAGAAAGTCAAAAGGTAGAAAAGCTAAAGCTATATCTCGGTGTAAAATCTAACCACCCCTGAAATCAATTGGAAGGTTATTGCTGCCTTTGATAGGAAATGGACTTCACCTTCTAGAGACCTAGTTCTTTTTAAAGCATTTCAGACTGCAAGAAATCTTAATTTACCACTGCTGGTTTTAAAGCTTCACAAATGACACTTTTATAAGGACTTATTTCACTATAATGAAAACCTCTTCTACTTTGCTTTAACATTAAGCATTGTGCAAACTCATTCTGGCTGAAAGGATGGTCATTTTTTATGTTGGATAGTTCTTATGACAAACAACTAAAATATGCATCTGGAGCTCTTGGGCTTATGGGACTTAAACCATTAAAATATTTTTATGGGAAAAAAATTATAAGTACAAATAAAAAACCCTACACTTTTGCTCTGAGTTCACTCAAGGGTACAGGATCCAGGGCACACAAAACCACTATTTAAGTATACATATGCCTCAGATGCACTATTTACATGCACATATGCCAAACATCTGTGTGTGTGTTTGTGTGTGTAAAGTTTGCATGTCTTCTATTGCGTTTGACCACATTTGCTTTTGTATCCAACAGCCCAGTCTGAACTGAGACCCACTGGGTTTTGAATAAATAAGGATCTTAAAAACAGAAAATGGAATGATAGAGCCGTTTTCACACGAGATGATGCTGTGTAAACACAAAGCTTGATGGAGCCGTGAGAAGGATGAGTACTGGGCAATTGGGTATCCTGCACCTTTGGTGCTTCCATACATTCAGGGAATTCAGGGACAATGCAACGATTGTCTTTAAAATCACCTCTGCATCATAATCTGAACGAACATGTTAAAAAAGCCCTGGTGATAGCTGCTTTTTATGGAAAAAGACTTGGTGTTGAAATGGTTGTACAAAAAAATGTGTGACCTCTGGACCATTTCAGCTGGTGTCGAAAACAGGCTCTGTGATTCTCAAATGCCAGAGCAATGGGGGGGAAATTAGAAAATTATCACAGGGAATAGAAGATAGTTTGCTTAAACCAGGATGGGGCTCTGAGTCTAAGAGTTTTTCCAAGAGGGCATCGCAAAGGCTTGAAACCTTCTGTGCTCATGGTCAACATCTCCCTCACTATCTAATAGGCCATGGGGTGCCTTTTGGACAACCTTATTTGGGCACAGGTAATATAAATATAATCTCATAAAT
>NW_009647680.1:5677849-5683433 GCF_000708025.1 Charadrius vociferus
CATTCCTGGCTCAGCAGGGTCCCACACACTTTTACTAGTCCCTTCCCAACAGAGTGGTCGGGTGGTGTTGCAGTACACCAGCAACACCAGTGACTGTTTGCTTGGTGACACTGGAATGGAGGGTGTTGCACAGGGGCACATGAACACTAGGAAACCTCTGCTGAACTCAAATATCTGCCTGGAGCACAAAAATAGGGGAGGTTTCTAAACTACTCGGAGCACAGACCAAAAAGGGAAAGGTTAACAGTCCCTAACTCCTCCTCCACTTAAGGGGCTTATGATTTATTTACGTGGCAAGTTTTATAATACGTGAGGGGTACCTTGTGATCTGGGCTGGGATTAAACAAAAAAAAAAAAGTGTGGCTATAGGTAAGAAACTCAGTCCTCTCCGGTTTTCCCAAGGCAGTTTTATAGTATTCATATTTCTTTTTAATACAGGGTCCAAAGAAGGAAGGAAAAATTATTTTGGGAAGTTACTCAGTGTGTGTTATAAGGAAAGTCCATGGAATATATGGGGAAATAACTGACTGTAGATTATCAGTGCCCCAAAAAAAACCTGTGGTGGTTTATATGACTATATGAATAAAAGCAGAAAAGAATAAAAGCAACATGTGACTTTGCCATCTCCCAGCTAAGATGCACCTCGGGTTCATTTTAAGCCTGTCGCAATAGCTGATCAACATGCATTTGCTCAAAGTCCCCTCATAGTGCCTTGGAAAGGATCCTCCCTCACGGGAGGGTCAGTTAACACATTTTGTTGTGCAGATAGGACAGGTGAAGTTGTCATATGTGATTCATTAAGCTGCAGTAATGCAGCCCATTTGTTGCACCCCTGAGCTCTCCGTCGCTGCCTGAAAGGGCATTCCCCATGTTCCCCCCTGAACTCCAGAGCTCAAAGCCGCAGTTCTGTTCTACAACACAAAACCACGTACTTTGCCCTCTGTGCAAGGATGCCCGTATGACAGAGCCCTTACTAATGCCATTATCTGCATCTGTCCTTCCCTTTCCCTGCTCTTTCATAGAATCATAGAACCATAGAACAGTTATGGCTGGAAAATTAAGATCACCAAGTCCAACCGTTATCTATCACTACTGGGCTCACTTCTAAACCGTGTCCCTGAACACCATACCTAGACGGCTTTTAAATACATGCAAGGATGGCAATTCCACCACTTCCCTGGGCAGCCTGTGCCTGTCTTTGATAACCCTTTCAGTGTAGAAGTTTTTCCTAATGTCCAACCTAAATCTCCCCTGGTGCAACGTGAGGCCATTTCCTCTTGTCCTATCAGTGTAACTTGTGCGAAGAGACTGACCCCCACCTCGCTACAGCCTCCTTTCAGGCAGTTGTAGAGAGCGATAAGGTCTCCCCTCAGCCTCTTTTTCTCCAGGCTGAACAACCCCAGTTCCTTCAGCCGCTCCTCAGAAGACTTATTCTCAAGACCCTTCACCAGTTTCATTGCCCTTCTCTGGACCCTCTCCAGCACTGCAACATCCCTAGCATTAGGATGAAGCTACTTGATAGATCTCAATTGCTTGGTCTGGCTCCGCATATAAGCACTTTCCATGGCCTACTCCTCTTTTACATGTTTCTATTGGATTCATCAGGGCAATGTGTAGAAACTTACTCTCTGTACCTTTACCTTTTTCTTATCCCTCCCCATGCCTTCTTCCTGCCATCTATCACCGTCCTCTTGTGGCTGTACCCTTTCTCAATAGGTATCACAAGAATTTCTCTAGGAAATAGGCACAGACTCAGTGTCCTTGTTGTTCCATGGTGTATTCAGATTGGAGCCATGGTGTATTCAGGTTGGAGCCAGGAAAGAGTAGGAAGGAGCAAGACATGGAGAAAGGTAGAGGCAAGGAAAACAATCGATGACTTTAAATGGTTCTCCCAAAAGATAGTCTATGCTGCACCAAGCTGCTTGCCTCCGTGTAAATCGCATCTTAGGGTTTAAACCATGCAATGGACATTGCTCCTTATAAGTAAGTGGCATACTAAGCCGGGAAACAGGCTGTTAAAATGCAATCTCAGTATCTGCTGGTTCCTTCATCCTAAAGTCTCTTAGAAGTTCACCTCTTAGAACAGATGTTGCCTTCAAGCTATAGTTACTTAAAATTTCACCACATCAATGAGCGTGTGGCTCAGAACTCTACCCCAGGGAGAGCAGACACTGAACTAAAGGAGAATCGCTGATAGCTGTTGGTGTCACGGGACTGTGGGACTCAGAATTCAGGTTCCACCTGGTAGGAGTCAGTGGCCCAGGCAAATGTGTGTAGATACACACCGAGAAATTAATCATAGGCCTAATTTACAATGAGTTCCAGTGTTTGGAAGCAGTGGAGCAATCACTATTAAAGATTTTTTTCTTCAGTGAGTTAAAAAGAATCTGTTCTTAATTCTTACCTGACATTAGGAAAATCTTCAAGGCAATAAATAAGGAAATCTGCTTCTGACAAATTATCTTACCAAGTCAAAAACTAGACCATTTGTATGTGATTTGAATGTATTATAATAGACTTTTCTGTAGTCTGATGTTTATCTAGAGATGGGAAAGTGATCTAGATAATATGATTGATCAGTCTCCTGGGAGTATTCCTGGTGGGTGTGTATTAGTGCTCTGCCCACTTCAGCTGAAACTCTGACAAGAGATGGAGTTTCCTCTGGTTCCTGTAGGTAACGGCTTCTCAGCAGAGTCGTGCTTCTTGTGTGAGAGCTGTTTGTTCTGTTTTGTATTTGTGCATTTTATTATTATTTATTTTGTATCATTCACCATTAATCTACTCGTTCTATACTATTTCCCAGTAATACATCATGCAATGTATCCAACATCTGGCATTTAGTATTTGTTCTCCCATCCCTTCCCTGCGGGTAAAGGTGAACACACTGCAGCACACCCCAGAGGAGGATGGGACTGACTGTCTTCAGGGTTTTGGGTTAGTTTTATTTTCTTATAAATGTTCATAATCCTGTGGATTTGTATGAGAGATGTTTGTGCTTCTTATGT
Organism: Charadrius vociferus; assembly: GCF_000708025.1. Taxonomy (NCBI): domain Eukaryota; kingdom Metazoa; phylum Chordata; class Aves; order Charadriiformes; family Charadriidae; genus Charadrius; species Charadrius vociferus. The sequence goes on from NW_009647680.1 coordinate 5,680,855, forward strand.
GAGACAATACCAGTTTCGTATACCTGTCTTTCACACATTTGTGGCATTGAGGCTTTGTCCAGTTAATGAGAAAAGCACATCATCTGCAGTCAGCAAATAGGGTTGGCTGGGGGTGAGAAGGTGTTGGGGTTCCCACGGGCAAAGTCCAGCTCTGCCCCAGCTCCCTCCATGGTCATGGGCAAGTCACTGGGTAAAGGGAAGGTACAGCGTCCTTCTCCCACGCCATGCCTGTCTCACTTGATACCCCACAAGCTTTCAGAGGACCTCGCGGAGTATTTTTACAGCACCAGGCTTAAGTGTCAGTCTTATCTCAGGCACCTGAGCTAGGTTATCCTCAAAACAGGACAGCAGCAAGACCTTTTGGTAGCTGAAGTTTACTCTTTTGAGCTACTCGGGACCTTCCTCCCTTCTGTCAGCAGCCACGTCCTTCAGTTACTGCTCCACAGCACTTCTAAACCTTCCCAGCACTCCTCCCCCTCTGTGTGGAGCTCTGTTAAGAGGATGTGGCTCTACTTTAGGGAATTATTCCCATGTGAATTTTGTGTCAGAGTCTCAAAGGAACCCTCTGGCTCTCCCAGATGACACACACTCATCTAAGACACTCGGGAGCAAAGCGAGATCCGTGCGAGCTGAGCTTGCAGATGCAAGGCCAGGTTACCTACACTGACCCCACGTTTTTATCTCCAGGGAGGCAAGGTGAGAACCCGTCCTGGTGACAAAGTAACCCAGACAAAGGGGCAGAGAGGACGGGACATTACGTACCTACTTCTCAAACAGCTTTGCAGAATAAACAAAAATGCCGCCTTCCATCTTGATGTGTTTCTCACTGTCGGCCTTTTTACATCTATAAAAAGAGGTATGATCTATCTTGCTGTATCTCTGCCAGGGCTGTAGGCAACACACAGCCACCATCCAGCCTTGTTTTTCCGGATATAGCCTGTCAAAATGGAAGGAATGAGTCAGTGTTGTGCAGAGCAAGAACAACACGATTAACACCTATTTCATGTGTGTTCCTGCCTCCTGATCTTGCGGCTGAGGGCTTTGAATCATTGGGGTGTTCAGCACGCAGGTTCCTCAGTGTCCTATACTCTGTCTGACCTGTGCGTTAGTACTGATAGGGTCCATAGATCCATAGATATGGTGCAGACTTGCCCTTTGGGATAGTTAGGACAATACTCCTTGTTGGCACCCCTTCAAAGGCCGCTTCCCAGCTCCAGCTTGGGAAGGCTGCTAAAGCTGGTCGCGGGAGAGAGCCCGTGACACCCTCCCGCTGTGGTGGCAGGTTTGTTTTCAGAAGCTGAAGGGTGGTGTCCTGCCAAGGTGGATACCTGGCACTGGGAACGAAGATGGGGTGGTGCCCCGGGGGGACGCATATGCACTGCAAACTGTTTCCTGTTGGTGGAGTGATTTTTTCAATGCTTTGTGGTGGCTCTTCACATTTGCAGGTTAATTGGGGAGGTGCAGCATCACTCAGGGCAATCTGACAAACTCGTTTCAAAACAAGCTGTTGACATACAATAATAAGAAAAAATTGTCTTCAGCATTCAGACAGCGGAAGGAAAATTTCCTGTTAAAGGAAGTTATGAAGACAGTGGAATTGCTACAGGAATAATTAATGGAGATGTAAAGCAATATTTCAGCTGTTTGTAATAACTAATCACTCATCATCCTCTCCCTCCAGTATCCCAGGGACTCAGGATGGGCAGACCCTGTGGTCACAGCTTTGCCTGTTATTTAGAGGGGGAAAAAAAATCCATCACTTCAGGCTTTCTGCACTCCAGGAATCCTCCCTTCTCTTCCTTCAAAGCTCGTCTCAAAACCCACTCACTGACAAAGCTGTCGCTCCCACCGTCTGTTAACATCCAAAATCTTTCACATGACAAAAGCATTCTCTGTCTGATGCTAAAGGGTCCCTGTTATGGTGTGTTCAAGCTGTAAATGTCTTGGGCTTAGGACCATGAGCACGTTGTTGAGAGGTCAGTCGGGACACGGGTTCACAGAGCGTCGGTCACATCCTGGTAACTGCTGGAGACTACGTACACCACGGGAAACGTGGCCTGATTGCAGGGAGCTCCTTCCCCAGCGCTGGGGATGAAGCGTGCAAAGGGCTCTCACCACGAAACAGCTGAAGCGTTAGAAGTTCTCCGCTTGCGAACCTCCCGGCCGGTTGTTGATGTGACCGTATCCTGTTATTGTGCTCCCCAGCATAAATCTCAGACATTCAAGTAGGAATTTTATCAGACAAACAAAATAACCTCGAATAATAGGTAAAACAGTCCAAAGGCATCTAATCTTCTGGCGCTAGCCTTAGAAAGGAATAGTTCATTGTAAACAAGACTGTACTTTAAAACTAACTTTTGACACAGAGAAGTGACTCCGATGTAATTGTTCTGGGTGTGGACATAAAATAGGAGATCTGCCTTTGGTCCTTCCGACCCACTGAGTGTCTACACGAACACACTTCCCATACAGTGTCTTTTCGGAGGTGTGATTCATGGCGAGATAAAAAAGGGTTCATGGCCAGGTAATGGCCAATATTTATTCGCATGAGGAAAGAGTAGCTGAAAGGGCTATTAAAA
>NW_009647680.1:5683576-5690671 GCF_000708025.1 Charadrius vociferus
CTGCTGGTTGAGGCTCATTACATTTTTTATTAGTCTTGCCTGCAATTTTCTCTATGCAGGTTTTGCAGATGATCTTCAAGCTGAGCCAAAATATGTATTGTGAATTATTCTGACCTTGCTCAGAACAACTTTATATGTTTGCCTGCGTGCCTGTAAAAAAACGCTTTCTCATAACCCGTATCTGAGCATTGCCAGATGCATTTGCCACATTGTAAAATACAGAACGTCATTCACCTCTGGGAATTAAAGGCAGCGCTATTTAACGACAGGGACTGAATGTGCTGCCCTTGATCACAGTGGGCCGTGCCCTGAGCGATCTGGTAAAAGGATTTTATGCTACCAACAATGGCCCCAGATTAATCCAAGCCAAAACCAAAAAGAAGATGCAACATCACAAGCTTCCACGCAAACCAAAGCCTTAGCTCCGTACGCAGCAGGGACGTACCTTCTTGCTACAATCCCTATGTCAATCCCTTTGCTGTCCTCGATTTCTGTGCCATACAGCAGCTTCGAGTCACCTCATGAGACTGTGTGCAGCTTCCTCAGCTCCTGGTACAGTGCCACCAGGGTTACTTCTATTCCTGTCTACTGCACTTGCAATCAGAAGCCCTGTTGCACTTGGCATTGTAACAATGCAACGCAGAAGATGATTACACACAATAATCTATTGAAAACCTGAATGGGAAAGACGGCCCTGGGTTTAGGGCACTAGGCTGGACACGTGAAACTGCTCTGTTTTGACACCGACTTCCCATGTGATCCCAAAAAAGTCACCCTAGTTACGGTTCAAATCCCCTACTGGAAAATGGGAATCAGGGAGACTGGAGCAAGAATTACTGGGTTGAAGATGGGAAGTGGTTTGACACCATATTGACAGAGGGCTCCTTGGAAGAGACACACAGGTGATGCAGGCAGGAGCATTTCACGCCCCAGGTTGTTCAGCTGCAAATCCTGCAAAGAGAGGCTGTGGAAAAGGGCCAAGTTCAATGTATACTTAATATTTCACTGCTGGGTTTTTTTTGGCAGCTGCTTTGATGATCAATATGCCGTAGAGCAGGACAGTAACTCCCCCTCAAAGTCATTAGAGCAATGCATGACTCTACAATCTTTGCAGCACATCGTGTGACACAGAGCTTATTAGCAATCACGTATATTCCCTCCTCTTGCCTCTCCAGAGCTAAAGCTGAAATACATTTTCTCCTGATAAAGGTCAGAGAACCGGCTTATATGGAAACTTTGACATTGTGGTCTTTGGGCAATTTGAACAATGTGTAATACAAAGTTTAAATTTATTTGTTTGGAGGCAAACTGACTGAAATATTAAGACTCTTTGGTCTTAGTTATGTCATTAAGGGAAAAAACAGTGGTAATTAATCTCTGCATTGGAGATCAGACCATGAGAGGAGAAGATATGTGACTGCTGAAATTTGATCAATTGTTGTAATTGCTGGAAAAAATATGTGCAGAAAGAGAAATGGAGATGAATAGGACTCATGAGGACTTACCCCCTCCCTCCGCACTACCACAAATGGAGCCTACCGTGATCTTCTTTCCAGGGGTCTTGTTTCTCAACTAAGGTATTGGATTGTCTTGTTCCAAAATGGGATATCGGTGGCAAACAATGTCACAAACCAAATAGGATATCAAAGCACTGTTGTCCACATTGGCTTAATTTTGTGAATTCTGGGATTCAGGAGATGATTAGGACATTAATAGCTCAGCTTCAGTTCTTCCACTGTGCTTGTTAGGTGTTCCCACACCAGCGGCTACCTTCTCTGCCATGCTGTTCCGTGGTACTTACAGGGAAATGCCAACTGCTCGGAGCTGGGCAGATGGTCAGAAGAGGCATCTCTTTCATTGATTTTGTGCCTGCTTCATATAATTTACTCTTTTGTAATTACTTGACTTGAAACCACTTCATTGTGTATTCATTAGAGCTATGTAATCCTGTGGTTTCCTATAAAATCTCTTTTCCTCCTTCCGTTCCTTCTGATTGCTTGTTACAACCACCATCTGCAATCTTCCATAAATCAGGTGGCAAGGTTGGAAGGGGACAGGGATCAGTTCTGACTTAGTCCTTGTCGTGGTTTGGTCCTTTATAGGTCATTCCTATAACACACAGAGCACCCAGAGGCTTTGGCCGAATGTCCCACCACGCAGAGCAATCTTCCCTGACACACTGCAAAACATCTTAGCAGCTGTCCTACCGGAGCAGAATGAGCAAGAACAAAAAAATATTGAGACTTTTACACTTACTTCTTTGTCCTGTAGAAACAAGATTTTTACCTGTGGTTTGGCTGTGCAGTGTTGTGAACTTACATGTTCCCATGCAGGAGGCCAACTCCAAATAGTGTGCCGAGAGGTCCTTCAGCAAGCCCTAAAGGCTGCAGCAAGTGCTGAAATGATGCCGGGGGTTGGAGGGGACACTTGGGCATTGGAGACTCCACTGCAATTTTTGCAGAACATCAGAAGGAGACATGCATCCAATGTGCCTTAAGGAAGCATCGAAGCTGCACCCTGAATTGTATCCATCTAAGAAGCAATCTTTTAAAAAGTCAGAACCCACACGGTCTGCACGGTCAATGGAAAGGGGTAAGTGCCTTTGGAAACCTCCAGAGGCACCTAAATTGGGTACCTAAACTTAGACAGGCTTTCTCACTGGAAGCCTTCAACAGGACCTAGCTCTGCATTGACTACAGCAAACCCAGCTGTCCTGGGTTTCCATTAGAGGACACCAGCCTACAGCGGACAAGAATTATACTAGGTTTTGAAAATTTAGCGTGTAAGTTAGTTGCCTAAATTACCCAGACTAAACCCCATCCAGACATTCAACAATCATGAGACTGAAGGCCAATTCTGCCCCAGGTTAAGTACAATTTACAGTTCCTCCTCCCATCTGCAGTATCTGTTTTAAACTCTGCTGCAGTGCAGATGTAGCGTGCTGTTAATATTTGACGCTCGACACCCGTAAGAGGGCTGCAGATCAGCAGTGGGTGGCTCCCACCGTTTCATTAATGAGGTCTGTTGCAATAATTCAGGATGATTATACACACCACAAGATCTTTATTATTATCTAGTATTTATTCGTATCGTATATCACGAAGCTGCATCTAGCTACATAGAAAATTTTTAGGTAAATAATTGTTTCAAATGTCTTCACAGTATAAAAAATAAAAAAGTAGGACATAGAAACAGTGGTGGGTTCAAATGATTATCAGAACTAATGAGCAGAAATCTGGGTTCCTGATGCTCTGTCATGTCACCAGGGTGTTTGACCCCTGAATGCCTCAGTTTCTCTCTGGAAAAAAAGCCTTTATCTCTCATGGTGCTGTGAATCTCAACTGACTAATAGCTGCAAAGCACTTTGTGCTGCTCAGATGAAAGACTTTCCGAAATGCAAAGTATTATTACATGTTAAGTTCACGTCTGGAGCAAATTTTTAAAACAAACCATACGAAAAGCAGAATTAAGAGTGGAAATGCTGCTCCAGCCATTAATTACTTCACATCAGAGAGTGGGCAGAGGGTCTCCTTTTATGTTGTTTATTTCAAACAAACAACTCTGGGAATCTCCTGTGGAAATGAAATGCAAAAACCAAAGCCCTTTCATGGGTATTTTTGGTTTATCTCCACATGAATCTTAAATTCATCATGTGGAGAGAATGTGGAACACATTTTTTCCCCCGTATACACTCACTTTCCCACAATGAATAAAATCCATTTTCTTGCACAAGTTTGTCTGCTTGTTCACCCAAGGGTAACAAAACAACCCAGAAAGCAGGAACACCCTGTCCCTGAACCCTGTTGAAAACTAAATAAATAAATAAAGGAAAAAGAAGGATGACTCGGAGGGTTCCCAGGCAAACCTGCCATATTTAACATCGTGCATATAGTGACCACCGACACATGAGCCCCAGAGCTCCTAATTCCTTAGCTATTGCTCAGCAGTGAGTAATACACGCTCGCTCGGTGACTCACACAGGCTCCCAAAAGCAGCTGAGCGTGTGTCAATCCAGGTTTTAGAAAATGTGAGTGGGAAGGGGGAGATCTCTTTTATCTGCCTGGATCGGGACGGGGGAGAAGCCTGGCACGCTGTAAGGGTCCTTCTGCGCTTCAGTTACAGCTGTTGGTACGCAGACCGTCACACCGGGGGTTCCCAGCACATTCGGTACTCCAGAGGAATTTTGCTTCTCTATTTTGTCTCCTCTTCCACCCTCTTTCCAGCACACACGCGGACCTCCCTCTTTTTCAGATTTCATCCTGCAGTTACCGAGAATTCACTTCTAGAGATACAACATCTCAGCAGGAGTTCGCTGTCAGCCGAAACCCTCCTCTGGCTGCAGGAAAAGTTTGGCTTTTCCCAGAGAACGCTGACGTGAATCCGCAGCGCAGGAGGCAGCCAGCTTCAGCGAGAGGAAACTCATCTTTGCTGTAACTCAGCATCTAAACTGAAGCGAACAAGGCACAGAAACCACGCTTGTCAGAAGGGGGTTCTAAAGATTAATCTGAATCAATTTTGCCTGTTTAAATAAATATTAGACGGCGGCTTGAACATACGCCTCCGTGTTTTAGGATGCGATGAGTCCGGCACTTCCCAGCTGGTGATTCACCGCCCTGTAAACTCATAGTTTCAGATGGCAGAAAGTGCCCTCGCTCAGTATTAGACTCAAGATTAGACTCTGTTCCCCTAGCTTAGGCTAGCCATCCCCTTTGCAGTGGTTTAGCAACATCTAATGGATGCCTTTTATGTGGTTCTGGGCTTCAAAAGATCCTTCACTCATTTTCTTCCATTACACAAAGTTTTATTACAGCACATTGGCAATTTGACACTTGAGCGGGTGATAACAGGATGGTATCACTCTCCTCTGTTTTGTTCCGGTGGTCTGGTTTTGAAAATTTGTTGCAATAACAGTCAGTTACTCACTGCGCTGAACCCGTATATATTCTGCAAATCAAATGTCAGAGGAGAGGAGGGTACTTAAGAGTTGTTCATGGCCATGTTGACATTCACAGCTCCGTTTCAGTGAAATATCCACTACTGCATAGTATGAACAAATATTCCACCCACAGGCTGCTGCTAGATGCATGATTTATCCTTGGAAATGTTTTCATCTTAGCAGATCTTCAGATTTTAAAGATGATCTATAATTTGCGCGTGTGCTTTGAACTTGGCTCTGCCTTTCCCCCCTGCTGCCCCTTCCATTGCTGGCCGTAGCCACGTTGGGATATAGACATATAGTTTTACATTGGTTTTGGCAGGAGTTTTGGACATGAAGAGATTTTGATATCAAACTGCTTTTTAAGATTCTACAGGAGTGTCTCCTCGTTTAAGACCAGCTCACTGCAATCTTCGCTGCTTGCAGATTTCTCTGTATTGGCGATGAATTGCCTCCACTCAGCCCCGGAGAATGAGCTTATTCATCAGCATTGCACATGCCAATAGGTGTTAGTGGAGTTAGTCTGAGCTCCCGAGGGATGGACCTTTGGCTTGCTGTATCCTTCCCTCCTATTCTAGAAGTAACACAAATTAGTTCATTGTTTAAGATTCGTTATGGCATAAATTAGCCATCTTGCACAGTTCACCATTACAATGGTCTGTGTTTTCCCCAAGTAGTAGACGGCAATTCATAAAGCATTAACATTCACCTGGGGCACTTGCCATGCATTGAAAATGCTTTTGGCTGCCTCCTGGGCTTCTGCATGGACCCATCAGCCTGTGTGGATACGCTGGCAGCCTTTGCACATTACAGTCACAAGTAGAGGCTGTTCTTATTTTGCCTATTAATTCATTCATCCCATTTGCAATGTTAAAATTCCCCACTGTGACCTGAAGAATGTCTATTAGCAAGTGGAAAAAAAAAACAAACAAACAAACAAAAAACCAAAACCAAAACTCAAATTCATTTTTGCCAGGTAATCTGTTACGATCGCTGTTTTCTCTCCCACCTTTAAAAAAACCTCTCTGTGACACACGAGGTCTGGCAACTTGTGCTGCAGAAGTTTCCAGCATCAGCAGAGCCAGCTGTCCCCCGCTCTGCCAGCAGCTCGTTTCTCAGGGCAGAGTCAGCAGCAGCGAAGGTCTGCCCGGTCCCCGGCAGTGTCAGGGTGAAGTCCAGGCCACAATTTTTAATGATGGGCAGCCGTTCTGATTGGTAAATGAACACATTGATTAAAATTAATTCCTACAGTTGGATCACGCATGCTGCATCCGCTACATAAGGTATTTTACCTAAACTGTGTTACATCTTCTTAGCAGAATATCTGAGAGAGACTTCTCAGCAAACTATCTGGATTAATTGACTTTTAGCAGGGCAAGCTTTCCTGCATGTCTATTAAATGACCTTTTAAAGTGTTGATTTCCTATTTTCTGGTTTTCTTGTCTCTGTAATAAATATAGATTTATAACTGCAAGCACTCAGGAAAAATGCTGTTTGGAATGAAGTGATCATCAGTGATACAAGTCTGTTAAAACAAACTTCTGCTTGTGTAAATAAGAGGAATACTGATGTCAAAAAAAGCTACAATGATTTATTTCAGTCAAAAATATGGGCCCATTGACTTAAAAATGTTTGTCCTGATTTATTTTAAGAGGCATAAGAGACTCAAAGTCTCCTAAAATCAGACCCAAAGGCTTCTTGGAAGATTATCTTGGAGGTTATAGAATTGATTGAAGACTTGATGAACAGATAAAATTTTTGCAAATCTTTGTATTGCCAAAAAAAAAAAAAAAAAAGAGCGCTTAATGAGAAACCCAGAAAACATTTCTGCTTTACTTAGGTAAATAGCATACTTTTGTGCGACATGATTTAAGAAGCCTGTCACTTTTTTTTTTTCTTTTATCATTGTGTGGGACACTGCAAAACATTTATGCTGACATTACACACGGATTTTTTTACACGGCAGCGAGACCGAGAGCTGCTCTCCAGGTAGGAGAGTGGGCCAGCGGCTGAGTACATCCGCACCTCTTCAGCGGTACCACTGACCTTTCGAGCGACTTCTCACTTTCAGCTGTTTACTTTCCTTATCGGTCCTGTATCTCATCAATATGCCTCTGATGAGCTCTGTCATGCGTAACTGGATGCACGGCAAAGTTCAG
>NW_009647680.1:5690691-5690981 GCF_000708025.1 Charadrius vociferus
TTCGCACGGAAATTTCGTGCCGGTGTTTTCCCCTTGCCAAAGAGTTTGAAGAAAGCACGCTTTCGGATACAGCGCTAACGAGATGATTCTACTAGGAGGCCGTGGTTGCAATTTCACGCGATAACTACTGATTGTTAATTGTAGAGCTAATATAATTATACAGAGTTCAGCTGCGTTAAAGTGGATTTCTGAAAGGGCCTTGTATCATGACAGCACCAGTTTTCTCAAAGAGCCTGAGAAATCTTCAACAGATGAATTCTTCCCATCCTTACTCTTACTACAGTTCATAG
>NW_009647680.1:5691009-5697479 GCF_000708025.1 Charadrius vociferus
CCTTTGGGATAGGGGTGAGTATAAAGCGTAATACATAAATATAGCACTCGGAAAATGCTCCACCTAATGCTAAAAAGGCTTGTCTTCTAGGAATAAGCTTCCAAAAATGAAGGGATGACAACTGCCTGGTCATAGAGAGAGGGGTGAAGAACTGCTTTTCATGCAGGCATGCAGGTTGCTTCATGATATCTTCTTTCATGATATTCAGGTTTACTTGGCTCTGCAGGTATTTTCATAATGTTCAGCTATGTGCAACCTGGTATTATTTTCTCATTTTGCAGTATTCAAAACCAGCCATTTTTAAAACCCACCTTTTCACACGCATAAGGAAAACACTTAAAAATCACATTGGCAAAGGCAATGAGTGCAACAGTAATGATGTATAAATTATCATCTCTCATTAGAAGCTTCTCACGCTGTTTTGTCCTTTCATCATATAGACTTGTACTGCCCTAGAAGGCTCAGGAATGTCAGAACATGACCAAAAATAATTGGAACTGATAAAGTCAAGTGCTAACTGCAGTTTTGCACAGTCGAAAAAGATTTTTCAGAATTGTGTTACGCTTACTTTTGTGGCAGCAAATCATTATTAAAACCTCCTTTGGCCAAGCTGTTCTGCAAATACTGCCGTGATGATGGATATTTTATCGCTTTAAAGCCAGAGGGGTCTCTTAAAATTTTGGTTTCCATGATTTGTTAAACGTGTTGCATCTCGGCTGTACGTGTGCACGTTCCCATGCCATGACAAATGCGAGCTGTTCAGAAGCAGGTTAACCCAACTATCTGCGTGCTTACCCCAGTCAGGCTGAAGGCAATACAGATCACCGGGGTGTACTTTCACTTGTGATTAAGGTGCCTCAAACTGCCTTCACAGCAGCAGTGAGTGAGGATGCACACGGGTGGAGCAGCTGACGCAGTAATTTTACCCCTCAGTAACTTGTATAACGGCTCTTGTTCACGTGTCTGAGTCTTTGATCGCCTCCTGGACTTCTTTTGTATCACAAGGCATTATCAGGATATCTTTTCTGGGTTTTTTTTTGTGAGCTGCAAAGTCTCACTCAGAATCATTTTAATGAATCCATATTGTTAATACAATCTTTCACAGAATCACAGAATCACAGAATGGTGAGGGTTGGAAGGGACCTCTGGAGATCATCTAGTCCAACACCCCCGCCAGAGCAGGGTCACCTACAACAGGTTGCACAGGACAGCATCCAGGCGGGTTTGGAATGTCTCCAGAGTGGGAGACTCCACAACCTCTCTGGGCAGAGAGGTTGCACACAGTTTTCTAGCAAAAATAACGGTCCAGGTCAGACCTCTGGCACATTACTAACTGGAAGGTCAGTTGTGCTCCTTCAAATAACAAACTGACTTCAAAGTAAAAAGATTACCCACCTCCCTTGTGTCTTCAAAACTTTCTGTTTAGACATGTATGATGTCACTGAAAAATAGTACCATCATGCTAGATGTAAGAATGTACTCTTCCACTGTATAGAGAACTATTTTTGAATTTAAAATATGACTAAAATTTATAGCTGGACAACAGCAGTATTCAGTATTCAGGTCTTATTGAAACCAACTGTAAAACCTATGCCACCTTCTATGGGATTAAGGCCAAAGCCTATGCCTATGAAAAAAAAATAAATCAGTTTTAAAATAAATCAACTTTATATGCTTGTGTATCACTATACATTGATTCTGTTTATTAGAAATTAAGATCTTGAATAGTGTGTTGTCTTCGCTGTTCTGCCCCTGTCTCTTCAAGAATTTGGACACTGAGGATCACGCACATGCACTACAGGGTTAACATACTGCTTCGGACATCTGTAGTAAGATGGGAGGAAAACACAAAAAAAGCGCCAACATTTATATTAGAGAGGACAGGAGAATTTATTGACTGAAGTGTGTTTATCTCCATGCTCATTTTTCATTTTAAGAGGTGTAAGTATAAACCATCATCATTATCACTTAAGACTAGCCAAAGCCAGGAAAGAGGTCCAAAGGTCTATCAAGGCCTTAATTGCACAACTGCAGATGTTTTTTGTCTGGACAACAGTCAAGTCTCTCGCCGCTGAAGAATAACATTGTGAGAGCATCAGTCAAGGAAGTAAACCACGACAAAAGGAGCCTAGTGATAGATGGCAACGTAAGCAAGGGACTGACAGCCAGGACGTATGGATCCTGTTCCCAGCTCCATCACTGTCTGAGTATGTGGCCATGAACAAGAACCCTCTGCGCGTCCCTCCATCTGTAATGTGTGGGAGCAAATATGGAGTTAGCACAGTGGCATTAACCATGCTTACATTCAAAAGAAAAAAAAAAGACTTTGAAGTGTGCTGCATGGGACAGGCTGCAGCAATAAAGATTTTTAAGAGCAGAGAGGATCCCATTGCAGAGATCTGCTATTTTATGGTGGCACGTGATCATCTGTGGCGCTTTGTCTGTAACCTTAGGTCTTGTATTTGTTTGAGGTGAATAGAAGAGTTCTGGGGCCGCTGCATCTGCAGCAGACTTTTGTGAATTCTTGTGGATTAAACATCAAGTATATAATTGCTTGCAGTCGCGAAGGGCTGGCACGATGAGCCCTGTGGTGCTTTCAGACCCCATGGTCTGACCCAGTTTGATATCCTGTACATGCCATATAAATTGTGCCCATAACTTTTAACTGAGCTAAAGCATACCTTTATAATGTATGTATTTTAGTACATATACATTACTCTACAGAAATTCTCTCTTCATACACCTATGCATATATATATATATACTTTCCATATAGCACTATGACCAAGAAGAGCAGTCTAAACGCAACAGCAGATGAAAATGTTCTATCACCTTCTACACGAGGAGCTCACCATAGCTCCCTGTAATCCAGTTGGCTCCCAACTGTTCTATAGCACTTACGGGTTTTCTTGCCACTGTTTGTTGTACAGAGGGGTCCAGATCAAAACTCACGGCCCCGCTTGTGTTCGGCTTCTTGTGTCACGATGAACTTAAATTAACAGTCTGCATGAATGGATACTATATAGCGTCTGCAAAATCTAATAAACCAGGAGACACACGGCTGGACTATGCCAAGAATTCTCTAGGTATGTGGTTTGAAAACCACTACAGTGTAAGTTTATAACTGCAGCTCAGTTCATTTCCTGAGAGGAAAGATAATGCCATAGAAGAATAGACTCTATAAGGTCCCTCTTTATATGTTAGAGATTCATTCTCTGTTAAGTTTAAAGACTATTTCATTGGCATTCTTGTAGATGCCAAGCTGTTAAATGCAAGGCCACAGCACAAAGAGGTTTCTTAAATTACCGGAGGAATAAATTAGCTCTTATAACACGCTTTGAAACTTCAGTTGCATTCTGCAGCAACCCACAAATCCCCAAGTGTATATAGAATCCCACTCCACAAACCATTGTTTCCTTCCTGCTGCTGAATAACAGCTTAAATAAAATCCTAAGAGCTCAATGCTGAATATAAGTGTGCATTTCATTGCTTTTATAGCTTTTTTGTAACACTCATCTTTCTACTTCTTTAATCAAGAATTTAACCATTGCTTCTATCAAATTTGCATTCGAGAGAGGCTGACATGTTAGACAAAGTGCATTCATGTGCATCTGACAGCAAGCACTCTGCATCGTGGAGATAAAGAATCTAAATCAGGTTCAAGCTTTATTTTTGCAGTGCCAGGTAGATTTTAGAAACCCAGCATTTGTAATTTGTTTCTCGCTAAGTTGCAAAAAATCAATTTGATGGCTATTGTCAGCCAATAGGAGGTAGAAGATGAGAAGTTCCCTGGCAAGGCACCATTCAGCATCTGCACAACAGTGGGGAGATAATTCATGGCTGCAGAGAAAACCTTATTTTTACTTTTATGGATACAGAATAAATTCCTGCTCGGAGAAGCATATAAGCTAGAATTTTAAGATGAAGGAAATAAAGTATGTGAGTCAATACAGTAACAATAAAGTCAAACCCACATATATATGTGTGTGTGTGTGTATATATCTTCCTGTGGCAGTGTGTGCGTGAGCCAAAAATGTTCAAAATACTGTGAGCTTGTTAAAAATAACCTTTCTGAAAACCTTGTCCTATATCTTCAGCGGGCAACAGATCCTATATGCGTCCATTTCTGCAGCCCATTTAGAAATGAGATACGAGAGACACAGCACTTCCCCCACTCCCCATCTCGTGCTTTTTACCACTCCATCGTAGAAGGGGTGTGCAGGAATCCCCACCTCTGCTGTTTGACCTGCCGTGTAGCCCCAGGCAAGCGATGTCTCCGTTTCCCTGCCTACATCTGTTCCTCTTGCACATATAGACCATTAACTTCTACTGAGGGGTTATTTTGCATGGCCTCTACCATATTTCCAGGCACTCTTGAAATTGAGATAATGATTCTACAAATCCACGGCCAGGAAAAGAAAGCAGACTTCTCTTCTGACAGTTCACACACAGCTTTATGGTTTTGTCATGACCCTTGATCCAGCACTGACGGGTAGAAGACAGATGTACAAAGTCAAGATTTATATGGCAGCTCTCTCCCAGGGATGTGGTGGAAGTTGTGGCCCCAGCCAGAGGCTGAACCAACAGCTCAAGGAGCTTTCTTGATTTCAGATGCCTGTTTTGGGAGAACATTGTCTGACAAGCCCCAAAGCAAGCTACGAAGCCCCTTTGTTTCGTTGTGCTTTGGAACAGTATCAGGCAGGAGAAGCTGATTTACTTTTGAGAAAACTGTGTGAAATCCGTTCGATGATAATGAGTTAATTCAGTTAGCTCACTGTGTGCTAGTTTATGGGCGTTCCTAATTAAAATAAGGTGTTCTGCTCATGTTTGTACAAAAAGAGGCAGTGGTTCATGAGTTCTAAGAAGGCACCTCGAAGAACATTAAGGAGCAAAATAAAATTCCCATAATGTTTAGAAAATTGGAGCCCAGCCCGACGAGGTGTCACATTTACCTTCAGTCATTGAGGTCCAATGTTGGGAAATAACAATTCCCCACATCATTCAGGAACAGACCAAAGCTGTCAGCCTGGCCAGCAGTCCCGTGGCGTGGGAAAGGCCTTATAATGTCTTATTTCCTCCTCCTCCAGCTTCCCTGTCTTTTATCAAGCAAGCATGCACCATAAATTTGTTTTTCATTATTGGTGTCTGCCTCCCGTGGTAGCTGTGCTGATGGCTGAGCTTTTGCATCTTGTCTTTAATAGTCCTTAGTCATCTACTTGTCCTCTGATGCAAAAATTAAGATCTAGCGGAAGATTTAGAGGATTAGGAGGCTGAAGCTACATGGTTTGTAGCTACAGAAGCTGGCAATGGCCTGCCCTTTTCTCAGACAGGGAAGTACTATATCTTCAGTATTTTCTTCTGTTGTTGTTTCGGCTGCGATGGAGTTGACTTTCTTGCTAGCAGCTGCTATCGTGCTGTGTTTTGGGTTTGGGATGGGAATAGTGTTGATAGCGTGCTAACGTTTTTCGTTGTTGCTTAAGTAGTGAAGGCCTTTTCAGCTCCACACCACCCCACCTGCGAGTAGTCTGGGGGTGAGCAAGGACTTGGGAGGAGACACAGCCAGGACAGCTGACCCCAACTGACCAAAGGCATATTCCATACCATATGATGTCATGCTCAGTATATAAGGCTGGGGGAAGATGGAAGGGGGGAACATTCAGAGTTGTGGTGTTTGTCTTCCCATGTAACCATTACGCGTGATGGGGCCCTGCTTTCCTGGAGATGGCTGAACTCCTGCCCACCGATGGAAAGCAGGGAATGGATTCCTTGTTTTGCTTTGCTTGCGTGCACGGGTTTTGCTTTACTTATTGAACTGTCTTTATCTCAACCCACGAGTTCTCTCACATTTACCCTTCTGATGCTCTCCCCCATCCCACCAGGGGGGAGTGAGCGAGCGGCTGCGTGGGGCTTAGTTGCCAGTTGGGGTTAAACAACAGCAGGTAGACATGAGTGAATTTAAGCAATGAGTTCAGCGAAAGACCAAATAAAAGTTATTCCTGCTTGGGTTGATCTAAAGATTCAAATCTATTTCAGATAAAGTTTTGGAACTTTTGTTGTTAAATGCACTATATTTAGTGAATCAAACTCAAGTAAATTCACACAGTAAAAAATTCCCAGAAAATCTGTTCTCAGTAATTTCTTATAATTGATTTCTTATAATTGGTTTATACTCAATTTCTTGTAATTGATTTTTTAATTCAAAATTGAGACTAATTAGGGTTTCAGCTTCACTGAAAAACTGTAACACTTCTGTAGAAATGAAAATGTTCTGTGATAACACCCATTTTCATCAGAAAAACATCATTACTGTAAAAAAAACCTTGTTTTCACTAGATCATATTCATACTTAATATTTTAAATTTTTATAGGCCTTTCTGTATTTCCGAAAAGTTGGAAATTTAGTCCATTGCAGGGCTCAAACCCTCCTGAATTATATGTTCCACCTACTTACAGTGACATAATGAGGGATT
>NW_009647680.1:5697504-5701005 GCF_000708025.1 Charadrius vociferus
TCCCTCTCTCGTAGAGCTCGTGTGTCCAGCTGTGACTAGGCATAGACAATATAATATTCAACATACCAGGAAACCTTTTCTGTCAACCGATACTGGGTTAAAAACACCAAAACAGTTTGTGAAAATGTTGCATTGAATACGTTTCGGGTTGCAGTGTAGATTTTTTGGAAATACTGCCTCTGTTCAGAATTCAGAATGGAGTTTTTCCTTTATGAAAGAGGCATCGATGAAGCCCATGCATCACCTCCCAGGTGTTTGCATAACACCGTAATACCTGATGGTTTTGACTCCTCACAATTCAAGATGCTAAAGCTACTAACTGGCATGCTTTCTGCTGTTCATTGCAGAGATGATAAGCACGTGGACTGCAAACAGACCTTCTGCATGTAGTCTAAACCAGTTTAAGTTAACTCTTAGACAAACACAGTCAAATTATAGAATCAAAGAATGGTTTAGCTTGGGAGGGACCTTGAAGATCATCAAGTTCCAACCCCACTGCCACGGGCAGGGACACCTTCCCCTAGACCAGGTTGCCCAAGACCACGTCCAGCCTGGCCTTGAACACCTCCAGGGATGGGACATCCACAGCTTCCCTGGGCAACCTGTGCCAGTGCCTTACCACCCTTAAAGTGAAAAACGTCTTCCTAATGTTTAATCTAAACCTGCCCTCTTCCAGTTTATAGCCATTCCCCCTTGTCCTGTCACTACATGCCCTAGTAAAAAGTCCTTCCCCATCTCTCCTGTAGGCCCCCTTTAGGGACTGGAAGGCCACAGTGAGATCTCCCCGGAGCCTTCTCTTCTCCAGGCTGAACAGCCCCAACTCTCTCAGCCTCTCCTCATAGGAGAGGGGCTCCAGCCCTCGGATCATCCTCGTGGCTCTCGTCTGGACATGGTCCAACAGGTCCACATCCTTCTTATGTTGGGGACTCCAGAGCTGGACGCAGTACTCCAGGTGGGGTCTCACAAGAGTGGAGTAGAGGGGCAGAATCCCCTCCCTCGCCCTGCTGGCCACCATTTTTCTGATGCAGCCCAGGATGTGGTTGGCCTTCTGGGCTGCGATTGCACATTGCTGGCTCATGCTGAGCTTCTGGTCAATCAGCACGCCCAGGTCCTTCTCCTCAGGGCTGCTCTCCAGTCATTCCCCGCCGAGCCTGTATTTGTGCTTGGGATTGCCCCGACCCAGATGTAGGACCTTTCACTTGGCCTTGTTGAACTGCATGAGGTTGGCTTGGGCCCACCTCTCCAGCCTGTCCAGGTCCCTCTGGATGGCATCCCTCCCCTCCAGCGTGTCTACCTCACCAAACAGCTTGGTATCATCGGCAAACTTGCTGAGGGTGCACTTGACCCCACTGTCCATGTCGCCAACAAAGATGTTGAACAGTACAGGTCCCAGTACCGACCCCTGAGGAACACCTCTCATCACTGGTGTCCATCCTTCTCTTAGAGCATTTTCAACACAAAATTGCAGGCTGCTTGTTCAAAGAGGCACCCAGTATTTTACAAAACAGGCAAAGTTGGAATAGGAAAGCTGGGGAGGGACGCCTTATCAGGGACTGCAGTGACAGGATGAGGATGTTTTAAACTGGAAGAGGGCAGATTTAGATTAGGTATTAGGAAGAAATTCTTTACTGTGAGGGTGGTGAGACACTGGAACAGGCTGCCCAGGGAAGCTGCGGCTGGCCCATCTCTGGGGGGGTTGAAGGCCAGGCTGGACGTGGTCTTGGGCATCCTGGTCTAGGAGGAGGTGTCCCTGCCCATGGCAGGGGGGTTGGAACGAGATGATCTTTAAGGTCCCTTCCAACATAAACCATTCTATGATTCTATGATTCTAAAGTGGACTGATTTATTTTGAATTTTATAATTGGTAAATCGTTCCCCTAGAAAGTACTAGATGGTGGAATTAGGTCCAGCAGGTAGGAAGAGCTTGTCTAGATTCTCCAAGGCATAGTAAATGCATTTGCTCAGAGCCTGAGGGTGGACACCTATTGCTAAGAGAGCTAATGCTACTGCCTGAGACACTTCTCAGCTGTGCAAAGCAACCTCACTGTGCAAGCTCTCAGCTTGGCACTTTATCCTCTCTCACATAAATCTCCTCAAACAACTTAATGGTACATTTTTGCAAAGCAGTCAGGGAAGTTTGTCCTCTTTTTTTATCTTTGCTTACCAGGAGTGGCACAAGAATCCAGAGATTTAGTGTTATGAACTCTTCTACAAACAGCAGTGTCAAATGTCCTGTTTGCTACACACATGGCCACAAACACCAAATAGACACTGCAAAAATTGCGGTGAATCTGTAGTGGGATGGAGAATAACTCACTCAGATTTAGACTGGCTTAGACCAATGTGGTGCTGGCTGGTGGGAGTAGGAAAGCTTTGACGAGCTGGCAAGATAATGACTTTGTTGTTATCCAAATTTATCCTCACAAGATCAAAGTCTCAAGATTTTTCCAATTTATACCTACGCAAGAAAGCAATAATAGTGGCAAATTCCTTCTTGTGTCTTCCATGCACTAAGAATCTCCCTGATTATAATCTGGTCTCAGCAATGCATTCCAACAAAGAGGAAGTCAGGCAAAAAAGCCAGGAGGCCTTTTTTGCCTCGGTCTACCCAGGCATCTACCCAGACTTATGCAAAGCATTTGACACTGTCCTGCACAACATCCTTGTCTCTAAATTGGAGAGACATGGATTTGATGGATGGACCACTTGGTGGATAAGGAATTGGCTGGATTGACGCATTCCAAGAGTTGTGGTCAACGACTCCATGTCCAAGTGGAAACCAGTGATGAGTGGTGTTCCTCAGGGGTCGGTAGTGGGACCCATACTATTTAAAGTCTTTGTTGGAGACAGGGATGTTGGGATTGAGCGCACTCTCAGCAATTTTGCCAATGACACCAAGATATGTGGAGCTGTAGACACGCTGGAGGGGAGGGATGCCATCCAGAGGGACCTGGACAGGCTGGAGAGATGGGCCCAAGCCCACCAGCTCTGGGCTCTCTTATGCAGTTTAACAAGGCCAACTGCAAGGTCCTGCATCTATGTCACGGCAATCCCAAGCACAAATACAGGGTGAGCAGGGGAGATCCAGAAGTGGGGATAAGGAATACAGAATCATAGAATGGTTTAGGTTGGAAGGGCCCTGCCACGGACAAGGACACCTCCTACTAGACCAGGTTGCTCAAAGCCCCATCCAACCTGGCCTTGAACACCTCCAGGGATGAATATATATATAATATACATAATATATACTACATACATATAGTGTGTATATAGATTTTACATACAGAACGCGTATGTTATAGGCAGGCTGAAATGCTGAACTACCCACAGCAGTCGCACTCCGGAAGGAGGGACATCTGACAGATCCTTCCAAAGTGCTTCCCCATGACCAGCAGCTCATCGGAGCACCTTTCCTCCCTGTCCCCGTCCTGCCGGGGGTCCCGCTCTTTGCCCAGGCCCCCTAGCACCGACCCCCGCCGCTGCCGCCCCTACCCCGGGGCC
>NW_009647680.1:5701625-5707096 GCF_000708025.1 Charadrius vociferus
CCCCACCTCAAGAAGGTCGGTGCAGGCGGGGGTATGTCTTCCAGGGGGGTGAGAGGGAGGGGAGAGGGGCTCGGTGGTGGCCGGTGAGGTTGGTGGGAGGTGGGGGAAGGCGCTCGACGTGAGGTGCAGGTGTCCCGGTTCAAGAGTAGCGTTGCCTGTGACCGACCCTGGGGTTCAGCCCCACTCCAAAAGGGGGTGAAATGTTGGGGGGGAGCGCTCGGGGGTTGATCCGAACAGAGCGCGGGGTGAGTTCTATAGGTGCTGGTTCAGCATCGATGGTCTCCTTTGGAGCCGGTCACCTGGCTGTCCGCCGACCGCTGTGGCAGTGGTGGCACTGGAAGAGGTGGCGTAGGGCAGAAGTGCTTTTGGCTGGGACACGAAGCCGTTTGCCCAAAATCACAAAAAAACTGGGAAGGAGAAAGCATGGCCTGTCCTAAAAATCCAGTACCAAAACCTGGGGTATTTTGATCGGTGTTGTATTACGTGTGTAGCAGTGGGACTGATCGTTCACACCTTCGTGTTAAAACAGGCATGTGTGATTGGTTGTTCTTGTAAATCTTCCTTTCATAGCATATCCATAGCAATCTGCGTTCCGCTACTTAAACAGCGTATTTTGCTGGGATGAAGATGTATTCATGCTCGATACTGAGGAAACCTCAACATTTAAAAAAAAAAAAAAAAAAAAAAAAAGGAAAAAAAACCCCACAGGTGTGCAAAATGAGAGCCTGCAATTCAGCCCCACGTTAGTTTTACATCCCTTTCTATAATATGAAGGGGGGAAAAAATAATCTGGATGCAAATTTTGGGGTCAAATATGTCAGATTCACGAATGTTGTGTTCCAGTTTCTTGTATTAATATTACTGAAAATAACTACAAATACATTAATTACCTTGAAAATAAGCAGATATTAAACATGGTATTGACAGTTGATGGAACTGTGACTATTTGTCATTGGCTTGGTATGTAGTTATCTGCTATGTGCATCTCCTGTGTCTTCTCCTGGACTGGAGACTCTTTGGATGACAACTTTGACTTTGAGTAGTGTGCTGTACGCTGGGCTGTGTCTCCTGGTCCCGTTTCAGCGTCCATAGAGGTGCACCCCGAAGGACTGAGGCACGCGATGGCACAGGGTGTTACTGAATACGCAACAACTTTGTAGGCAATCTGGTTTGAGTCATTACACAGTGCACATCTGTAAGACTGAAGAGAAGAGGAATTGCCAACCATCTCATAAGCAACAGTATTTCATCAGCATCAGGTGGTTTTGATGGGTTTTTCTTCAACATCTGCTTTGTCCTCTGGTGTTCGGTGACAGTTATGAAGAGTAACATAGCTAATGTTTCTAGTAGTCTTGCGTATATCAGTTCGAACTGAAAAATTAATACTTTTACCTTTGCTCAGTGTAATGCAATAGTAACACACAAACAGTAGAATCTGTCACGTTTTAAACTGATCTGGCTACCACAGAAATAGACTTTGAATATCCCATGTGATAATTTTCATGACTGAGGCTTTTCTAAAGTGTTTTCCCCCTTCCAGTGAAATAAAATATTTTTCATTAAGTCTAAATGGAATTTTGGTCCCT
Source organism: Charadrius vociferus (assembly GCF_000708025.1). Lineage (NCBI taxonomy): Eukaryota > Metazoa > Chordata > Aves > Charadriiformes > Charadriidae > Charadrius > Charadrius vociferus. The sequence continues at coordinate 5,703,212 of NW_009647680.1, forward strand.
GTGGAGAGAAGGGAAGAAAACTGCTTCTGTTAGAGGTAAAATATACCTCTGTATATATGTTTAATTGGCCGTGAGAAATCTCCCAGCTGGTCTCCAGCCTGGATGTTTGCTGTTTATGTTGTTATGGTCCTGTGTCAGTACAGACCTTACAAGCATTAATGTAGTCATCTACAGGAGATGTAAGTGAGGACAGAAATGGCTGACATCTGTGGTAAGGGATACGGACTGCCTGTTTATGCACCTAGCTAACTAGTAACTAGTCATTAGTAAACACTCAGGCCCTCTTTCCAAACTTTTTTAAACAGGCTTCTATTTCGCTGTTGTTCTTAACAGTTCATTGAGTATCAAAGCAATTAACTGTGTTCAGATGAAACGAGACACTTCAGACAGTTTGTATGTGGTGAACGTATAATTGATGGCCCTTTGATTTGCCGTGCTGCAGGTCAGAATTAGGGAGCTCGCTAGGTTTTCAGCTGTTGTACTCTCATCACGTAGCAATTACTGTTTACTGCTTTGGTAGCTAAATGTGGGCATGGGGTCATTGCCTGTTTTCTGCAGTAAATTTTGCTTTAACCTAAGCTTTCATCTGATCGAAGGCTGCTCTGCCTTGTCCTTGCATCTCTCCAAGAACTTTGAAAAGGTTTTTTAAAGTCAGGGTTTGGGCAGTAAGTGTTTTCCTGCTTTATTCAATGTCCTGGCTGTTCTATAGCTTTTGGGTGAAGTTTAAAGTGTCAGTCTAAAGCTATGAAGTGTGTGGTATTTATTCAATGAAGAAGACTATGTCCCTCCAGCAGAATCACAGACAGATTTACGGTCTGAGGTTATTGATCCAAGTCTTTGCTTGCTTACTAGGTTGAAGGTGCTTTGAAGAAACAGCAGACTTGGAAGTCACTGTTGCCAGGTCTTCTGTAATAACCTAAATATCAGCAGAAGCAGGCTGTCGTCTGAGGGTCTCCTTTGTTTTCCAAATCTGTCTGGGGAGAAAAAAGAAATAGAAAAACTGGTGATGGATGTAAGAAATTTGCAGTTGTTTATTTCCTTTGGTCATTGTTTACTATGTGAAGTTGGCTGTTTTTTATGATGTAAATGAATTAAATCCCTAAATATTGATCAAGGGTGTCAACACTGTATTAAGCATGGATTGTAAATGAGTTATATCCAGGCCTTAAATTGTTTGGCCAACCTATGGATTGTGTATAAGAGCTTGCTTGATGAGGCATTTTGGGGAGAATTTAGAGGGAAAAGCTGTCTTGCATTTAAGGCAAAACTGCATTCCATCTCTGAGACTGGGTTTCGTTATGTCTCAGACTTTCTGTGTGACATTGGGGAAGTCGCATGCAAGGAAATATTCTAGCTTAAATCCTCAGACAGTAGGAGGAACTTTGAAGACAGAACTGGTTATGCTTCATCTATGCTGATGAGACTTTAAATGCACTGCATGTTTCTGTACTGTTCAAATGCTGTTCTTCCTTCTCTTGCGAGGTATTACAGCACGTGTCTGATCCAAGGGCAGGACTTGGGAAATGTCAGCATTCTTCTGAGGGGTACTTGCAGTCTTAAAAGGTGATAGCAGTTGTTCTGAGTGACAGAACAGCCTCGGAAATAATAGGATAAAGAAGAGCTTGTTGCACGTTTTCTTGAAGTGCCTCATGAAGTAATTATCTTCCTGCCTTTGAATGCTGCAAAATTGGAAAGCCTAAACATTTTAACAATGTCACATAACCACAGAGAACCGGTGAGCCCACTCTGTGGCGATCCAAGTGCAAGCTGGATTCCAGGAGCATTTGTTAGAAGCTTTGGCCACGTGTAAGTAAGTGACTTGCTGACAGGGCAGCAGCAGCACTGGACTTGCTGAGAGACAAGTCTGTTCTGCTGTGGGGCCTCAGCCTTGTGAAAAGCTAATTCAGCACCCAGACCCTGGGAGGAAAGATGGGGCACGTCTTACCCACTACCTTATTTATCAAAGTTGCCTTGTGTTTGGTGTGATCAAAGCCACGTTGTGTCCTCTTTATGACACTTCTGTCCCTTCTTAAGATTTGTGCAGTTCTGCTCATCTCAGATGTGCCATTTATGATTCCCTGGTTCTTCCAGGGACTGTCAAATTCACGTGCCCTCTCTGGACTGAGCAATGACAATTGAGCTGGACAATTCCCAGTTTGACCACGCATCTGTAAGGACTCAAAAATCTTGTCTTGTCCAATATTGACTGTTTGGGGTTTTTTTATTCATGACATCTTAGTGCACTGTTCAATTGGAAGGTTGACGGCACTTCATGCATTTTGCTGGAAGTCCTAATTTTGAGATAAATCATGCCTCCTTGGAGGTCTGCCATCACAAACAGATGCAGAACTGGAGGTCACAGTTTGTTTTCAGAGTGGCAGGATATTGCCGTATTTGAAGGGTTGAGATAATATACGAAACTTTTCTGCAAAGTGCAGTGCAGGGATCAGAATTTGGGGTCTTCTGTGTACATCTGGATAATACCCTCTTTTGATGTGCATGCATGGTCTCCATTGCTTTTCCTGGAATGTGTCATAATGAATTACCAAAACCAACCAAACCTAACAAAACAAAATTACCAGTCTGGATCGGTAAGAATGAAATTTCGAAGAATTTCTGTAGGTTTCTGCAGTGTTTTTGGAATGTACTGCTGTACACATCATTAAAATGCAGAAAGTTTGTTTGTCCTTCAGCTTTGCAGGGATCAGAATTGAGCTAACTGAGGGTTCTTTGAACATAGTGTCAGTAATTTGCCACTGCAGCTGGGAAAAACTGATATGGTCTTGCACATGGCCGTACTTGGCAACTGTGGTGAAACAGGCCTAAAATTAGCTGGATTTGTGAAATGATTGCATTTAAACAAAATTAGTAATGAGCACAAGAACAGTGTGTCTGAAATGGCAGTTGGCAAGATCAAATCGAGGCAGGATTTTGTTTTCAAATTAGTCAATCCCCCTCTAAATCCACAAGCTTTTATTCTTACAAGCAGCGTTTCCGGTTGGCTAGCTTTAGGTCTGGATAGGCATGTAACTACTGAGGTAGGCACAGGGCTTTAAGGGGCTCTGTGACTCCCAGCATTTGTTAACTTACCATCTGTTCATGTTTTGCAAAGTAAGTGTATGAGATGGGCAGAGTTTGGAGTTCCCCTCTTTATTTTTCAGGAGCCTGTGGCTGTTCCAGCAAGTTTTAGGGGACAGGTTTTAGACTGGACAAGTTCATTTAAAAAAAAATAATAAATCCACTGTGGGTTACTACATACACTAAAACCCACACCTGGCTTAGAAAGTTCCCAGATTTGAAATTCCTATTTACCTGTGCTGTTTACTCTTCTTAAGGTTTATGGCTGCTGCTGAAGACAGGATGCTCATGTAGACGAACTGACCTGATAGGACTCTCATGTTTCTAGGGATGTCAAACAAGACACTCCATGGGCAAAATGCAGGCCCAGGGGCCACTTCAGACCCAAGCCAAACCATAGCTGAGCGAGAGCAAGCTCTTTATCAAATCATGCTCTAACCCTTCTAGAGTTGAAATAGGAATGAGATGGAGTGCTGTGATGAGCCTTCGATGGTGTCCAGAGCAGAGAGGCTGTTTCCGTGTTTTGACTTGTTCTTTATTTCATCAGTCAAGTGTAGGTGTATCGCCACTGACTCCAGTGGCAGCAAACTCTAAGGAGAGATAGCTTTGGACCAGTATTTTCACAAATGTGGTGGTGTTCTGGAAATATGATGGCTCAGTTAGATTTCTTTTGGCCTTCATCCTGGCATGTGGAGTTTCATCTTTGTTTGTTTGGTGTTAATGTCAAGCATATCTTCCTTTTTTTTTTTTTTTTTTTTTTTTTTTTTTTTTTCATTTCGAAACACTTTTCTCACACAGCATTCTCCC
>NW_009647680.1:5707115-5712722 GCF_000708025.1 Charadrius vociferus
TTTATATGTAAACAATTGTTATTTTTTTTTTTTTTTTTTTTTTTTTTTTTTTTTTTTTTGAGTCCGAAGTATCTTTTGGCAATGGCATTTCCTAATGTTTTGGTACCAAAGAACTTGTGGTTACAGCGTGGTGAGCAGACTAAGTCTGTCAGTGCTTCTGGTACTGGCAGCAGCCTGCAGAAGTCCATTTGATTTCCCCAGTTTGGTTTCCAGTTGCTCTCCCTTATCATAGCCAAACCAGGAGGCCATCTGCCTTCCTGTCTTTCTGCAAAATCTCTTGCCAACACTGTCTCCCTCTCCTTTGGGGTACCATTAATGCTCTGGGAGTAGAGCTCTTGTGGAAAAGCTTGGAAGTGCAGAGTTGGCGCCAAGGTGAGAGGGGTGCTGGTGCAGACCCTGCCGCGGTCGTTGGTGTACTAGCCCTGTAACACCTTGGTCTTTGGTTTGCCTTTAGCCCTTGTAAATGGATTGAGAGGTCTTGGAAGTATTGGTTGGGCAACTTTTATTAGTGCTGAGTTTATGCTTGCAGTCACTATAAGATATTAATAAAAATAAATTACATTTGGACCAAAATGCTTGTTTCTGTTTTCTGAGCAGTTTATGTTATAAAAATACCTTTAAAATTGCCTTTAAGTTGTGGAAATTAAACAGATTGGCAGCTGCCTGTGTTGCTTTCTTTTTGTCGTGCCCTTTCTTAGAGAAGTCTTAAACCTTACACCAGACATGTTTTGTTAGGGAAGAGCCAAGACTGAATGTAGCTCTTGTTTCGTAGGGTGGACTAAGTTTTTTGGCACTTGACTAAGAAATCGCACTTAAGTAACACAAACTATTTGATAAATAGTATGAAGATTGATATTGTTGCAGTTCGAACGGATCTAGGGCTGAATGTTACAGCTTGTTCAGCATTGCTGTTCATTGTACGTAGTGAAATGTGTGGCAAACAGGAAGTTGATTACTGTGGAAGCACTGTGGATGTTGGTGCGAAGACTGAGAACATTATACGTGGGACTGGTCCTGTAAGTGGTCTTCACTCCACTGACCTCAGCAGGCTTCAAGCCTTGCCCCACGTAAGTAGCATGACATACAATGTTGTTGATGTTAGGAACTGTGTGCTGCTGTATGTTGAGATGAATCATCGGTGCTCGTCAGAATTAGCGATGATTTAACTGAAGCTGCTGAAAGACAGTGCTAATTCGCAGGACGAAGAGGCTTGGTTTTGATTTCAGGTGGATTTGCCATGCAGTAAGGTACCTACTAGAGATGGGTCTGCCAGATTTGTGGTGTTGTGTGTGGTAGTTCGACCCCTGAATTTTTGGTTTTGGTGTGTCAGATCTGGTACTCGCTGAACAAAACTGAGCAAATTCCATTTGACTTGATTTTGGATCAAGAGAGCATAAATTGAATTCCTCTTTAGCTTCTATTGCAGCCACCTCCAGAAGAACACTCTAGCTGCTGTTACCAGCATTCATTCAGAGCTGAGAAAGGAAAGGTGGGTCTTTAATGAATAACGGCACTCTGTTGATACCCCTTGCTGAAGGGGGAAGTTATGATTGTTTTGAGGCTCCTCCAAGGCTTTGGGATAGTTTTCTTTCTCTGACTTGCTAGAAGTGAGGCTGATTTACCTTCCTGCCCCCCCTAACTTGCCTGGCTGATGGAAGGTACTGTGCAAGCGTCTACTTTTGGCAACTCTCCTGTGGTTCCAGTGTTCTACTCATTCTTCACTTCAGAGAGTACCACTGCCGGCACGTGCCCCCGCGCAGACAGCACCCGTGCGTTTCTAGCACCGAGCCCCGTGCAGAGGCAGGGCCTGGCGTTCGATGTTGGAGCTGCCAATGCTCGTGCCTGCCGTCGCTGAAAGCTCAACGCTGCCCTGCATGGGAGAAGCCTTGCCTGTACCTGCCTCTCCTTAAATGCCATGCAGGAGTATAGGTTGTCCTGTTTTGTTGTGGGTTTTTTTTTATTTTTTTTTTTCTTTTACCAAGGGAGCAGGGAGGTAAGAGGCAAACAGTTATTTTAATTAGCCTCGGGGTTCTGGATCCAGAAATATTCTTATATGGCAAAATCAAGGAGACAAGTCAGGCTGAAAAAACTAAGTTTTTGCTTTGTCCCTTGCTCTTCTTCTGACTGTTACTTACTCTTCTGTCTTTTTCTCACTGACTTATCAGACCTGCTACCAAACCTTGAACAGCTTATTGTAGCTTTCACCCAAATAAATTCTTTTGGGCTAGACTTAGCTTTAGAGCTGCTGTGAGCAGGTCAGGCCTTGATGCTTGGGGGAGAATAAACACTGTGCTGTAATTCCCTCTCTTTCAATGGAAGGCTTAGCACAACAGCAAACTTGACTGCTTTCAGCTTATAATGTGCTTTAGTAGAGATGATGAGTATGTTTTTAATTTTTAACCTCTCTTTGAGGCCCAGGGGTGACACTTGCTATCTGTCTCCCCAAACAACATGACATTTTGATAAATGACTTAACGTATTGTCAGCCTAATACAATATCTTTCTTTTTAAAATGTTTTAAAAGGCAAAGCTTTTTATAGTTCTGCAGCTGCCAAACACAAAACTCAGACATAAACTGAGCAGACTATGGTTCTGACAAAGAAAATAACGCCAGTATAAAAGTTTTCTGCTTATCAACATTTTCTGCTTCACTTCACTTTGCAGCTCTCTTCTGCACGTGTCCTTTTTCAACACATGGAACCAAAACAGATTTTCAGTATTGTATATGAAAAAAAAAAATTAGGTCCATATCGCAGAGCAATTTTTTTCTGTGTGTCTAACTTATAAAGTGATAAGTCTATTTTGTAGTATGTCCATATGGATTAGTTCTGTGCAGCCTCATAAAACAAGTATTTAAGGCTATGTTTCCTATGTTTCCCAACATAGAAAGGAATTAGTTATTTCAAATACAACAGTGCTATGTTCTCCTGGACAAGACATCTTGAACTTTAACTCTGGCTTGGCTGATGGATTCATCGCTTTGCCAAGTGGTTAAATTTGTTATGGAAACTATCAAACTCTGTTTAACAATCTTCATTTGAAGGGTTTGATGTTAAACCTGCAGGTAATTTTAGTTGTGATTATTTGCAAATGAGAGAATGGATTGTACATGCCATATCCTGTCATTTGTGGTAGTGTCCAGATGATTAAGAGTTTTTGTTGTCAGAATGGTGTACGCATGTAATCAGGGCAGGGGCTGAAGGGAGAGAGGATGTGTTTTATTAGGCCAATTGATTTAGATGGGGGGGAGGAGTAAAACCAGGGACTTTCATGTTCATAGCCCTTCTAGCAACTCAATTTTTTTTTTTATCCCCAACTAGATCAGTTTGTCCAATAAACAAAAAAAGACAAAAAACTACCCAAATCGCACCCCCCTCCCTGTTAGCCATTTCCTACCTCACAGGGGATTAAATGTCTTCATGTTGCCATTTGTGTCGGTAGGTAATTGCTGGGATAAAACAACTGCATCTGTAAATCAGATCCTTTGATCACGATTGTTGGAGGGACAAGGCCCTTCTCTCCCCAAATACTGTATAAAAGTTCCTAAATCTAGCCATAAAGTGAGCCAAATAAAAATTACTTGCTGAAGTGCTAAGTCTGCGTACTGTGGAAAAAACTAAATATAATCTACAGATGTATTGTATCTCCCATTGATTGGGATTATTTTTTTCAAACAGACCCTCTGTTTGCAGGGAGAGCAAACCATTTGTGCTGGTGCGATGTGCACAAGTCTGAATTCCAGCAGACATTCTTGTGGGGAAGAGAAAAGGGTTGTGCAACAGCTGCAGGAGCATGAAAGACACTTGTACTGGAATACTTTAACAGTTCAGGTGGTTTCTGAATGAGAGATGCAGTTTGTGCAAGAGGATCTCAAAGTATTTGAAGGGATGAGGATCTTGGAAAGAGGACTTGAAAATGTCTGTCTTCCCCCAGTGTCTAGCAGATGGCTTCGTTCGATGGGTGAAAGTGGTGGAAAAAAATGGTAAATGTGACCATGTGCTCCAGGTAGGTGCGTCTACAGGAAACTTTCCAAGCGTAAGTTAATGCTGATCGTAATGGAGAATGGCTTGTGTTCGGTGGTGTCTGCCACTTTATACTCGCTAGTGGATTTGTTTACATTGGTGTCTTATAAGCTTGTCAAGTAAATCACATTCCAACACAAACCCAGTTGCTCCAAGTTAATGAAAGAATTTTTTTCCCTCTCAAGTTTGGAGGATTTTCAGAGCGTGTACCACTGGGACTTGTTTCTCACTGCGCACATGCAACAGATTCCTCTTAGGTTTGGTAAATTGCCCAGGTTGTGATGTACAGCAGTATTTATTAGAAGGAGACATGTGTGACATGCCTTTCGCTCCACGTGCTGATGCCAGCAGCTTTTACTGGCTTATGTCGGGGGGTGGGGGAGTAATTGCTTGCAACAGCGCAGAGGTCTCCCTGAGCATTGCTCTTTGGTTTCTAAGAGGCAGCATAGGCTTAAGCTGTTGGGAGGCTTTCCCCTGCTTTCAACTTTGCATCGAGCCTTTGTTTTGAATTTAGGAACAAGCAACGGTACTGTTCAAGATGTGGGATTATTTGATCACAAAAGGGTAAGATTAAAGGTAGTATAGTGTGAAATTTCACCATCTTGCTCTGTTAATAGATAGTAATTAAAATGGAAGCATATGTGAAAAGATGCGCTTACTAATTGTTGAAGCGAAAATCTCAAAGTAAAAATGGCATTTGCCAATATCATCAATTTCTACTAATAGAGAATCACATGAGGGCTCCAGCTGCTTCCATAGTTGTGTATCCCAAAAGTCAAAAGTGCTTTTCAGTACTCTTTATTTTAGTGTCATCTGTCAAAGTTCTTTCATCTTCTGTGTGCGCTTCGGAGCAACCAACTCAGTGATGCCTTTCCCATGCCAAAAGCTGTCCTCTGGCATGCAGGCAAGAAGATCTGGACTTCTTCACAAGAGCTGCTGGAGGAAAAATGAGGGCACTAAGCGAGATACCTTGGAGAGCTTGAAGCTGCCCCGGAGAGTTCTTGTGGTAGCTAAATAAAACTTACAAAAGTGTCTTTGAATTGTGACCTTCCAAACGTCCACTGGTCAAGGGTAACTGGGATTATGAAAGCAGAATGAATGCATGACTGATGCTTGCTGAAACTGGGCCACTCTCCCTCGGGACAAGTAGTTGTTTGGTTTTTAACATGTTAGCTGTATTTGAGGTTATAAGATAGCAAAGTCATTGCTCATATAAATAGAAAAGAAGTGATGCAAAGGTGCTGGAAAGCAGCAGCAAGACTCTGGCTGCTGCTGGAAAATAGGTTTGGTGTTGGCCACTTTTAAAAAGTTAATTGCATTTTAAAGATAAGCTTTAATGGATTTGGCAGTGAGAGTGCAACTGTAACCAGATCTTCTTGTTTTGTACAAGTGCCTTTCAGGTTTCTCTGCAAGGTCAAATGTCCTATTGACTGGCAGCTGGACTGCTTTGCTTGTAGGAATGTAACTGGTATTTGGTGAAGCTGCGAAATGAGTTTCCCACTGAAGCCAAGTAAAAAAGTGTATGAGAGTCCAGCAGTTTCACTTCCTGCAAAGCTGGAAACCCTTGTAGCATTTATTTGCATTT